>NC_089504.1:52114927-52420622 GCF_036850995.1 Saccopteryx leptura
AGCAAATGAACAAAATACAAAGGCTTAACCCAAAAGAAAATTATGAGTGGTTAAAAATAGAATGAGCGGCATTAGTGTTCTACCACACATACTACTTACAAATCCTTCAGAAATAAACACACAAAAAAACATTTCAATAACACACGGGATCCAGTGTAAGCCTACAAAAGGAAAAAAATTAAAGCTGAGAACAGAAAGCATTACAAGAGGATTAGGCAAGCACCTGAGGGTAGCAGGTTAGAAGCAGCAGATGTGATAATAAATACCTTTCTTGATGAAATGTACAGTCAAACCTTTTTCTTGATTTCGAGCTACAAAAGCAAGATAGAGTTCTTATTTTCATTCACAGCAGTCTGTGATACAAAGATAAAACCCAACTTTTCAGGGACAGGAACACATGCAGTCTGACCAAAGCATTCACTTTATTGTCCAAAGGACCAAGGCAGCAGCCGCAGAAAGCAAAGCAACACACTGAGGATGTGAAACATTCAAGCTCTCTTTAAAATTTATACAACAGGTCCTGAATTTCTGACCAATTAAATGATTCCATCCTAATTTTTTTTTTCCTGTCTCGTTGAGTCCATTTAAATTGATGGCCAGTGGAGTTAATTCTCACAAGTCAGAACCTGCACTCTGAAAGGGGCGTGACTTAACATGATCAAAAGTTTACACTTGGCTTCCTCATTTCTCCCAGGACACACCTGGCCTCAGAGTTGGAAAGCCAGTGAGGATTCCTTCTGTCGCTTGAAGATAAAACCCCCAGCCTTGTTGCCAGCAGCTCACAGAAAGTTTCTGCTGGTCTCCCATTGAATATCAGGGGACCATATTGAACAAACCCAAAGCTACAAAACCACGCTTGGGTGGCAGATGTGGCCTTGCGTGGTACTAAAATCTCTTTAGTACATTCAATCACATATACTACCTTCACATCACAAGTTTGCATTTGCTTTCTGGTGCTGACAATACAGCCATTTAACTCCACACAAAATCACATCTCTCACAGGCTACATATTTGGCATATTCTCAATACAGTGACATTTTCGTAGAAATAATTTTTTAGAGAAGATCAAATCATGCAGGTCGGAAACAAACCCCATGCCTGACTGGTTTGCTTCTTAGTTCACAGTCCACAGTTATTCTTGAAGTCTCAGTCCCATTTTCAACTGAGTTGATGCTTCTGCACCGTTGATGTGTCCTCACTCCTGACAGAAATTCCCTGAAACAGGCATAGGAAGGTAAAGCCAGCATCCACAGACCTTTTCTCCCATGTCTTTGGTCATATGCTGCTCCATAACTCAGGGAAGCCAGCCATGTGTAGCACATTCAGCCAGGACAGGTGAATCCTGTCAGGATGCCCAGGGTTACTGTCATAGAGGATTTGGCTCAGTGCTTTTGTATTCTTCTCCTCATATTTAGTAGGAAATTCCTTGCCAAGTATATATATATCTGAAAGCCCAGAGTTTATAGTATTGATCATTTGTTCATACCCTCTTATAAACTTCTCTACCCAAAGTGCTAACCCAGACAACTATGATGATTAAGAGAAAAATACACCAGCCTCTACCATAAACAAGGGACTGAATGATTAAGGAGATGATCATAGGGACAACGAATCATCTAACATAGAAAAAAAATAGCACAGTAGCATAAGACTGTGGCCTCTGAGGGTTAACTGAGAGAAAGACTGATTGTCTCTATGACTAGTCAAAACAGTTGAGTGGGGTCCAAAGAGGGTAGAGGTTGGAGTGAGGATCTTTCAGTTAGTAGTGTGAGAAGAAAAGAATGAAGTTCTGTGGACCACTGTGGAGTCAGAGGCTGCGTTGTCCTAGTTCTGGCTCAGCCATGTCCTGGCTATATTATTTTCAATAAATTGCTTAACCTTTCTAATTTCTTAATCTGTAAAATTGCAATACTACCTGCATGTATAGGTGTGAGAAATAAAGAGGATGATGCATAAATGTTAGCTAGGATTACAGGAATGTTACCCCAGCAGGGATGATGAAGATCTAAGCAGGAGCCACATATTAGCCTAATGGGCTTAGAGGCTACAACAATGAGAAATTACCTTGCCTGACCAGGTGGTGGTGCAGTGGATACAGTGTCGCACTGGGATGCGGAGGACCCAGGTTCGAGACCACGAAGTCGCTAGCTTCAGCGCGGGCTCATCTGGCTTGAGCAAAAAGCTCACCAGCTTGGACCCAAGGTCGCTGGCTTGAGCAAGGGGTTACTCCGTCTGCTGTAGCCCCACAGTCAAGGCACCGATGAGAAAGTAATCAATGAAAAACTAAAAACTGATGCCACAACAAAATACTGATGATTGATGCTTCTCATCTGTCTCTGTTCCTGTCTGTCTGTCCCTATCTATCCCTCTCTCTGACTCTCTTTCTGTCTCTGAAAAAAAAAAAAAAAAAAGAAATGACCTTAAAAATTTATGATGAGGCCAGTTAAAAGTGAGCCTCAGATATCCAGCCAAAGAGTTTGGGTTTGGAGTAGAAACTCAGCAAGATTCACAATTATATGAGTGGTATAATAAAAAAAAATGGTTTTGAGGTTTGACTGGAGGAATGAATAATGGTATCTAACCTTTATGAGCACTTAACTATGTAGCAGGCACTGTTTGAAGTGATGTAAGCATTATTTCATTTAACAATACTGCAGAGGAGGAGGAGAGAATGGAGGACTTGAGGAAAGCGAGGAGGCAATGGGAGGAATAGAGTGAGTGTGAGGGAGTAAAGAACTTGAGCAATATGGTGGCTATATGGAGAGAGAGGTGGAGAGAGAAGGAGAAATATGGTAGACCCTTTGGGGACAAAACAGAGAAAAGGGTCACATGTGATTGATACCATACAATTAAGGAACATGATTCCTGAATTAAGATGAAAAGTCACAAAAAACAGTCGTGCCTAAGAGAACTTTTCACTCACAATTCCCTCTCTTGTCAACCTTGATTTACTGCTTCAGTCCCACTACTTTCTAGCTTTTCATGCACCTTTTTGTGAGGCTGTCAGAAGGAATCCAGTTGAATCTCTTGCATTTTTTCTTTTTTACCAAAGTACATGAGCTTCAGGACCCTTTGTTTTTCATCCCCAGACGTTGATTTTCTCTGTGCGTTCAAAATTTGATATAGCTGCTCTTTTGATTTTCCAATTTGCACCGTATCTTCAAGTACTAATTCTACAAAGTACATGTGTAAACTCCAAAGAGGCAAAAATGCTACAGAATTCACGTGAGGCTTACCGGGGAAAACCGTTAAACTAAGATCATTCCTAGGTCTCTCCCTGAACCTGCTTTTGCCTTAGCTTCCTCATCGGCATGGTGGGAGTATTCATAGTACCTATCTCATTGGATTGTGATGAGAATTAAATGATATTAAATTTTAAAGAAACCCACTAAAATCATTCCTAACTTCCCAGATTGAGAAAAAGGAGTGGGGAAAAAATGTTTCTGAGCTGAGACATTCTAGGCTTCTCATTCCACAATAATTTTTTTTTATAGTAAAGTCATAAAGGGCTGAAAATAGAAGTTTATTCCTGGATATGTGACAGATCCTTCCTAAATTACAAGATAGGTCATAATTTTAATGACCATCATGGCACACCCATCAATTATCCTTGGATGTGAATGTGACCCCGTGAGTATGCAAAAACTGCAAAGTGAGTAATTTCAGCCAGTGTATTCTTACATATCTGCCAAGAGTTGTCAAGATCCTAAATGACCCAAAAATTAGATAAAATTAATTTTATTTTTAAAAAGAACCTCACTTGCTTACTCAAAACACCTTGAGTCTAAAACCATACAGAGAAAATTACAGAACCCACAGTAAAATATGATATTGAAGTACAGTAATAGAGAAAGACTGAGGGGAGGTTGCAATGGGACACTTTGGAATTCAGAGCTAAAAAAGTTACAACTATCAGTGGAAACCTGTGTTGTCATGGGAACCTGATGCAATTGAGGGGTCAGGAAAGCCATTGCTTAGCTGTATCATCACACAGAAAGTGACAGATGCCATTCAGAATTGTCTGGGCAGATGACTTCATGAAATCAGTAACTGAGTTAGTGATGAGTCTAAAAAAGTAAAAATAAAAGATCTGAATAGTAAAAGTAAAGAAATGAGAATTCAGGAGGTCCCAAGTAGAAAAAAAAATCTTTTTCAGGTAAATGTAGAGTTAAATGGGAAAAAAAGTCAAGAAAGAAGTAACTAAGATATGTTGAATGTTATGATAAAATTAAGGATAACATTTAAGTGAGAGAAAAATAAGAAAATTGTAAAACAAGTCAATAACATGTTTTCTAAAGCAACCTAAGTGTCCATTAATAGGTGAGTAAAAAATATGTTGTGTGCATGAACAATGGAATATGACTCAGGCATAAAAAAGAATGAAATCTTACCATCTGCAGCAACAGGGATGGACTAGAGGGTATTGTGCTAATTACAGTAATTTAGAGAAAGACAAATGCCAGGAGATTTCACCTATATGTGGAATCTAAAAAACAGAATAAATGAACAAGCAGAACAGAAGCAGACTCACAGATACAGAGAACATTTTGATGGTTGCCAAGATGGGAGGGGGTCAAAGGATGGGTACAAAAGGTGAAGAGATTGTGATATACAAATTGTTGTTACAGAATAGTCACAAGGATATAAAGTACAACATAGGGAGTATAGTCAATAATATTGAAGGCCCTGGCTGGGTAGTTCAGTCAGTTAGAGCATAATCCTGATATGCAAAGGTTGCAGGTTCAATCCCCATCAGGGTACATACAAGAACCAACCAATAAATGCATAAATAGGTCCTGGTTCGTTGACTCGGTTGTAGAGCGTCAGTCCGGCATATGGAAGTCCCAGGTTTGATTCCAGGTCAGACAACACAGGAGAAGTGACTATCTGCTTCTCCAACTCTCCCCTTCTACCTCTCTCTCTCTCTCTCTCTCTCTGTCTTCCCCTCCCACAGCCAGTGGCTCAATTGTTTCAAGCCCTTCAGCTCTAGGCTCTGAGGATGGCTCCATGGAGTCTCTGCCTCAGGCGCTAAAAATAGCTCGGTTATGACCATAGCTCCAGATAGGCAGAGCATGGCCCCAGACAAGGGTTGCTGGGTGGATCCTGGTTGGGGCACATGTAGGAGTCTATCTACCCTCCTCTCACTTAAAGAGAAATAAGCATAAATAAGTGAAACAATATCCATATTTCTCTTGCTCTCAAATCAATTAAAAATATTGTAATAATGATGTATGGTGTCAGATGGGTGACAGATTTATTGGGGTGATTACTTCACAAGGTATATAAATATCTAATCATAGGGCTGTACATCAAACTAATATAATATTGTACATCAACTGTATTTTAAAAATAACAAAAAATTTTTAAATGAACATGCCTTTGTTATATTATTCAGCACACTATAATGTACTAATTACTAATATATTTATCTCCCTATAGACTACCTTCTTTAGAAAGAGCCTGGTGTGTTTATCATTACCACCTTCTGATTCTCCCCTGCCTCCACCCCCAGCTCCCAGATGGCCCAGTACAAGGTAGGCAGGCCTTCAACTAATGTTTGGCATATGGTAAAACTAGCTAGAATTTATTTAAAAGTGGACTGTAGTACAGGTACTGTAGCAAGTTATATCAGTTTACTAGGGCTGCCATAACAAAACAGAACAGACTGGGTGGCTTAAACAACAGAAATTTATTTTCTTACAGTTCTGGAGACCAGAAGCCCAAGATGATGGTGTTAGCAAATCTTCTGAGTCCTCTCTCCTGGCTTGCTGATGGCTGCCTTCTGGCTATGTCCTCACATGATCCTGTGTCTGGGAGCACATCCTCAATGTCTTCTCCTTTTCTTATAAGGCCGCTAGTGACATTGGATTAAAGCCCCACCCAAGGGTCCTTATTTTAACTTAATCATCCCTTTATTTTTTTCCAGAACTTTATTTTGCAAAACTGAAACTCCACATCCATTAAACAATAACTTCCACATCTCCTTTCCCTTTCCAGCTTCTGCAAAAACCATTCTACTTTCTGTCTCTATACATTTGAGCACTCTAGGTACTTGATGTAGGTAGAATCATACAATGATATCTTTTTTGACTCGATATTTCACTTAGCACACTGTCCTCAGGATTTATCCAGGTTGTAGTGTGTGTCAGCATTTTCTTCTTTTTTTTCTTAAGGCTGAATAATCTTCCATTGTATGTATATACCACATTTTGTTTCGCCACTTGTCTACTAATGGATATGGGTTGCTTCCATCTTTTGACTTTGTAAAAAATGGTGCTATGAACATGGGCATACAGATATCTCTTCAGGATTCTACTTTCAATCTTTTTGGGCATAGACCCAGAAGTAGAATTGCTGGATCATGTTCTCTGTAACTACGAGTCTGTTTCCGGCCCTTTCTCTATGAGTACATCCTCAGTGTCTTTTCCTCTTCTTATAAGGACACTTGTCATATTGGATTAAGGCCCCACCCTAGCTCCTCATTTTAACTTAATCACACTTTAAAAGCCTTATCTGCAAATATGATTACACTCTGAAGTTCTGTGAGTTGAGACTTCAGCATATAAATTTGAGGAGAACACAATTTAGTCCAAAAGACAATTATACAGCTTGTCACTAAACTGTTAGTATCACTATTTTTCAGGAGTAGCAATTTGGATCTTGAAAGGTTAAGTAACTTGTCAGTGGTCGCACAGCTAGGACAGGGTCAAAATGGGATTTAAACCTAGATTTAATCCAAGCCTATGTTCTTTATAATGTGCTCCAACAAATGAATAAAATGGAAGTTAACCAAAGGCTCACTGGGAAAGTTAAGCTGATAGGTTTATTATTGCCATTACATTGAGAATGCAAATGTAGCCTAAAGATTCTGTGGGACTCTTTCAGTTCATAGATGAAGAGACAAGTTTCAGGAAGGGAAGGCAGTTTGGTCCCTAAGGGCTCATGTAGTCTCTTAAAAGCTCCAGTCACACTCCCTAAGAATTGCTCCCTCAGTCAGCATCGAGTAGAATTGCCCAGTCTCTAGTAGGTGAAAGACTAGAAGTCCAGGGCTTATGAGAAGAGAAACAAGAGCACACTGAGGCCAGCCTCATGCGGTACAAAGCACCTAGACTTCTCCCTCTAGGAAACTAGGTTCCATGATACGTTGCTATTTTTGCTTGCTTCAATTTGCTTTCAAAATCCAAGCTGATATTTTTCCTATTAAATTCTGCTGCTTTCTTCCCGTTCGCTTAAATAGAATTTCTCTAGAATGAAGGAGCAAAATTGCAGCATGTTTTCATGAATAAGAAGAAGGGATATGCCTAACAACTTCAGTGCAATCCATTTGGTGTTCTTACTATGGAAGCAGTGGTGTTATTTTTCTATTACTAAAGATTTAGGGGTCCCCCAGAAAACTGAGCACTCTCCAGGCCTCTCCCAATTCATGGAGACTCATGAGGGTCTCATTCAAAACTGACGCAAGGGACAAGGTAGATCTGACAGAGCCTACCTCAGCCACTGGCCATCACTTGCTCTCCACTACCTTTTGCATATTTCTCAACTAGAACAAACTCATTTGCGGCATCCTCTTCCTGAGGAGCAAAAGTGCTTGAAGAAGACAAGTTCCTCCTCAAAACTAGGTCATGAATTGATTGCAGGTCCATAATGTTGGGCTATCTGGAGCCTCACAGCCCTCTGCTGTGCTCCTGGCTGCACCTATCAATGAGCAGAGCATGTGCTGGGGTTTCTGTGCTGAGCGTTGGGCTCTTTCCTTTGTATGGTCTCGCTTTTACTCCCCTCTCCATCCACTGGCTCTCCCATGAGCTCTAGAGTAAGCTCCCTACAACAAAACTGGGAAGAACCCAAGAATTTTCCTCTAATTAAGGGCACTATAGCTACATGGAACATCTATCTCTAACTGAGCTCTTTGGGGATGGATATGCCCTCCTTTTCAAGTGAGACAGTTTGAAACATTGGTAAATTTCAGTCATCTCTAAAACATGATGTCGATACGTACCTTGCAATTCAGGGCACACACCACTTATTGGAATGCAGTGAGTCCCCATTAGAAAGCATCTTACTGTGGAGGGGTTATGTCACAGACAAGGCCATACTGAAAGCCACTTGGAGAATAGTGATTTGGGATAAATGGAAGCAAAGGGGGGAATGCCCGAGTGGATACAGGAAAGTTCTCAAGGTAGTTTTGTAAATTCCAACATTTCCTGAGCATCAGCTATGCTCCAGGCTGTGTGCTACACTCTGGGCTTGGTGCTGACATAAATAATGTACAGTCCCTCCCTGGGAGGTGCCCAGGGTTGAAATCAACAAGCATTTTTTTTGTTTGTTTTTGCTCTTTTTTTTTCAGATAAAATTTTGATCATGAATGTAGTGGCATATATAATATAGTCAGAATATCTATAACAAATCTTTGGTATAAAAAGTACAATCAATGAGAACTTGCTTTGCTCTCCCTTACAACTCTGGTTTGTGGTTCTTCAATGATATTGGTCACCTTAGATATTTAAAAAGGAAATTTTGAAATCTCAACAAATGATTCCATTCTTAATTTATGAGTTATGTGAGAAATAGATACAAGTGTTTCTACACATTGTATAGACACCAAACTTAAGTTTATAATTTTTTAAGAGTTCAAATTTATGGTTATGGACTACGGGGTGAAAATGGGGCGCTTTTTAATCTCCCCCATTTTGTGAGAGAAAGGGAGGACTGTGCGCACCTCAGGGGTGAAGGTCGTTCGCTGGGACAGCGTCCTTGTTTTCTGCCTGTGGGTTCTGCTTCCGCTTCACTAGAGCTCAAACCCTACAAATAAAAACCAAGCAATTAAATAATTACTGTGTCTGCAAGCTCTACAGAGAAAAATTATAATGCTAGGCATCAACAGACGCCTAACGGGGATAAAAACTGCTTTCACTGCAATTACACGGTGCACCCTGTTTCTTGTAATCCCGGCTGATAAGAGACTCATCTCACAGAAAACGCAAGATGAAGAACACTCCTGGTGGCCGGGCCTGGACAGGGCATCGTAACAACAAGCAAAAAAGCCACTTCATGGAGAAATGAAGCTCCTCCTTACAGATTCTGAAGAGGAGTTATTGACGTTTTTCTCTTTCAGACACACTTTTTCTCTTCCCAAGAGTTCATTTCATTCTACTGCTGCCATTGTTTCCGTTCTCTGTCAGCAAAGCTGGGTGCTTTAAAAGTCATTTGGGGCTGAAGTTAAAGATATCTTACCCCAAGTTTTTCCTCATTTGTCTCATGTTGTATTTTCTCTTTAGAAAGGTGTAAGTAGTGAATATACTAAAAAAAAAAAAAAAGAATTAGAATTATTACAGTTGTGCTTTTAATTTTAAATGAATATCAACTTCAGAAGCTTAGAGTGGGCATTTCTCAGAGTGTAAAAATTGGACTGCTGGCCTTGGCACCATGTGGGGATTATTATTTTGTATAATAGCTTTACTGAGTGAGATACAATGTACATACCATCTCTGTGTGAAGTGTACAATTCAGTGGTCCTTGGCATATTCACAAAGTTAAACAACCATCAACACACTTTTAGAACATTTTCATCATTCCAATAAGAAATTTCTTATCCATTCGGAGTCACTCTCCATTTCTGTCCAACCTTCTCATCTCAGGCAACAACTAATCTACCTTCTGTCTCTATGGACTTGCTTATTTGGGACATTGTATATAAATGGAATCTTAAAATAAGTGATCTTTTATAACTGAGTTCTTTCACTTAGCATAATTCCATAAATGGAATCTTAAAATAAGTGATCTTTTATAACTGAGTTCTTTCACTTAGCATAATGTTTTTATGGTTTATGTGTGTTATAGCATGTATCAGTACCGAGTTTTTTATTACCCAATAACAGGCCATTGCTTAGCTGGAGCACATATATATTTTTTATCCCTTCATCAGTTAACAAACATTTGGGTTGTTTTCACATTGAGCTATAATGACTAATGCTGCCATGAACTTTTGTGTACACGAACGATTTCTTGTAGGCATGTTTTCAAGTCTCTCGAGTACATATCTGGAAATGGAATTGCTAGCTCATCTGGTAACTCTATTGTTTATCTCTGAAGAACTTCCAAACTGGTTTCAAAGTGGCTGTACCATTTATATTCTCACCAGCAGTGTGTGAAGATTCTGTTTCCCCCAAATCCTTGTCAACACTTGTCACTATATATCTCATTAAATATAGCCAGGCTAATGGGCATGAAGAGTTATCTCATTGTGGTTTCGATTTGCACTTCCTAGTAGTTGGGATTACTATTAAAAAGCATAATCCCACGCGACAACCTGACCCTGAATTACAATCTATGAGTCTGCATTTTACTGAAACACATATCAGTTATTTGCTCGTGCATAACAGATATTTATTAACCAGGAGTGGGTTGACTGTGTATTTCTGGTTTGGTATTTCATATGGTGGGATAATATCAGTCAGGGCGGCAGAAATATGAAGGCCTGATTTGGACCAGAACATCCACTTCCAACGTTTGCTTCCAGAAGTGCAATTGGAGCAGTCACACAGAGCACCATATTCAGAAGTGTTTCACACACTTGGTTTAATGCCCTCCTGTTGCCATCTTGAAATTCTTAATAACTTATCTTGGTACTTATGTTTTATAAGCATTGGTAGTCAAACTGGTCCATACTGCCCACTAGTGGACGTTCCAGCTCTCATGGTGGGTGGTAGCGAGCAACCAAAGTATAAATAAAAAGATAGATTTAACTATAGTAAGTTGTTTTATAAAGATTTATTCTGCCAAACTTAGCGAAAATCCAACATAAAGTACTTGGTAAGTAATTATTATTATATGCTTTAAGTTGCTGTAACTCTGCTTTATAAATTTTATAAAGTAAAGTGACTTCCCTACTTTATAAATCACCATTACTGTGGAACCGGTGGGCGGTTAGAAAAGTTTACTACTAACAGATACAAAAGTGGGTGATAGGTATAAGAAGGTTGACTACCCCTGTTTTGTAAGTAAAATCCAATGGGACAAGAAAGCAGTGTGAGCAGAGATCTGTGCAATATCTGTGTCAGTGTTTCCAGGGTTCCATTTTCATATGGTGATGATAATGCTCATGAGCAGAGAATTCTGGTAGATCCATGATATGTGGGAGTTCAGCAAGACTCAAAATAAGTACAAGGTGAAAATGTTATATTTATGTTTAGGTAACAGGGGCACTGACAGTCCAGAGAAGCCACATTTTCTGTTAAAACCAGAACTTGCCATGAATACAGTGAAGACTATGTTTGTCCTTGGAGGTGAAGGAAGGTAAGAAAGGAGAGGCAAAGCCAGTGAGATGACCCGAGACGTGTTAGTACACAATGTCCCCCTCCCTGTTCCCCTTCAAATCTCTAGGAGAGCTACCAAACTTGCCAGATGCCTTGCAAGAAACAGCTGTGAGAGTGTGTGTGTGTGTATGTGTGTGTGTGTGTGTGAAAACCAGGGAAAGGGTTCAATTTGGGGTATAGGTGGATATGGTAGAAAAGACAGATGGCCTGACCTGTGGTGGCTCAGTGAATAAAGCGTCGACCTGGAAATGCTGAGGTCGCCGGTTCGAAACCCTGGGCTTGCCTTGTCAAGGCACATATGGGAGTTGATGCTTTCAGCTCCTCCCCCCTGTCTCTCTCTCCTCTCTCTCTGTCTCTCTCCCTCTCTCTCTCCTCTCTAAAAATAAATAAATAAAATTAAAAAAAAATAAATAAAAATAAACACTTTAAAAAAAAAAAAGAAAAAAAAAAAAAAGAAAAGACAGATGGTGCAAGTGGGTATAGGTACAGGAATAGAGGGGACCATGGTGAATATCATCTGGTAAGATGTTGGATTATCACTGGCCATAGAAAGGGAGGTTTTGAGTTTGAATCAACTTTGAGATCTTCAAAGGTCAAGAAAATCTCAGTTTACATTTGAGTTTTATTTATAAGTTCTACACACTGGATTTAATATGTAGTTTCTTGATTCCAAATGAGTAATGCCTACTTACCGTTTATTTTCTATGTTTAGACATCCTGTGATGACAACTTTGTGAGACATATTTTTGAGGCGTGTGGATATGATGCTCATTTTCTAGATAGGAAGAATCAGAATATCCTGTATTCTGAATTAAGTGTTCACATTGCTTGAGTGTCCACAAGGTCTCAAGTTTTGGCTGCTGCTCAGGACAGAGTTGGGCCTGAGAGCACCATGGTGAGCCTAACTGAAATCCATTGATCTCCTGACTTCAGTGTTCATTAAACCCAAGGAATAGGCCCTGGCCGGTTGGCTCAGCGGTAGAGCATCAGCCTGGCTTGCGGGGGACCCGGGTTCGATTCCGGCCAGGGCACATAGGAGAAGTGCCCATTTGCTTCTCCAGCCCCCCCTTCCTCTCTGTCTCTCTCTTCCCCTCCCGCAGCCAAGGCTCCATTGGAGCAAAGATGGCCCGGGCACTGGGGATGGCTCCTTGGCCTCTGCCCCAGGCGCTAGAGTGGCTCTGGTCGCCACAGAACGATGCCCCAGAGGGGTAGAGCATTGCCCCCTGGTGGGCAGAGTGTCGCCCCTGGTGGGCGTGCCGGGTGGATCCCGGTCGGGCGCATGTGGGAGTCTGTCTGACTGTCTCTCCCCGTTTCCAGCTTCAGAAAAATACAAAATAAAATAAAATAAAATAAAAAAATAAAAAAACTCAAGGAACAGAGAAGGAGGAAAGTTTTGCTGAGGCTGTGGGGAAGCTGTTGGAGACTAGCATCAACATGAAATACTGGCAATTGAGGGATATGAGACAAAGGGAAAAGGGAAAGGAATGTTCTGGTCTCTGGAGTAATTGTCTTGAAATGGCTTTCCCTGCAGCCCACCATCATTCACTAATTGGCCGTATTTCTTCGTTATTATGCTGGCTGCATTGAAAACCCACTAGAGCAGTAAAGCACTGGCTCTAACAATGCAGTGGCCCTTCAACCTCCATGGTCTCTATGCGTGACAGCAGTACACTATGTGTAGCCAGGCCAGCAAGCACAGGGTTCAGTGACGCAAAGGACCCTACCTCCATTCGGTAGAGCCTTATTTTGACAAGCCCCAGCTATGCTATTTCAATTGACCAGCAGAGAAGAAAACCACACCATACGTCTGAACTAGAAGCTTTTCTTCTTGTACATAAATTGGAAGAATAAATTGCTTAGAAAGAAAATTAGTCTTGCAATTTTTAAATATTTCACAATGAGTGGATTACTTGTTCAAGAGGAATATTTATTGTTATTTGTTACAACTGATGAACCTGCACTGACCCATGGTTTTCACCCAAAGTCCACAGTTTACCTCATAGTTCACTTGTGGTGTTATACAATCTATGGATTTGAACAAAATGTATAATGACATGGATTTACTATGCATTTAAGGTTCTTCCATGTCTTTTCATAACTTGATAGAGCATTTCTTTTTAGTGCTGAATACATTTCATTTTTATAACCCAAAAAATATAATCAAAAGTATCTGAATTTATTATTCTATATGTATTTTTTCCTGGTGTAAGGTATGTATGACCTTTAAATTTTACTATTGTTTCATATTTGACACATGGAAACATAGTAATAAAATAAAATTCTCTAAATTTTTCAGCCCACTGAAGCTCAGAATTTTTATAAAATCATTGCATCTACCAATATCCTTCTCTGCTATCACCGTTCATTATCTATCTCAGAGGTAAATACTATCTTGAATTTTGTGTTTATTATTCCCTTGCTTTGTACATAGAGTTTTACTATATATCTATGAGTAGAGTACATCCTTCTAAACTGTATATTGTTTAGTTTTATCATTTTATAGAAATGGATTCATAATATATATAATCTTCTAGAATTTGTTTTTTCCACTCACTATTATATTATTAAAATTCATTCATCTTTTTGCATAATATTCCATCGTGGGACTGTGATTTGATTCCATTCTCCTGCAGACGGGAACTTGGGATGTTTCCAGTTTGTTCTATTACAGCCAGTGCTGCTATAGCACTCTTTTACATGGTGTACACATGCAAGAGTTCCTCTGAGGGGCAGGCCTGGGAGTGCAGTGGCTGGACTGCAGGTCACATAACATTTATTTTACACGATAATTCCAAATTGTCTTGGAAAGAGGTCTTATTCATTTACATTCCCACCAGCAGTATATAATGTATATGTTTATCCCTATTCTCAGCAACACTTGGCATTCAGACTGCTTACTTTTTGCAAATTTAATAGATGGAAAATAGCATTTCATCATGGCATTAGTTTGCATTTTCCTGGTTACTAATGAGGCTGACTACCTTCTCAAATGTTTGTTGGCCATTCAGATTTCTTCTAAGAAATACTTGTTCATGTCATTTACCCATTTTTCTATTTAGTTGTTTTTCTTTTTTTTAATGTATGGTTCTTTATACATATTGGTTACATTCATTGCAAATACTACATATACTTCCCCCCACACTTTTTTTGTTTGTTTGTTTTGGTTAGCCTTTTCATTTTTTTTTATTGTACTGTTTAGAAAACCAAAGTTCTTTATTTAGATATATGCAAAATTATCAATTTTTTACTCATTCCAAACTCAAAAAAGTATTTTTCTATGTTTTCTTCTAAATGCTTTAAACTTTTGTCTTTCAAATATAAGCCTTTAATTTATCTGAAAATGATCATATATAGGATGAGATAGGGACACAATTTTAGTCTTTCCCACATAGATAATTAATTGCCTAGCAACATTATCAAATAATATCTCTGTAATATATCAAGTATTGATAAATGTGAGTCTGTTTCTAGGTTTTCTCTTCTGTTTATGACAGAGGCTGCACCAATACCACAAGAACTCATAGTTAGTATTGATGTGGGGTGGGACAAATTCCCATAATTTACTGTCTGTTCTTGGCATTTTGTTCTTTTATATACATTTCGGAAACAACTTTTTAAATGTCTCTAAAAATTATAGAATATAGGAGGTTGTTTTTGCTTTTTACTAGGATGCATTGACTCTATAGGTTACATTTGGAAGAATTAAAATCTTTTTTTAAAATATTTATTTATTTATTTATTTCAGAGACAGAGCGAGAATCAGAGAGAAGAATAGATAGGGACAGACAGACAGGAACGGAGAGAGATGAGAAGCATCAATCATCAGTTTTTCGTTGCAACACCTTAGTTGTTCATTGATTGCTTTCTCATATGTCCCTTGACTGTGGGCCTTCAGCAGACTGAGTAACCCCTTGCTCAAGTCAGCGACCTTGGATCCAAGCTGGTGAGCTTTTTGCTCACACCAGATGAGCCTGCACTCAAGCTGGCGACCTCGGGGTCTTGAACCTGGGTCCTTCCGCATCCCAGTCCGGCGCTCTATCCACTGCGCCACTGCCTGGTCAGGCTGGAAGAATTAAAATCTTTATGATATTGGATCTTCCTATCTGCATACCTGATAGACTTCACAATTTAAGTCTTCTTTAATGTATTTCCATATAGTTTTATAATTTCTCCAAAAAGGTTCTTCACAATTTTTGTTAGATTTCTCTCCAAGGATTTTATATTTTTTCATTGCTATTTTAAATGTCATGTAGCTTAAAAATAACAGCTGATATTTAAGAATGCAATTAATGTTTGAATATTGATCTTACATATGCCCATTTTGTTTTATTCCTTTATATTACCCTAATAAATAATGTAAAACATTAATCTGTAAATAATGAGCAGTTTATTACTCCCTTCCTAATCTTTCTGCCTTTAATTTGTTGTTCTTGTTTTATGGAACTGACAAGGGCCTTCGATGAATGTTGAGAGCATGCAGTGACAGTAATCATCCTTGTCTTGGTCTTAATTAAAAAGGGAGTACTTCTAATATTTTTTCATTAAGAATAAAGTTTTCTCTAGGTATTTTAAAATAATCTTTATCAGGCTAAATATGTTCTCTTCTATTCCTAAATTGCTAAGATATTTTTAACCTCAATAGGCATATTTTATCAAATAATTTTTCTGTTTCTAAGGAATTAGTATATGGCTTTCTTGTTTAATTCATTAATGTAGTGAATTATATTGATAATTTTTATGATATAATACCACTCTTTGCATTCCTGGAATAAACTCAATTATATATATGATGTAATAGCTCCTTTACATGCTGATAATATTTTGTTTAGGCTTTTTACATCTGTTTTCATACACACACACAGAAATGTGGTTATAAACAACTTATTGATCTGTTTTACCATTAGCATGTATTGTTGGTTGACTATAGGATTTATATGGTGACAAATAATGCCACTCAACAGATACTTCTGACATTGATGATGAAAATAATAGAGTTAACAGAATGTCTATATTAGAAAAAAATGCTATTTTAAGACTATGGTTTAAAGGATAAGGGAAGGTCTTTTCCAATTAGAGAGTCAATCATAGACCCTGTAATTACAGCAAGTCCACAAGTTTCCAAATAATATCTACACTGCCAATAAACAATAAAATTGTTTTCAAAGCTGGGTAATGTTCTAAGATTCTGAAATACCACAGTAAAAATTATTTGTGGGAATAGGATATCCTTGTTAACAAAGCAGGATTTTTACAATTTAAATAGAATATTTTGTCTCTCCAAGAATACATTTTACTGAGAGTCCCTAATGCTGCAGTGAAAATTCAAAAGGACAATATAACTGATGATTCCCTCAATTCAGTGTGTCACTTGTTACTACAATAACCACACTTGTTGTCCTCCTCATATCCCTTGCCCTTCACCTTGCCTCAAACATTAGAATTCATGCTTGTTTTTCAAACTGATTTTATATGTGAACTACAGTGGGAATCATCTCATTTTAAGGCCCTGGTTATAGTGCTAACTATAACACTGATCTTTCTTCATTTTTCTTTGACTTAATCCTTATCTCAGGACTAAATATTATTGTTCTATGTGTCTTCACTTTTTATACTATGTTATGATATTCCTTTATGACTTGCTTTCACACAGCAAAAGGTATGTGATAAATCAAAAACCAATTCTATGAAATGATAAAGCAACTCCAAAAAGAAAACTAAAAAATAATAAAAGTACTTAGGGTAGAAAGATAAATACACATCTACAGGCACATGGTATTACAGTTTGTGGATTCGGATCTTTTTTATAAGTAGCATGGACTCTGAAATTAAGAGATAGGAAGAAAAAAAATGGGCCATGAAATTTTATTCCTTACAAAAAGGGAGACTTTTCACATTAGTGTCCTCCAATGTGTTATTCTTACCCTTCGGCTTATATGAGAGCTACAGAAGCTAACAAGTCATTGCTTCTGCCATGATAACAACTGAAGGAGAGCTGTGCAGCAGAAACGTGTCTTAGGCTGTGACTTAGATAAAATGTCCAAAACCTGGATATATTTTTCAACATGGAACAAGATGAACGTTGTTTAAGTTGTAGTACTGAAACAAAGGCTAAGAAACAAAAGGAAAGTCTTCAAATGAGGTGGTATAATATAAGGGTTGACTTCATTCCTGTTGGAGGTATACCATGTGATGGGACAACCACATTGCAGTATTTGTCCTGATCCACTGCCATAGGTAATTTATTTTTAAGGGTCCTGCACTATATCTAAGTATGTGATTCACTATATGACAACTGCATTTCTGGATGCTAATAATTTACATTTCTGTCACTGATCTGTTTTATTAGTCATTTATCCAAGACATTCACTTCTATCTGACTGAAGGGGAGAAAAATGATAGATATGTCATAGAGTTGCAAGTACAAAAATAAAATTGTTTTAACATAATGAAGGAAGCTTTTGGCATCCAGCATAAAGCTTCTCAAATAATCAGTCACTTTAAAGAATCAACCAATAGTAAAATAGCTTCTTTTACTTTCTGCCCTTTCCAGAATAGTTTTGGGGTATTAATAAACTTCGTGAATAGCCCATTTCACATAGTAAAGAAAAGGACTTTCAAAGCAATCCACACATTTAAATTAATATTGGCCTTCTAACTCCACAAGAAGCCATAGAATTTTAAGTGGATCTTTATTGGTTTGTTCTGTGCCCTGTACAATTACCTTAGATTTTAATGGAATATTAGAGCTGATAAAACAGTGAAAAGCATTTGACCTAGGAAGAATATTGAAAAGTCTGATTTTATATCTCTTACTAGTAATACACTTATAGTCACTTATGTTTTTCACTGAGGTCATATTATAAAGACCAAGGATAAGACTCCTGATACCATGTCACTAGGTAAGTCACTATTGCCTGGTCATAGGTGCCACCTCTAAGCAGAAGGGAGTGTGAGAAAAAATACTGATTAACTAAAGTTACTAAATTATCCCAGAATAGATTAAGGTTATATTTTCCCATAATAAGGCATAATAAAGTTTAAAAGAGAGATTAAGTTGAACTATAGAAAAACAAAGAACATTATTTTCTTTCCCACATATGAGTAAGTGACTAAAACAAATGAATACCCACTACATTTTTCTTTTGACTCATGTTTTTGTTATCTATTGCTGCAAACCCATTACCCACCAAAAGTGGCTGCTTAAAACAACTGCAAACATTTGTTTCACAGTTTCTGTGTTTCAGGAATTCCAGAGTGGCTTACCTAGGTACTGAGTGGTTCTGGGTCAGGTTGTCTTATCAGACTGCTATTATACGATGACTTTTTTTTCAGGTTTTATTTATTCATTTTTTAGAGAGGAAAGAGAGAGAGGAGAGGGGAGGAGCAGGAAGCATCAACTCCCATATGTGCTGTGACCAGGCAAATCCAGGGTTTTGAACCAACAACCTCAGCATTCCAGGTCAATGCTCTATCCATTGTGCCACAATAGGTCAGGCAATACAATGACTCTTAAATCATCTGAAGGATTGACTGGAGTTGGAAGATCTGATTCCAAAATAGCTTACTTGACTATTGACAAGTTGGTGCTGGCTTTTGGCAAGAGGCCTCAGTTCCCTCCCCCGTGTACTTTTTCATAAAGCTGTTAAAGTGTTTTCATGACTTGGTGACTGGCTTCCTCCTGGTAATTCCAGAGAGCATAAAGTATCAGTAGAAGTTACATGTCTTTTATTGTCTGCTCTCAGATGTCACACACTGCCATTTCTATAATATCTTCTTGGTAACAACTGGTCAGGCCTATTTAATGGGGAGGTGAGGATTACTGGGGAATGCTGTAGAGAATACTACCACAATGTGCAAGCTAGAACTACATATTGTTTAGAAAGCATTTTAGCAGTGACTTAAACATGGACATGGCATCTCAAATGTATGTTTGGACTGGCATACATCATAGAATTCAGTTTTGTAATTATTTTTTCTTTCTATTTATTTTTTCTTGTTGACAAAACATCATCTGATAAAATAACAAGATTTTACATGGTACATAGTACCTTCTTTCTACTCTACAATGCACAAGAAATATCACCTTACCAGCCCTTACATCAGGGGTCCCCAAACTTTTTACACAGGGGCCCAGTTCACTGTCCCTCAGACCGTTGGAGGGCCGGACTATAAAAAAAAACTATGAACAAATCCCTATGCACACTGCACATATCTTATTTTAAAGTAAAAAACAAAACGGGAACAAATACAATATTTAAAATAAAGAACAAGTAAATTTAAATCAACAAACTGACCAGTATTTCAACGGGAACTACGGGCCTGCTTTTGGCTAATGAGATGGTCAATGTGCTCCTCTCCCTGACCACCAATGAAAGAGGTGCCCCTTCCGGAAGTGCGGTGGGGGCTGGATAAATGGCCTCAGGGGGCCACATGTGGCCCGCGGGCCGTAGTTTGGGGACCCCTGCCTTACATAATGCTAAAGCACAGATTCCTTGTTAAGTCATACAGTATGTCAGGGAAGAAAAAGGTTGTGGCTGAAGTTTTTATACAAATGAAACATTTTTGTCTACATTTTGTTGTTACTACAATAAGAGATGATAAATAAAGAAGAGATAAAAATCAGCATCTGAGTGAAAAGAAGAAATGTAATAGTTGCAACTGGTTGGATAGACACTTCTTTTCCCCAAGTATAATAAGGGTGAAAACAAGATAAGAAAGGAGGACTGAAACAATGATGGACCTCCAATGTGGCCTTCTATTGTAGTTCACTCCCTTAATTTTTACAAATGAGAAATAAGGCCTAGCAAATTTAATTGACTTATCTAGAACTACACAGTAGATTAACCATTTATATAATCAAAGGTAATTTACAAGACTGACTTCGTTTCTCTAAATAAAATTTGTATTCATACAACATCAAACAATAGGTCAAAAGAACAAAGTTGAGTCAAATCCATTATTTATTTTCACCTAGATAAACAATAAAAGTGATTGCTTGGTAAACTTCAACTATTCATAATTTTTTAGAAACCGAAATTTTGTACAGTGATTTCAGTATTATGTATGAAGACAACACAAATCACTAAATGAACTCTTTCTTTCTAACTCTACACCTTTAACTCAAGGTAGTGTTTCAAATTAAAGAAAGCTTCTGGCATTGTTAAAACTATGTTGCCATAGAACAAAATACTTGTTTCTTTTTCTTTTTAAAAATGCTCTTATTTTTTTTACATAATTTTGCACATAATGGATACTTCTTTCATGTAGGGAGCGCTGATCATAGAAACTAATTTCACATTGGGCCAAAAATTTAGACCAGATGAAACTTATCCTTTGACTGAATGTCTACTTAGTTGGCATTGTACAAGTGTGTTTTAGGAATTGTTTTCCAACCTGCAGTGTGACTCACAGCCTCCTTTCAACTCTACATTATCTATTCCTCTTTGGTCTGCAAAACTTTCTGATTGTCATTAATTTTATTTTTCATGCCACATTACTCCAGAAAACATTCTTCTAAACAAATGGTTGCTGTGTAAAGACACAGGATGCACTGTTTATCTTGGATTCTAGTGAATGAAAATAACTCAGACTAGTCTATGGCTTGGTTTAGGAATGTCACTGCCTCAAGTGGAAACTAAATTAGCATATGCTAAATGGCAACTTTAGTTGCTAGGACAAAGGTAGAAGAGATCCTTGGACTGATTTGAAAATGTGAAAACTAATGGGCTCTGTAGATGAATAAGCACAATAATGATTCACAGGCACCTGAATTTCTTTGTAAAATCAAACATTTACTGAACACCCATCACTGATCATAGCTTGTGCTGTTGTTAGATGTTCAAGGTTGAGTTTGGGTTTTAGGGCTGAAATTCTGTTTCTCATCTCTTCTGTCCTCCAGGCTTTGCTTTAAATAGACTAAACACAGAACACAGTAGAAAAGTGGCCGCACATCTCAGAAAATACTCACTGATCAGGGCTTCCCTAGAATAGGCTCTGTAGCATAGCTAAGGGCAAGAGGCTTAAATAAGTCTCAGCCCATATAACACCCATTAGCCTCTACCCCCTTGGAAAACCAATTCATACACATCCTCCAGTGTCAGTGACAAAGAAACAAGAAACAATTAAAAAACATCATGTAATTATCCCCAATGCCTACTGCTTAGCTGCCAAGATCTCACCACTCCCATTATCTGAGTTGTTGAACTGATAGGAGGATGTCACATGAAATGAAAGAAAGCAAAATCAAGGGGCTTGGCTTCCTCCTGTAAGGGAAAGCCCCTGGTCCAGTCTGCCTCTGTAACAGGTAACTGCCCAGGTAGTTCTACTGTTCGAGAACAGAAATTCCCAGGGAAGAATGGGGGAAAGAAAATTATGCGTAAGTCACTCATCCAGAGCAAACTGCCCTCAGAAGCAGAAGAAGACATCGGTCACTGAAGCTCTTCTGCTTTCCATGCAATGACCCCTCCTGCGAGTGAACTGCAACCCAACGAAAAGTCAGCTTCAAACCAAGAAACACACTTCTCTCTGGTAAGGAAATTGAGTTGTGGCTACTGATATTTCCCTCTATGTTCCTCAGGTTAGGGGAAAGAAAGTTGGGAAGAAATTCTGTTTTTCTTTGGGCAGAGGCTGAATCCAAGGAAGAAGGGGCCTCCCTTACTATCAGGTATCAATTTGCTTCTTCAGGAATTTGGATCGGAAAGCTTGGATTCAAGCCAAACGCCATCACCACCCCCACCCCCACCCCCACCATCACCGCTATTACCACCACCATTTAGCTGGATAACATCAGTACTTATTGGTCACTGAGAAATCTCAATCCCTTTTTTAAAAGGTGAGTGACACTCCCTACTAGCTGTGAGTGATAAAGGAATTCTCTGGCTTGATCCTGAGTAGCCCTGGGAGTCTCTTAGAGCTCTCCCATTCCCTGACGAAATAGGTGGGGTGCAAAGGAAAGTGTTGTAGAATTAGTCTTACAGCATGAAGTCTCAGTGCCTGGGATGAGATACTGACTTCGGGGTTCCCATTGAACAATATTTCTTTCTAAGTCCTCCTGGGATTTTCTCAAGACTGGATTCTACCCTGATGCCTTCAGTGCATTTCCATTTTCCCAGGTTGAAACTTCTATAGCGGTGGCATGACTCTTCCTTTCCCTGGCTCACAGAAATTGCCTGTTTTTCCCTTGCAGTTGACTGGCTCTCACTGCAAAGACAATGCTGCTGGCTGGCTAGTCATAACAGTACGTCTGTGTCTGCCAGGAAATGTTATGATCATCCTTGAGTGTCAGCCCAAAGTTCACGACACCCCTAGTTTAATGTTGTGTGCACTATGGATTAGCATTTTGGGGGGCTCACTGCTCACCTGCACTAGTGCTTTTGGCTCCAGCTCACATGTTTCTAGCTTTCTCTCTGATTTCTTCTGGTCTGCTATTGAAATCACAGCATACCTCCTGTTTTAGGCTGCAGTTCTCCAATCCTGAGAAGTATACGAAAGTGATAAGCCCTTACATTGTAAACAACCCAACAACACAGTCAGAGATACACAATGGTGCTTTTAATTAGGCAATACTCCCTACTTAAGTGAAGTAAGAAATGTGTAAGACTAGTATTTAAAGACGGCAAGATGTTTTCTCTACCAGGGCCCTTGCCCCATCTCAACAGCAGGTCTAGGTCTTCTTTCTTTTCAGCCCTCCCAAGCAAAGATCTTTGTTACTGTCTTTATAACAAGTACCTATTACATAACTCTATTGCTTCACTGATCATATCATATTGTAACTGTAATTTTAAGTCTACTTCTCAATTTTGTTGCAAGTTTCATGAAGGCCAGGACCCTATATTAACTATCTTTGTATTGTTAATACAATACATACCATTATGCCTGGGACAGAGTGGGCTTTCAATAAACATGTTGTAGACTGGCTACATGAATAAAAGAATGAGTGAATGAATGAATGAATGCTACTGTTGGAGTGGAGTAACATGACATGTAAATATAAAAGTTCATTACATGTCTATCCCAAGGTATCATAGCACTTTGGGAGAACTTTGACAAATTCATACAGGGCAAAGTGTCAGTTCTGAGATACATTTTCCTCGATTTTACATCTCTGGAATGGGGAGCTGCCTCTCGATCACTGTCAGCCAGGAGCCCGTTGAACTATGGTTTCCATAGGGTGCTCATGCATCCAAAGTCACAAGGTGGTGGTGGTGGTTTGGAAGGAATGCATGGAGAGGGTCGATGCTGGTTTTAAAGAGATGTGACATCACCAACACTCCTGACACCACAGAGGACAACAGTATGTGGAAAATCACATTATACTGCTTTGAGCTGAAAAGTTTTCAGAAGAGGCATCTGAATGTGAAGAAGTTTTAGAAATGCCTTACGCAATTTAATTTGCTTATGTTTCCCTTTTTAAGGAATGCACAAAAGTGCTATATCATAATAATGTTTATCTAAATAACTCTAAAATAGCTCTTTCAATAAGAAGAAAATAAAAACTGAGAAAAACATTATGTAAATTGAATTGATAGCATTTTTTTTTCTTTCTTAGTAATCTATAAAATAATGGTGCTTCTTATAGTCCATAACGTTATATAACATGAAATATAGGGTATTTACCTGAAAATTAGTGATTTTTTTTCCTCTTTGGGGAAACAAATGGGAAAAGTAAATTGTAACTGTTATCTCTTTCACTGAAGTAAAGGCACAGGGAGATCTGCATGCGCTTTTCCCAGAAAGATAAATTTCATCCTGGTGCAATAAACAGAAGGCATGATGCTTGGAAATTCCCGGGGGGAAGTTTCTCTGTTCAAACTGAGGTTTTGATACTGTTTAATGTTGCTTCTGAAGAAAACAGAGGGACATGCCCAGGGAAACCACATGAAAGAGAGTCAGCATGCTTTTGACAGCACTGCCAATCAGTTCCTCCCTCTACATTCCCCACCCCAAAAGAGATGTAAGCAAACCCGAAAAAAGGCCCCTGTCCTCACCCACCTTAACTTTGAGACGTGAATTTGTTGCCAAAACCTCAAAAGAAGGTGGTTAGTCTATGTCTCAGACATCACAAATGAAAGGAAAAGAACAGTAACAAAGGAAGAATCTTGTGAGCAGATAGCTAAACCATCAAAGAGAAGTAGGAAGTCATTTGGATAGCCACAAAGCCTCTGCGAAGTCTTTTTGTGTCCTCAACTTTCCATTTTACTGCATATTTTAATGAACCCAAATTAGATCTCACCCACGCAATCGCCAACCCTGATGTTTCAGCAGGGGCCCAAAACACACAAACATCCTAAGTCTACCATAACTGCATGTTCTTTACTGCTTCCCAACGAGGTGCCCCCCCCCCACACTCCATGGCTTTCAAATAATTCTCATTCTCCACTTCCCCTTCAAAGCAGTGGGAAGCAATATCTGGAGGCATGCAAACGACAGCCTTTGACCATGTTCCAGACGGTGCCTTTGACTGCATCGGGCCCTTCGTGTAACGCAGGCAGGCAGCACACAGCCCAGTGTCGGACCATCCAAACAGAGGAAAGATACGGCTAGGGGAATAAATAAAAGGCTCCCTCCCATATGGATGGGCCCCAACATGCAATTATAGCAAAATCTGTAATTCCCAGAAGCATCATTTAAGATCTTGCCTTTTTAAACTCTCGTGGTAGACTGTAAAATGCTGATTTACCACCTTTTCTGGCGAGTTGTCTCTGGCAATGCTCACCCTATTCCCCACTGATGCTTAATAAAAAACTGATGTCAAAGAGGGTTATAGGTTCATCTCCAAATTCCATATTTGTTCCAAGAAGAAAAAATAGTACTTGTTTTTTGGGGGGATCCAAAAAAAAGAAAGAGGGAAAGAGAAGAGAAAATATTTGATATTCCAAGGAGTGCCAAGTCTCAAAGCTTCGAAATCCTCTCCAGCAGCATTCTTCAGTATCTGCAGTCCCTGCAGCATTGGTGGCCTTTGCTCAGGTGCCCAGCTACTTTGCATAATTGTCTAAACACGCAACTTGGTTGTGTTAGAGAGAAGCAGCCTCTCATACCACTTTAAAATTTTTAATTACTCTATCTGTGCTCTAAAAACAGACCAGGTTACCTAAGGGGAGGTTGGACACCACCCTGGGCAGGTCACAGAGGCAGGCCGCTGCTCTGAGCCAAAGGGAGGGCGTGTGGAGGCCGTGAGGTAGCGTCTCGTCTGGAGGAAATGAAATACTGCATGCAGAGGCTTATTAAAAGCTTCATGCTCGAAAAATCTATAGCAAAGGCAGGTCTTGGGAAGCAGATGGTTTCCCCTTCTACTGGTCATATTAACTTTGTCGCTGGAAATGCAAATGCAGTTTTGACATTTGTGTGGGTTTAGGGGGAAAATAGTGAAAAACGAAGCTATTTTTTTATTGAAAAAACATGACTGACAGCAAAACGAGTCCAGTCAGCACTCCGTCAGCCTTCTCTTCTGGGGCCCTGCATACCACCTCGTCACCGCTCCAGGAGATGAAGAGCCCAAGCAGCACAGCACCCACGAAGTCATGGCCCTCCCTCTGAACGGCTCTGACAGAACGACTCCAGAAATGTCGCCAAGATATTTTAGAACATCTTACTCCTGGCAGCAGCTGGACAAGCTTACTCTGTTCCCCAAATTTAACTTATAAAAACTCAAATGGGTATTTTTTAATTTTAAAATTCAAGTTTATGTTTAAAAGTTTTACATAAGTAATTCATGCACGTGGTACAACATTTAAAAGGTACAAATATATAGTATATGTTGGAATGTAGGTCTCTCCAGCCTTCTCTTTGTCCTAGAGGCAACCCTTTACCCTTCTTCCAGATCCTTCCAGAGGTCTATGACATAGGCAAGCATGGCCAACATGTAACCTCTTTTGTTTTTATACATGTCTTTTGGGAATTTTACTCAAAGAGGTTTAATAAAAAAATCTAATGTATTTGATGAAATGGATACTTATTTTAAACAACCTGATGAAATGGACTCTTTCCTAGATTCAACTAGATATTTTTAAAGTATTAGCCTATTATTAATTAACTCCCCCACTTCAAAGTAATTTTTAATGTATGGATTCTTATAGTAAATTGTCAAGCTTATTTAGATAGAGATGGCAAAAATCATGATTCTCTATAATTGGCCAGTAGAAATCAAGTCACTTACACAGTCCACTCATGACTGATCACTGACAGAGATGAGAGAATAGGTAGATGTCACACTGCAGAACGAGCACTTGCCTGGCATTGAAGTGGATTCTGATCTATTCATCTTGACCTTGTTGGCAGCCAGATCTCAACCAAGTCCTCAAATCTCTCCAGCTTCCTATTTCTTTCATTTATTTGTTTATCTGTTTGTTTGTTGTAAATAAGGGGAAATTATAATTAGAGATTTCCTGCTTAAACATTCTGTTTCTTGTCTGACACGTTCTAGTGTTTTGTCCCTATGCGTCTGGTCCTTTAAGCTTCAAATTGATCCATGCAACAAGTTTCTTTTTCTCAAGTTAAAAGAAAAAGATGAGCACTGGCCAGTTGGCTCAGTGGTAGAGCGTCGGCCTGGCGTGAGGAAGTCCCAGGTTCGATTCCCGGCCAGGGCCGGCCAGGGCACACAGGCGAGGCGCCCATCTGCTTCTCCACCCTTCCCCCTCTCCTTCCTCTCTGTCTCTCTCTTCCCCTCCCGCAGCCGAGGTTCCATTGGAGCAAAAGATGGCCTGGGTGCTGGGGATGGCTCCTTGGCCTCTGCCCCAGGTGCTAGAATGGCTCTGGTCGCGACAGAGCAACGCCTGGGATGGGCAGAGCATCGCCCCGTGGTGGGTGTGCCGGGGGGATCCCGGTCAGGTGCATGCGGGAGTCTGTCTGACTGCCTCCCCGTTTCCAGCTTCAGAAAAATACAAAAAAAAAAAAAAAAAAAAAAAAAAAGAAAAAAGAAAAAAGAAAAAAAAGAAAAAGATGAACACAATCAAATTGAAATTTGCTAGTTGTTATGAACTAAATATTTGTGTTCCCCACACAGTCAGATATTGAAGTTCTAACCCCCAGGGGACTGTATTTGGCAGTGACGCCTTCGGTAGGTAGTTAGCTTTCTGTGAGGTCACGCGAGAATAGCCCCCATGAGGGCGATAGTGCCCTGAGAGGAGCAGGAGGTGGAGCTCTCTCCTTCTCCACCACGTGCGGTCTCAGTGAGACAGTGACCATCTACAAACTGGAAGTGGGTTCTCATTAGAACCCAACCATGCTGGAACCCTGATTTCGAGCTCCCCAGCCTCCAGAACAGTGAGAAGGTCATTTCTGTTACTCATTTCTGTCTTTGGTATTGGGTTGTGGCAGCGTGAGCTAAGACACCAGGAATTTACCGATTTCTTGATAGAAAATTTCTTAACAACTCAAAGACATAGTTTCCACTAATGCCAGTTCACTTTTTGCTTTACTTAATCATATCGGCCCTATCAGCATTAGCCTCAGAGGGCATGTCCCATCCTGAATATTCAGCAGGCCCTATTCTTGGTGCAGATGCTGCCACTGAGCACATTCCCAGAGCCTGGGTCCTGTTCCTGGGCTCACTAGCAACTAAGAGGCAGAGCTTCTACCCGAATTCGCCTCAGCAACAGCCTGAACTGTGGGAGACTGAACTGAGCCGGGCTGTTTGTGAGCACCTAAGACAATACGGGACAGTGTACTTCAGAGCTTGAAACTGGGAGACACGAAAAATATTTCCCAGGGGTAAAGCCAAGGTCAGGAACCATAAACCTGCCTTTCTTAAGGAGTGGAATAAGAAGTGGAAATCAAGTATGAGGCAGCATGTATTTTGTCCTTCTAATTGTTACATTTGTAACTTTGAATTTGTACTGCTCAGCAAATGTTACTAAGGGCAAATCACGTGCTAAGCATTGCTCTAGGTGCCAGCAATATAGCGGTAAAGTGGCATCCCTTCTCCCCCCAAATCAGGCCCTCACAGAGTTCATATTCCAACATTATGCTCTTCTCCTGCTCCATCAACCTAGTCATTGGGCCAACTAGTTCCTTTACATTTACCACAAGGTGATTGCTGCCTAGTCTTCTGATGGCTGTATTTGTATTTTGTACATCAGAATTTTTGTTTTCATTCTCTTTTTCAAATATAAATAGGTCTTCCATTCCTTGTCTAAATAGGTTGATTCTAAAAGTAAAAAAATCTACAGATTTTATGTTATTATAACTACATAAATATCAATGACTGCAGGGCCAAGTAATATGCTTGAATTATGTTTTTGTCTCTACAGGTCTAATGGCTTACCCCCTGAGCCATTTAAATGAGAAGAGCTATATCCTAATCTTTCAAGTCAAATGAATAATCTGTTCTTACACAAAAATCAATTAAATGCTTAAGATTGTGACATGCCATATCAGGAAAAAAGTGACACTTTATTTTATTTCATAATACCTGAAGCATACTTTCTCCCATAAGTTTTGTTTTTTTTTTTGTATTTTTTTTCTGAAGCTGGAAATGGGGAGAGACAGTCAGACAGACTCCCGCATGCGTCCGACCGGGATCCACCCGGCACGCCCACCAGGGGCGACGCTCTGCCCACCAGGGGGCGATGCTCTGCCCCACCGGGGCGTCGCTCTGTTGTGACCAGAGCCACTCTAGCGCCTGGGGCAGAGGCCAAGGAGCCATCCCCAGCGCCCAGGCCATCTTTGCTCCAATGGAGCCTTGGCTGCGGGAGGGGAAGAGAGAGACAGAGAGGAAGGGGGGGGGTGGAAAAGCAAATGGGCGCTTCTCCTATGTGCCCTGGCCGGGAATGAACCCGGGTCCCCCACACGCCAGGCCGACGCTCTACCGCTGAGCCAACCAGTCAGGGCCTCCCTTAAGTTTTTTTGTTTTTTCCTGAACTAATTGACTCTTTTTTCTTGCTGCCAGGAGAACGATGCACCTTCACTTTATCCTCAGGCTCACCTAGGTCACTGATCACGGCCTTCAGTACGTGCACTTCACCTTCCCCCCCTGAACTCTGCATTCCTCTGCTCCAATCTGGAGCTTAAGCCCCTTGTATAGAGTTTACCCTATCTCTTCTCTCTCTTCCTGGAGTCTACTGTTTTTTTGGAGCTTACATATTACACTTTCTTGATTTTTCAGCATGTCTTCTTAAGGGTTATCCCCAAATGACTTTCTAAGAAAAGCCCTTAGGAGATCCTGAGATATGGAAACCTAAAAAAATACTTTCTGCTTTCCTACACTGGATAATTTGACTGGATATAGAGATCTAGGTTAAATAAAGAAGTGAAGAGGCAAGCTTTAGACTAGGAGAAAATGTCTGCAATATACACATCTGGGAGGGGGGGGAACAACAACCCAGGATCAAGAATTCATAAAGAACTTCTAAAAATCAGTAAGAAAAAAACCCAAACAATTTAATTTTTTAAAAATGGGCCAGTACTTGAATAGGAACTTTGCAAAAAGAGATAAGAAATGTGTGAGAAGTTAATCATTATTGGCTCATCAGGGAACATCAAAAATTAAGCTTACAGTGAGATAACAGTACACACTGACCAAAATAACTTAAATTTAACTTTATAACACCAAGTATTGGTGAAGATGTAGAGCAAGTAGAACTTTAGAATACTTGCTGATGAGATATACTGTAATAGCAGTTTTTAATAAATTTAAATACACACCTATGTATGACCAACCCAGCAATCCCAGTCCTGGGTACATACCCAAAAGAAACAGTCAAAAAATTCACACAAAAAATTGTGTAAGAATGTTTGTGTTAACTGTATTCATAATGATTTCAAACTAGAAACAACCCAGTGTCTACCAAAAGGAGCATGTTAAACACACTGTACTATACTGCAATAGGATGCTACTCAGGAATACAAAAGAATGAAGTACTGTTAAACCCAACAATTTGAATAAATAGAAAAAAATATATATTGATCAAAAGAAGCTAGGCACAAAAAGTACATTACTGTATGGTTAAATATATATAAGGTTCATGAACAGGGAAAACAAGTTTATGGTGATAGAAGTCATATATTGATTATTCGCGTGAGGAGATTACGTGAGGTTTATGAGTGGAAAGGAGCACGAGGGAACTTCCTGGAGTGATGGAAATCGTCTCTCTCTTGATCTGAATGGCAGTAACACATAAACGCATCAGGTTCTACACTTAAGATCTGTGCATCTCTCACCATGGGTATTATACCTCAATTTTTTTAAAAAAGAAAGACATCTATGGTGAAAGTCATCTTCCTTCAGTACTTTGAAAGCTTTTCTTTATTGTCTCTAAATAGGTGGTGATAAGAAGTCATGTGCCAGTCTCATTCTCTTCCTTTGAAGTCCAAGTTTATTTTCTCTGGAAGCTTAAGAACTTTTCTTTAATCTTTGTGTTCTGAAATTTCATAAGGATGTCTCTAAATCGAAATCTTTTTATTCCTTTATCCCGTTTGCCCCTCAGAATGCCTTTTCAGTTTGTCCTTGTGTCTTTATTTGGGGGACTTTTTTTCCTATTAATTTTTACTCCTTTTTATTAAGATCTGTTCTTAAACCTTTACAAGTCAGAAGATGGACACCTTAGATTAAGCTTCTATTTTTTACTTTCATTTTTATCTTCTCTTTGTCTTTTTGCTCTTTGTTTGGCGGCTCTCTTCTGCTTTATCGTATAGCTGCTACACATCATTTCTGAGCACCCTGACTTGTTCTGTGTTCCTGTTTCACAACAGTTTAATTTTATTTTACCAACACAATATCTTCTCAAGTCTCTTTGAGGCTACCACAGGATTTTGTAAAAGTCCTCATTTGTGTTCAGCCTTATGTCTATTTTCCCTTGTAATTATAGTCTTTTTCTTTCATGTTACTTATGTCCCTCACGTGTGTGATCCTCCTTGGAGGAGACATATTAAACATATTAATAATGAAGGTGTGTCTTTCCTCTGCTGTTCAGTAGGAAGGTCTGTTTCATCAATAGACCTCTCCTTGCCTGGGTGTCTTCCTGAGATCTGTGCATAAAGGCAGGCAGGTTGAAAGACCAGCCTTATGGCACATGGGCAGGACCTCCCTAACTGTGTGCAGGTACCCAAATGTCAGAATGAGGAACACTTTCTGCTGAGAGGTCAACACTGTCAAAAGAGGTCATGGCTTTCCCTGGTTGATTTCCTCTTTAGAGGAGGATCCTGGAGACCATGCCCAGGCTGCCTGCAGCACTGCTGGGGTCTGGGAGCAAGTGAAGCTGCCAGGTCTGACTTTCATGGAACAGTCCCATTTTCCATCTTCTGCTCACCTTATCTTATCATTCTTCTGTCTTCAAGCCTTTAGCTCCTCTGGGCTCCACTGCAGACCCTCATAGCACATCTGGACTGTGGTATTCATACTCTGTTTCACTGTCTACAGGCTTCCAACCACCTCCCATCTTCTAGAAATTTCTTGAATTCTCTTCTTCTACTAGTGTTCTATTCCCCATTCTCTTTCCATTCTTTAAAAACTGTTTATTATCACTTCAGTGTAGCTTCTAAAGAGAGGGAGGTGAACATGCATGTTTTATCTCACATTGACATGTACATCCTTTTCCATTTTTACCCCAAAAGTAAATTTATTTAGGAAAAAAACCTGATAAGATGTCATATATAATAAGATTAAGTATAGTACCAAACAAAATTCACTTCTTAGTATAGCATCAACTCATCCTTTAGTGCAGATAGATGTTTCCCAAAGCTATACTCTCACCATCTTTCCATATTTCCAGGTGCCTGCTGATCATTTCCAATCCTTTGTCCCATTTTCCCTCATTTGCACAAACCCATGCCCAGAGTGCCCCACCTCCCTCACCAGGAAGACCCCTTGCTCTTCCTGCAGGCTGCCCCCACAGCCACACAGGCTGGGCACTTCACAAAAGGCTTTGACTTTTCTTTGCTCTGTTCCTTTATAATAGAGTACTCAAAATCTCCATTATTCCATTTTATTCTAGGTTTGGAGTGAATTCTCTCCTTTAGCTCAGTGCATGCCTGGAAAGTAAAGGGGACTAATTGTACATCAGCTATATTACTGCCAGGACAGGGGCAATGGAATTGCCACTCAACTTCCAATGATATATCTTTTCCCTTTACACAGATGTGCTGTCATACCTTAGCCCAGTGGTTCTCAACCTTTCTAATGCCGTGACCCCGCAATATAGTTCCTCGCATTGCAGTGACTCCAAACCAAAAAATAATTTTGGTGGCTACCTCATAACTGTAATTTTGCTACAGTTATGATTTGGAATGTAAATACCTGACATGCATTATGTATTTTCTGATGGCTTTAGGCGACCCCGCTGGGGTTGCGACCCACAGGTTGAGAACCACTGCAGTAGCCGAACAGGAAAAGTGTGTTGATTAAACATTTTCTTTTTTTTTTTTTTTTTTGTATTTTTCCGAAGTGAGAAGCAGGGCTGGAGGCAGGCAGACAGACTCTGCATGCACCAAACCAGAATCCACTTGGCATGCCCACCAGGGGGCGATGCTCAGCCCCTCTGGGGAGTTGCTCTGCTGCAACCAGTGCCATTCTAGCACCTGAGGGGAGGCCATGGAGCCATCCTCTGCTCTTGGGGCCAACTTTGCGCCAGTGGAGCTTTGGCTGCGGGAGGGAAAGAAAGAGATAGAGAGAAAAGAGAGGGGGAATGGTGGAGAAGCAGATGGGCGCTTCTCCTGTGTGTCCTGGCCAAGAATCAAACCTGGGACTTCCACACGGCAAGCCGATGCTCTACCTCTGAGCCAACCAGCCAGGGCCTAAATATTTTCTTTTAAAGATTTTTTATGTATTCATTTTAGAGAGAGAGAGAAAGGTGAGAGGGGGTTGTGGGAAGCATTAACTCATAGTTTCTTCCTGTTTGTGCTTTGACTGGGCAAGCTCAGGGTTTCTAACCAGTAACCTCAGCATTCCCGATCAATCAGTGCCTTATCCACTGCGCCACCACAGGTCAGGCATAATTAAACCCTTAAAGAAAATAAATTGCCATTTGTCACAGAGAAGAATTTAAAAACATCTTTTTATTTTTTTAGAAATTTAAATTTAACAATGTCACTCTTGTGACATTGATCCACAAGAGTACAGAGGTTTCAGGTAAACCAGGTAAACATTTCTATAGTATTTTGAACAGTTGATTATGTTGTATACCCATCACCCAAAGTCAAATAATTTTCTGTCACCTTATATTTGTCCCTCTTTATACACTTCTCCTTACCTACTCTCCCCCTTCCCCACATCACCCTTCCCCTGGTAACCACTACACTTTTATCTATGTAAAAATGTCTTTGTAAGGTTGACTGCTAAATGTGTATGTTCTTTTTTAAGAATTTTCCGTTGATTACAGAAAGAGAGAAAGAAAGGGAGAGAGAAGCAACAACTTATTGTTCCTCTTAGTTTTTCCATTTAGTTATGCACCAATTGGTTGCTTCTCATACTTTTCTGACCCAAGATCCAACCTGCAACCTTGGTATACCAGGATGATGCTTTATTCACTGAGCCACCCAGTCAGGGCCCAAATACATATATTCATAGATCCAAAATTAGTTTTAAGTCCAGTACACTGATTCCAATCTCTCCTACTCTGCAGCCAATGTGATAAAATTCCAACCCCTTCTCATTTCGTTCCCCATTTTATGTAAATAAGACACTAGAATTGTGTATCATCCCTGAATCATTGTATTAAAAAAAAAGACAGAATCTTCTGAAAACTGAAGTATATGTGGAGAGAAATCATCCTCATGCACCCTCCGATGCCATTGTACTTGGGTGATTTTTGTGCTGGTCTGATGTTTGCACATTCATCTGTAACTGGAAACATATAAAACTGTTATTAGGCTGAACCGTTGATAAACCCAGGTCAGGAATTTAAGATTTTTCTGCTTTAGCTCATACTCATGTGTCTACTGATATATGATTGTAAGGTGAACATTTAGACACTTAGAAAATTCAGTTTACCATTAATTTGTTACTTGTGTGTCTCTTGGGTAGAAATAAACTGATTAGAGAGAAATCATAAGACCTGTTGGGAGGGTTTGGTGGGGACAAGGGAAGCAGAGAGAGGGGGATGATGGGAGGAAGGGGGTATTTCTGTTCAGTGAGGTTTTGATGTAAAACAGAAAGGCAATCACAGATGGTGTCTGATTACAGTTGGATTACTGCCACAGCCAAATGTGGCACCCATGGGAACCTCCTTCTCAAAGCTCAGTGCCCGTCAAGGGCTTGGTATTATGCCCTGTCATCATACAAAAACCTAAATGTATTAAATAAGTACATTAACCAGAAGACATTTCTATCACAGAAGTCTTCATTTTACAAAATGATTTTGCAAAACAGTAAATTTCCCTGTAAATTTACATTTTTATTTACTTATTTTCCTTACCACTTTCAGTTCATTCATTCAACCACTCGTAATTTCTTTTCTTTTCTTTTCTTTCTTTTTTTTTTAGTTCAGGAGAATGAGAAAGAGAGAGAGAAAGAGTGATAGGGACAGACAGACAGGAAGGGAAAGGAATGAGAAGCATCAATTCTTTGTTGTGGCAGCTTAGTTGTTCATTGATTACTTTCTCACATGTGCTGACTGGGGGGCTCCAGCCGAGCCAGCCACTTCAGGCTTCAAGCCAGTGACCTTGGGCTCAAGTCAGCCACCATGGGCTCATGTTTATGATCCCACGCTCAAGCCAGTGATCCCGCGTTCCAGCTGGTGAGCCTGTGGTTAAGCTGGATGAGCCTGCGCTCTAGCTGGCAACCTCGGGGTTTGAACCTCAGTCCTCTGTGTCCCAGGCTAATGCTTTTTATCCACTTGCCACCTCCTGGTCAGGCCACTCATAAGTGTTTATTGATGACCACCATATTCACATTTATAAAAATGCATTAATTAATGTAGAACAAGACTAATATACAAATCAGGACAGGCCAAGATCTGGATTTAACATGATGTTATTTGCACCTACTAACTCATTTCTGCTCAGTAGAGGATGTCGATTGGCCATTGATGCCTAAGTTTACCAGTAGCATCATAGATCTGGGATTGCATCTTGGAGCTCTGAATTCTCCGGCTTTAGGATGTCTCCACAAGTCCCTGACAACCTGATGAAATTTGGAAATACCTAAACAACCATTTTAGATCATTTCCATTGTACATCAGAGTAATAAAACCAGCTGGTTGTTGTTGGAACGTGACGGATTTAAACTAAAGAGTCTAAGCCTGATGTGCTGGATTTCTTAGAGAGGGAAGGGAAGGGCCATTCACTCACTGCAGAATAGAAAGCCAGAGACCTAAGATGCTCTCTCAAATTCATGAGAGCAGTGGCTAACCAGAAGTAACAGTAAAACTCCCTTTCATTTCTGTGGGAAGAAAAACCACATTGTTACTATGGGTAGTGAAATGATCACTAATCCATATATAAGACTTTTCTAGTGAACAGCACAAGTTTATAATTCAAGAGCCAGAACCAGACTGCCTGGGTTTGAATCCTGACTCAGCATCTCTTAATCAGGTGTGTATTTTAGAACAAGTTACTTAACCTTGCTGTGCCTCAGTTTATTTTATCTGTTAAATAGACACAAAACTGTACCTATGTCATATGGCCATTTTAGAATTAAATGACTGAAGACAGTGTGTGAGAGCCTAGCACAGCAACAATACTATCTAAGTGCTTGCTACCGTGGTTATAATAGATACCTACTCCAGGCCAGGTGCTATACATTAGTGATTGCATTCACTATCCAGGTGGATAGTGAATGTTATCATTTCTTCGATGAGAAAATGGATTTGGGAGGAGATAAGCATTTTTCCAAGACCATATAGTGGGTATATGGTTGAGCATCAATTTATACCCAAGTCTTTCTAATTCTCAGCCATTCTATCCCTCTCATGAAAAAAATGCAGCTAACTAGCTAATTGGCTGACTTTCTCACTTTTCAACTAATTGTCCTAGTGTTCCATAAGCAGGTGTCCCCAAACTACGGCCCGCGGGCTGCATGCAGCCCCCTGAGGCCATTTATCCGGCCCCCCACCGCACTTCCGGGAGGGCCACCTCTTTTATTGGTGGTCAGTGAGAGGAGCACTGTATGTGGCGGCCCTCCAACGGTCTGAGGGACAGTGAACTGGCCCTCCGTGTAAAAAGTTTGGGGACCCCTGCGAGGGTCCTGGCCAGATGGGGAGGTAGCCACCTCAAAGATGCTGCATCTGCTCCTGTGCCCTTGACAGCCAGGGGGCAGCAGGTTAGTCCCCCAGCACTGCGGCTGGCTCTGCAGGGAAGCCAGGGGACAGGTGTGATGACCAGAGGGCCTGTTCCTGACCACTTTCCCTTTCCCGTTCTCAGAGGCTTCCTGCCATTGTTGCCAGTCAGGGTGAATGCTTTGTTTGCTCTTTCCCTTTCAAAATGTTTTAATTTTTTTTTCAGACCATCTTTAATATTTTATTGTTTCTTGTAGATGAAAAGAGAAAAAGCTTGTTCTGAAAAATATATAACTACTACTTCTACAGAAGAGATCCATCCTGGAGCAGTGCTCACAGCCAGCACTGCCAACTTCAAAAATAAATGGTTCTGATATCTTCAGAAACCAGATTTTGCTATTTGTTCTCTGAAGAGCGGAGGGTACATTGTTAATAAAGCTCTAGTTGTGATAAATGGTTAGCTCGGAAAGAGCAGGCAGAGGCTCGGCAAGTGCTGTAGCCTAGGAGCTGTTGGAGTGAGTAATTTGCTTGTATAAACAGGAGCACGAGGAAGTCTTTTGTAAGGCTCAGCTCATTTTAACTGGGTGACTTCATTTCCCATTATAACGTCTGATCTCAGTGAAGGTGATGTGCTTGCAGTCTGGGTCTGGTCCACTCAGGCACAAACCTGCCTTTCTAACTTCAAATCTAAATCAGAAGGGCAGATATTTGTCTTCTCCATCATATTATAGAATGTTTAAACACAGCATTACCATAGCTTGCACATATTTATTTGTGACCAGGTTCAGACCTTGGAAAACCTGGTTCCATCTCTTATATACAGTGACTGAATACAGGTTAATTATTATGACTAATAGGAGCACATATGCTTAAATCAAAAGCAATCTCTTGCTGCAATAGTTGGGACTGATCTGTAGCAAGGAAGAGCTAGGAGGAGTTAAGCTGGCTACATAGAAAGAAGAGGCCAATGCTATCATCTTACCTTTCTCTGAGCTCATCCATTACACATTCAGTTCAGCTCTCCACTATGATGGGAGCAGGTAGTCTCAAAAAGGGCCCCTTAGGCTATGTGGTCTTTGATTTCACTACTACTTGAGCCCTCAGAAGCAAGAGTCAAGCCCTCTGGGTTACCCCTTCATGCAGAGGAGTAGAGAGGACCCTGTATACCGAGGATGGGTTGAGGACAAAGGATGTGTGACATAGCCACAAAAATGTCAGCCACAGGGTGCTATTTGAGCAGACAGACAAGGGGAAAGGTGTAAGGGTGCTGCTCTCCCTTTTAGGGGCACTGTTGATGGAATCCTGAACTCTTTCTCAGCTAGCGGACCTGATGTGCAGAAGTACATGAACAAGGGTTCTAGTTTGACCCTCCTGCTCTTCTGCCCCCTACACTCCAATCGGATGGAACTCTGGGCATGCTATTGGGATGGAGTCCCAGCAAAGTGCAAAATGCTTGAAGACTCTCCTTACCTCCTGGCTCTGAAAAAGGAGGACATGCTGAGTATTTTATTCTGGCCTTTATATCTACTCTCTGCCTTTTTCCCTGTGCCCCATGTCCTGGGAGATTGTAACTTTATGGATTGAATCAGTGGATTTCCTTGCCCTCTGGCTTCCATTTGGGTTCAGATAAGAAGCACCAGCAAGTGAAAAGGGCAAAAGATTAGTGCGACTTTCTGAGTCCTTCCCTGTGGAGTCACTGAAGTTAGGCTATATCCTTCAAACAAATATCCTGTTTGAATTATCTTGCGAGGATAGGGATTAGCCTTAGAAAGGCACTTTCTGACTCTTCCACTGTGACCAGAGAGCAGGAAGCAGGATGCAGTTGTGGGTAGGAGTGGCAGGAAATTGCAAGTCCTTAGAAGATAGCATCCTTTCATTGTGTGTATGTGAAGAAGGGGATAAATATATTCCTGATGCACGGGAGGAGAGGTTAGTGGAGGGAAGGAATTGAGGGGGTGTGGAAATGGTTTGAGAGATTTTACTCAGAAAATGTACACGTTTAAGGCATTTTCGAAGAGTGCACAAAATTAGAGATTGTGCATTTGTAGTGGCACCGAGCTTCACCTGTAGCACCGAGAACCCTGCAAGTGGGAGCAGAAAAGCCAATCAGCTATAGATCTGTAAAATCAGAAGTTCTCTGGGAATTGGAAATAAAAGGTGGGCATTGAGATTTGACGACTTTGGCAAGAGAGTTACTGAGGACATCTGCCTTGTGGTCAAGATGGGACTGAAGACAATATAGGGATGAGAGTTGAAGAAACAAAGGAGTAGAGATTACAGAGAGTGAGGAATGATGTGAGAGAAACAGACCAAGGGAACCACAGAAATATGTGACTGTGATCAAGAAGTGTGAGATTTCAGTGGAGGGAAGTAATTCCTGGGAATGACAAGTTTTAAGATCTGATCATATATGATGGGTGGAGGTCATTAAAACCCAAAAGGTCCAGAAATGGTGTTTTTCATCCAGAATGATAGTAGATTAGAGAGGAATACTGTCAACCCATGCCTAAGTCTTTAGTAGCTTGAACAAATGAGGGGTAGGTGATTGATGGTAATGGGAACAGAGGCAGATGATATTAGCTTCAAATGAGCCTGCTTTTGTGCATAAAAGAGATAATGGTCAGAAAGCAACAGTGAGTAGCAGAAGGATAACCACTCTGCTTCCCGACTCTTAGCCAGGGAGGCAGCACTATGATTACATCATAGACAGGACATAAAGAAATTATTTAATGATGAGGTCAAGGAAAAAAAAAAGATCTATTTGCTACAGATCTGGGAACAATGCAAGGAATTTGGAAGAAGTGGAGTTAAAAGAGAAAGAATCAGAGTGACATATACACATTTTCAGCCTTTGCAGAAGTACAAGGCATGATGAATTTGCTTAGCCTTAAGTGGTCCAAATGAACTACTTGTCACAGTATCCAGGTAATGGGAGAGGGATAGGAAGTGGAGGAAAAAGTACACCAAATGAAGGATTTATTGACCTTTGAGGAATTCTTAATCCCAGTAAACAGGTAAGTGGAGGGATTAATTAGTTTCTTAAATCCTTACCACAGTGTTTCTTAAACGTTTTGGTTACAGGACCCCTTTATACTCTTAAAAATTATTGAGGCCCCTTAAAAAAGTTTTTGCTCATATGGGCTATATTTAGCTATATTGACTATATTAGAAATATAAACTGAGACAATTTTTAAATATTGATTTCTATGTTATTTAAAAATAACAATAACAAACCAATTTCTTGTTAACACAACTAGGATAAAATTTAATTTGTTGAGAAAAATTCATTTCAGTGTGAAACTATGCACTCTGTAGGAAACAACCCTTTTGGGTCACCAACCTCTCATCTTCTCTTTTCTTTGAGCTATTTTATAATTCTGTAGTAGTAGATAACTATTAGAAATACAAAATATGTCCTGTCTGATAAAGGTGAGATTGAAAAAATTCATTCTGCCTCCATTTAAAATTCATTTCAACATTACTTTACTTCATATGAATTTATTTTTTTGAAGTATTTCTAATATCTGCCTGGTTTCCTTATTGATTAACAAGTTGAGTAAGATATTTATACTGTGTTCATTTTTATATCTGTATGAAAGTTATGATTTATTTGGATTTTAAAAAATTATCACTTATGGCCCTGACTGGTTGGCTCAGGGGTAGAGTGAGTGGATTGCCCAGTGAGTGGATGTTCCCGGTTCAATTCTCAGGGTACACAGGAAAAGTGACCATCTGCTTCTCCACCCCTCTCTCTCTTCTTCTTTTCTCTCTCTCTCTTCCCCTCCTGCAGCCATGGCTTGATTGGAATGAATTGGCCCCAGGCATTGCGGATGGCTCCATGGCCTCTGCCTCAGGTGCTGAGAAGAGCTCGGTTGCTGAGCAATGGGCAATGCCCCAGATGGGCAGAGCATCACCCCCTAGTGGGCTTGCTGAATGGGTCCAGTTGTGGTGCATGTGGGGGTCTGTCTCTGCTTCCCCTTCTCTCACTGAATCAAAATTCAAAGAAAAAAATAATCATTTGACAAAGTATATATTCTAAAACAAAAAGAAATTAGTGAGAAGAGTGGACTTGTTCCACACTTTTACAAATCTTTTTAATATCTGGCATAATAGAAGACAACTGGCTTCCTGCATCTGCTTCTACATTCCATCTACTATAATAGAATGTTGTTTTAGTTGAAGTAGATGAAGAAAATCTGGCCTCACACAGATACGCAGTTTGAAGAGGGAGGAGTATTTCAGTATCCTTTTCAGACATTTCTGTTAATAGTATATCAAAACTTGCCAACTTGTCGTTTCTTAAAGGTTAGTTGTAATGTGAAATCAAACACAATTTCAATGAACTTTTCATACTCTGTTAAATTAAAAATTCATTGGTCTATCTTTCACTTTGAAAGGATCTTTTGCTCATGATTTTTAACATAATGCACTGGTCATTGAAAAACACTGGTTTGCTGAGTTATACAGATCTTTCCACATGTTGGCACATCTCGTTATATAATATTAAACAAGTCACATTGTTAATATTACCACCAGTCTTTTTTAAAAAAACCCTTTTATATTAAGAAGCTGTCATACTTATATGTGGATATGTTATTCAAAATTTTAATTTTCACTTGCAAGCTTGAATTTCGTCATTAGCAACAAATTCAGCCAATTATTTTTCCATGACAGGCTCAGTCACTCATTTTTAAGAAATATTTCCCAAATACTCAAGTCTAAATAACCACAGTTCACTCATCAGTCATTCTTTCAAGTAAAAATGGCACTTCACAAAAAGCGGCTGGGCCAGACTACCCCTCATACAACTGCACAAGTGTGTTTCCTTAAGACAACCATCATACTTCTATATGCAGCAGGAGTCCTTTAGGGATACTACTTATTTCGGCACATGGCCTATTAAAAAAACTTATTTATACTCAAGGGTTGAGATTTACAATTAATAGTTTTTACTGCTTCAAAAAGGACATTCTCAAATTGAACTGACATTTTTTTTTTTTATGTGAGTGAGCAGAAGTAAAGAATCCAACCATTACTGCATTAGCGTCACTGTGTTGATTCATTATAAGGCACCAAAAAGTTTATCCACTATAGCTTTTGCATCATCAGTACAAATACCAATAAGGTAGAAAAGAAAATAATGTCTTAACATTTTTATAAAAATAGTTTTGCTCTTGTGCACTCTCTGAGAGAGTCTCAGGGACCTCCCCAAGGATCTACAAACCACACTTTGAAAACCATGACCTCACAAGATTTTCTTGAATGTCTCCTTTACTAGAGGAACTTGTACCTCTGCAGTGACTTCTCTACTCATGTGTGAGCTGTTTTCATTGTTCATCTTCTGGGGCTTGACATAAATTATCAGTGAATGTTTGTTGGAAGCCGTTCACCAGAGAAGAGCCCAAAAGAAGGCATGATCTACTCTACCTAAAGAAATTGGGCAAGGTTTAAAGCAGATGACATTAAAGTGTGTTTTGAAGGGTGAGAAGAATTTTGACATGTGGATCTTGCAGTGAAGAGCCTAGTAGGTAGGATAACAACATATGCATAGAATGTTTGCCGTGTTGAGCTGATGTGACAGATGAAGACATCCATGATGCTGTTGGACATGTGGGCCTAGTTCTCGAGTCATACGTTTATGTTAGACTGAGATCTGAGGATCATCCACATATTGGTATTAGATACAATCATGGCAGTGGATGTTATCCCTCAGGAAAGGGCTCATCTGGCTAGAGCGTGAGCTCATCCAGCTTTAGTGTGAGCTCACCCACTTGGGTGTAGGATCATCGACATGATTCCATAGTCACTGGCTTGAGCCCAAAGGTAGATGCCTTGAAGCCCAAAGTCACTGGCTTGAGCCCAAGGTCACTAGCTTAAGCAAGGGGTCACTGGCTCAGCTTGAGCCCCCCAGTCAAGTCATGTATGAGAAGCAATGAGTGAACAACTAAACTGCTGCAACTATGAGTTGATGCTTCTCATCTCTCTCCCTTCCAGTCTGCCCGTGTGTCTTTTTCTCACACTTGCTTAAAATTTTTTTATTTTATTCCGTTACAGTTTATTTTCAATATTATTTTGTATTGGTTTCAGGTGTACAGCATAGGTGTTAGATAATCATACACATTACTAATTGTTCCCCCTGATATCCCGTACCCACCTCACACCATACATAGTTAGTACAATATTACTGACTATATTTCCTGTGCTGTACTTTACATCCCCATGCCTATTTTGTAACTATCAGCCTGTACTTCTCAATTCAGGAAGATTTTTTTTAAAATGTAGAAGATACATACATATTTTTAACCTATAAGAAAGGGTCCATAGAAAAGGAGACAGTGAAATGAAAGAAAGGAGAGGAAGGGTAGACTCCAAAGCACAATGAAAGAGATTAGATTTATGTTACAGAAACGATACCTTTTCTCTGAGACTGAAGACAAACGAGGGGATTGGTAATTGAATTTACATGTGTGGGGCAAGAAAATTGAAATTTTCACACCTGGTAGCCTCTTTTCTCTCCATATAATACAGAGCAAGTTTTCTTTTGAGAGTGAAGGTAATAAGGTATAGGAAGTATTCTAGCCAGATTACCCACAAACAGAACCTAGGGCAAAAGCTTATTTTCTAATACTTTTATGGGAGTTGGGGTGAGGTAGGGGTCAGTGTGTGGCACAATTCTACAGAGACAGAGACAGAGGAAGAACAAGTATGAGAAGGCACATTACAGAGATACTGCTGCTTGCTCTCAAGTGCAACTGATTACATGACACCAGAGGGCCATCTGCAGTAGGCCATGTGAAATATTGCAGGAAAGTCCTGGGAATGAGAATAAAGAGGAAATTTTTCTAGTAGCTCTTATCACCATCAGTCAAAGTCAAGCCCCAGAGACTATCTACATCCCTGTACTATGAGTTTGCTTATATCTGAGTGCCTAGCAGGTTTCCAGGGAAGCCCCAGGGTGAGAGATGAGTAATTGTGCCCATGTGAAGATGGTGGATGAGGCACTACTTGGAAAGAGTCCATATAGAGCAGATATTTGCAGTGGAATTTGGGGGTAAAACTAATGCTTGAGGACCCTTGAGAAACGTAAGGCCAAGAGGTTCTGACATTATGTGAAAGAGGTGACTGAAACAGAAAGTTAACCTGAAAATAACAGTTAGACTTTCAAAGTCAATTCTTCACCCCAAATAAGAAGAATTTTTACATTCAGATGGCAATAATTTGCAGGGCTATGTTTTTTTCTCTAACACCATTCAATAGCTCCAATATAAAAGGGATGTTACTACATTAAAGAGCTTAGACTAAAGAGTTCTGGGGTAGAATTAGTGGAAAGTGAAAGGAGGTGAAGTTGTAGGAGAGGAATGAATTGAAGTGACCAATCATAAAATGTGAACATGGTGGAAAAGGAAACATGCCAGGGTGGGCCAGAAAATCAAAGACAGAGACTGAAAGTCCTAGCATATTTGAAATCTGGTTTAGTGAAAATTAAACAGTAAAAGGGAAAGAATATAAAATTGAGATTATAGAATAGCATACTTGTATTCACTGTTTTGAAAGGCAAACATTTTGGTGAAATGAAGAACGATTCTTGAATCATGGGAATGAATTTATGTAGCAGAATCAGGATGAACATTCTGTTTGACTTAATGTCAAGGATGTTGGGTATACCATCCACATGAATTCTCTCAGGCTGATTATAAGAGATAAGGAAGTGACGTGAACAGAGGCAAGAAGCTAAAGTTACCAGTGTTTGTAGGACAATAAACTAAAGGTTGGTAGACGCAGTGACAAGAAAGCAGAGGAGGTGGCATTCACCAATTCTATTGTCTAGGGTTACTGAGTATCAACCACTTGCCAGACATGCACTAGGATTTGGGAACACAAAGATAAGCAAGATAGTTCCATATTCTAATAGGGAGAGAAACAGGAAAACCAATGATTATAATACAGTAAGGTATGTAGAGGAGTGGGCAAAAGTAGGTTTACAGTTGTGGGTACACAAAACAAAGCATATATTTTTTTTATTTATTAATTTTTGTATTATTTATTTGTATTACAACTTTTAACCTACTTTGCCCATCTCAGTAGTCTAATGAACTTATATAAACTACATTCAGGAGGTCGAAGTAGTTGACACTGAGATTAAGTCTTCAAAAATGACTTAGAATTTAGCAGATCAAGAGAGAAGAAAAATAATTAAAAGTAGAGGGGTAGACATAGTCATTGCCCCCCAGTGAGAAACAGATTCAGCAGAAAAAAGCTAAGAACTATTGATGAACTCTGTTACTTTGAGGACTTTAAAAATACATTCAGTATGTGTTCTGTGTTATTTAGAAATTCTTCCAAGATTTTAATTTTTGCTGCAATTTACAAATTCATATATGAATATGTAATTTAATTATAAAAATAATTCACACGTTTAGTTTATTTTCTTGGCATTCATATTTTTTGACTCTCAGGGGCTCTGAAGAAGGATTACAGAAGCAAATTATTATAGGATCATCCATCTTGCCTCAAACCTGGGGGTGTGATAGGAGGTCACAGGATGGAGTAGATCTGAACTCCCTAAGGTCAAAAGACTCAGTCAGTAGTAGCATCCTTACAGAGCGCTGATACTCTTACCATGTGCCCTGGAGCTGTACCCAGTCCTGCAAAGACCTTCCCAGCTGGCTCCCTGACTATGGTTTACCTGATCTTGGATCCTCTGGTTACCTGCCACATCACCTGCCAGTGGGCCCCTCAGCCCCTGCCCCCAAGGGCTCGATAGCTCTTATCAAGATTCTTAAAGGGGCCTATGATCCAGAAAAAGGTGAGCAGAACACTTGCTGTGCTAGCTCTTCAAGGCCAATGCTATCAGTTTCCAACCTGGAATAGTCAGATGAGAAATAAGTCTATAAAATCAATCAGACACAGTTCCTTTGGAGGAACTTGAGGAAGCTTGAGGTCAAGTTAAAAACTAAGAATTCTCAATTATGAGAAGTCCTGTAAAGCAAATATACTATTATCAAGAATGTTGAAGAGTTGTTTTGTTACTAAATCACAATCTGTTTCTCAGCAAATATTTCTTAATTTAAAGAAAGACCTGTCAAAAGTTCCTGCAATCCAGAAGAAAATCCAAACAGTCACATATTGGAGCATAAATAGTTGGTCAAGAAATGCAAAATAAGGAGAGTATTAAGATAAACCTGTCCTTGTGCTTCTTCAGGAATCCAATCTCTCGTAATATAGAAAGAGAAAAATCAAATGATTCAAGGAAGACTTTCCAAGGACATAAGTTTCAACAATTTCCCAGTAATAGTTCACTTCAGACAAAAGCACTAATTTACACCTCAGTTTCTTCACCTATGAAACAAGAAGGTTGGACTAGATTAGTGCTTCTCAAAGTATGGCCATGAAACTTTCTGCTCGAAATCAGCTTGAGTTTCTATTTAAAATGCAAATCCAGACAAGCCTCAAAAGCATCCTAAGGGAGAAAAGTTAAACACAAAAAGCTACCTGCTGCATGACTACATTGATATGAAATTCCAGAAAAGGCAAAATTACAGGAAAGAAAGCAGACCGCTAGTTGTCTTGTGGTTGTCCGTGAGGAGAGAGGAGAGGAACTGCAGAGAGACATGAAAACACTTTGCGGGGTGATTGATGCCACTGTTTCACACTGTGATTGCCACGGAGGCTACATGACTGTGTGCAGTTATCAAAATGCATCAAACTCGAGTGAATTTGACTACATGTAAGTTATACCTCATTCAAAATTTTTTAAACACTTGGGCCTTGTCAGAATCTGAATTTTTAACAAGCTCCCTCAGTGGAAGTTTTATTAACTAAAATTTGGGAACTACTGAGTTTAATAATTGATCTGTCCCTTACAAATTTAGGAAGGATCCCATAAAACTCCAATTTGGGTGACAGTGGCAAAGTGTTCCTTAATGTCAAAGATAGATGGCAAAGGATATTTTTAGCTGTATGAAGACTATGAAAAATATGAAAGACTAAGAACTCTAGAGGTTAAAAAAAAATTTTTTTTAAGCTTGGCAAACTGGTATCTAGGGAATAGATGGAGACGGTTTAGACCAAGAAGTTGGCCGGTGAGTTAGGAGGAATTCTAGACCAGTTATAAGGCCTGGCCCACGCCCGGCAGAGTCCCTGTTCCTCTGGCTCCATCGGCTCATTCGGAAGAAAGCCAGCTTTGAGAGCAAGCTGAGCCCCACGACACTGGCATAATTCTGCTATGCCTACCAGCATTGTTCTCATTCCTGTTAGTCTGAGTTTTAAACAATTTTAATAAACCAATGAATCCTGTTCCAAATCTCCAAAGCCTATTTTCTTGGTGGAGAACTATAATGCAATGGCCTGCCGAAGGCCTTGGAACACTGCTCATCAACCCTCAGAATAGCTGAGCAAGGAAGAGACTGGAACTCTACCTCTTCTGCAGCTCATGTGGATTCTGACATCATCCAAATTAATTGACTGCATTCCTGTCTACCTTTCCATTTGGGACTATGCATTATTCAGAAAATTACTTTGTTAACCCAAAACAAAAAGTGCTTGCCCTCTGGAGCAATGCCCTGATGGGTGAAATCACGTTATAGATGGCTAACTGCCATCAACTCCCGGGGAGGGACCACAGGCTGCCAGCTGTTGCCTGGAAACAGCCTCAATGTGGAAAGAAGAGGCCATGAGAAGATTCAAAAACCAAAGAGGATTTTAACACTTGGAGTATAATAAATAAATGGCTCCTCAACAAGTAGATAACATAAAAGGAAAGAATGCAGGAAAATCAAAATGGAAAACAATAAACTAGAAACAACCAGGCTCAAAGGTGTAAGCATATCGCAGGTCTATTTTGTCAGCCGGGGAAAATCAGACCATGGAGTCACCCTCTCCTTGCTCTTTGCTGCCTAACTACTTGCTTTTGTCACCTTTCCCTCTCTGTTCCTCTCCCCTGCCTTCCTCCCTCTCTTCCCTGATTCAACATATAAATGGTCACCATTTACTCAGATATAAAAGGGGTCTGGGAAGATAAAATGAATCCAAAAGACACCGTTCCTTTGGAAAAGCTTGAAATGAGCCACAGAATACTAAGATTCTAGCCCTTTCCTTACATAGCTAAAAAATGACAATTAAGCATAAAAAGTGCTTTAAGCAGCTAAGTGGCACAAGGGCTCAGGGGAGCAAGCGCCTCGCTTAGGGAAGCTTTATAACCTCATACCAGCAGTTCTCCTCCAGGGAAATATGGCTTCCCAGTGGACGTTTGACAATATCTGGAGACATGTATGGGAAAAGTCAAGACAGTGGGAGTAGAAAGAGAGAGCCTCCAGATGGGATGTAGACTGACAATCGTGAAAGGAGAGGGGAGAAAGGTGGACTAGGTGGCAGGAGCCTCCAAGTGCAGTGCAGCTTGGTAAAAATTGTGGCCAGGATGATGAGGAATCTTGGAGCACATACTGTCCATTAGTGGGAGTTCTGTATCAGGCAGGAAGGCCCCTTTCTAGTATTCCCACCATGCTCATCAGCTGAGAGCTGTCTGCAAAGACTGTGGCCTTGGCACGAATGTCATGGTAGATCCAGAGGTGTGGCCACAGAGGCTGTCAGCTACACAAGCAACAATACTCCTCTCAAGAGGTTCTTCTAGGAGGGACGGAGTGATGCCCTCCACGGCCACCACAGACAGATTGTGAATCTATTGCCATTAAGCAAGATTTCTTAATGGTCTCCATCTTTCTTCCAAAACAGCTAGGCTGCTCACATACACTGAATGAGGAAAATGTACCACAAATCCCAATTTTCTTCCTAAAGCCCTTTTTAAAAATTAAATTTATTGGGGTGATATTGGTTAATAAAATTATATGGGTTTCAGGTGTGCAATCCTATAATATTTGGTATATTTTATTGTGTGTTCACCACCCCAAGTCAAGTTTCTGTCCATCACCATTTATCCCCCTCTACTCTCTTCCATCTCACCCCACCTCCCTTCCTCTCTGGTAATCACTGTACTTCTGTCCATATCTATGAGGGGTTTTTTATATTTATTTTTTGTCTTTGCTTAATCTATTCACTTTTGGTTTATAAAGCTGCTTGCCTGATTTTTTGTTCTGTGTGTCTGTGCTAGAAGAGAGACTTGGCCTCTTGTGTCATAAATTAGTTGAAGAAAAGTTGTAATTATGTGCCACTGTAAGACCACAATTCTGCTTCTGGAATGCTAATAAGAAGGATCAGAAAACACACACACACACACACACACACACACACACACTTTTCTATAATAATTTTCTATTATTCTCAAAGGGTACATCCTATCACCAAAGGATCAGCTTTAACTCCAGGATCCAGGATCTTTCAGATGTTTGGAGAACCCTCTCTTGACAGGTAATAGAAATCATTACAGAAACCATCTGATATTTTGTGTCATTTTATTTGGAAGACTACCATGAGGCAATGAAACTCGACTAGTTTCAGTCTTTCTGGCATCTTGATTTTGGCAGGTCTACAATAACATCACCTAGGGAGCCATATGCCTCCTGTGCTTGCATCTTAAGAAGAAAAGCTGGTTCTCCTATTACATTGTTGATTGCACTGGAGCCTAGTGGGTTCCTTTGGAAATGATGTGAACATACTCAAAACAGAAATCCATGATCCCTGCAACCAGTCAGAGCATGCTGTCCCTGGAATTAGTGAAAGCGCACTTTCAGTTACAAAGAAGACCCCTATTGTCAACAGCTGGGGTTTGGACCCATTCACTGCTAAACCATAAGGAGCACCTCCAGTGTTGTGGATTTCATAATAAGATGTAGTGTGGGTAGAATTTCTTAAAACCCAAATGCCAAGAGCAACTCCTCCTAAATAGAAGAAGGTAAAAGGAAGAAAGAGAGATCCTGGGTTTTATGTGAGCTGTTTTCTTCACTTCTCATCTTTTTTGTGTGTCATTTTGAGGTAAGCTATTCCAGCATTAAACCTCACTGTGAGAGTTCTCTAGCTCATACCCAGATTCAGGAAATTGGAAAAGAACAAGGTACAGTTTTTCCAGCAAGCTCATGGCATTTATAAAATCCCATTACATTAATTCATGAAATCCCCAAAGGGAAATGACCCTATATCAGGCACTCTTCTTTGGGGAACATCACACCTGGCACAGTTTATAGAAAAAAATCCAAGTTTCCAGTGTTCATGTATCAGAAACAGCTAGAGAACTGAGGAAGTGGGAGCTTCTTAGAGGATTCAGCATATTTATTTTATATGGAAAAGATTTGGGGGAAAGAACAAGCTACCACACTATGCCTCATCAACATCAGAAGACTTATCATACACAAACACTCAATAATGACTTTAAAAAGTGATTATGAACTAGTTCATTTCTCAATGCAGCACACACCACAGTAATAATCTAAATTGCCTGTGACTTATGAGTATATTTGGCAACAACCACTAGTTCCCACTGCAGTGTGAAATTAACACCACAGACTGTAGCTGTGGCATTTATTGAGCACAAGGGAGCTGATTATAGCCTCGTAAATTCAAAGGCAACCTCTGCTATTACTTAATTAGAGTCAGTATCTATGCATAAATTCAGTAGCAATAACTAGTACCGTTATAGTTAAAGATTTGTCAGCTTCCTTATTATACAACAACCCCTTATTTTTCCACATAAACCTATAATTTACAGAGGTTGTAAGTTGTCTGTAAAAATGGTTCAGAGGGGAAAATTGGCACATGGTATCCTGGAGGCCACTAGTATTTTATTTCTAAGTACAATTTTAAAATATTAATCTTGTGCTATTGTGTCAAAAAACATACAACAAAAGAGATCCTTAATCCATTCTTGAAATAAATCACTTTGGCTACAAATGTGTGTTTTTATAGGACAGAACATTATTTTGAAACAAGTCTTGTCTTGGCAGTTTTTCTTCTAGAATCCTTTTTATATTGTAAATTATTATAAACCAAATTTTATATATACACACACTCATTCTCCTAATGCACATGAGATCTTTATCCTCCAATTCCATTTTTATTCTATGCTAATGTGTATTACCTTTATGGAGTTGTAATCAATGTGTACATTTTCTGTTGGGTCTGACTCTTTACATTTTTGGCTTAACATTTTGTGTGTGTGTGTGTGTGTGTGTGTGTGTGTGCACATGAGCCTCATTGATATAATCCACATTTGGCTTAGTATTCTACCAGAGTAACCTTTCAGAATTCTTCAGGAATATAAAGTCATCAGAGTTAAATTATACCTTTGCATCATGCAAATAGATATACTACAGAAGGTACTTTTTAGCCACAGGAAGGGCCAATTGTGATAAATCATCAGGGAAATAATTGACCAAGAATGTAGAACAGGTCCATTAAATAAAATGAACCCATTAATTTTTGGCACTATCCTGTGTTTATAAGTATCATTTGGCTAAATTAACAATTTTTCAATGGGATGTTTTTCTATTCTACACAGGCTTCCTATTTTATTTACAAAATCAGAGCCACATCATTTACAAAATGAGAAACTGCATATAAAGAGGCGGGATAGCTTTCTTTCTGCTTTCAGTTACAGTCAATAATCTTCATTCTCCTCATGGAGATCCTCTAGCCTTTAGCATTACAATAATTTTAAAAATCAGTTTCAAATTTGTCTCTGTGCAATTATTTTAAAAGCATCAGGCTGATATTTTGAAATATAAGATATATGACTGCTAATATTAAATTATCATTATTGTTGCTGTTATCCATTTCAACAAATGCTTTTCTAGTCTGCCTTTCTTTGGTGGTTGCTGGGGTATGGGAGTCTTAATGTAAGGAACATAAAATAAACAAACATATTTTTTCTCTATACCCATAAATAAGCATTACTTATTCTGGGCAAATGAAAAGGTAAACAGCTATTTTCAAGCCTGCATTTGACTGTCACCAGGCATAGATTGTATAAAACGTTTTTAAAAATAATTCAGTGGCAGTTTTTACCAAAGGAATTAAACTATTAATATCACAGTTCATCTGCTTTGTTGTATAGAGTGTCTACCTGACTGTGAAACTTACAACCAGGCTGACCCACCCACACACCGTATAGACTGCAGTCAACAAGAATGTGCTTGTAGACATCTATCACTATGTATTGATGCCTGGACTCATAGATTTGGCTGCTTAAATGACAGAATTGGGTTAGCTCTGTTTAATCCCATCAAATACTTATAAGCTGTTATGATGATGATGAGTGGGGAAAAATACTGCTGGACGATGGTAGCAATAATAAGTGTGTGTGTATGGAAATGCAGAGAAATTACTGTAGAAAAGCTCAGTTTATTGTGAGGGAGAGCAGAATACAGAATTCTGTATGCATGGAATAACTTCTGATATGACTTTGCTAGCTAAAGAGAGAGAGAGAGAGAGATGCCTGACCAGGCGGTGGTGCAGTCGATAGAGTATCAGACTGAGATGCAGAGGACCCAGTTTAGAAACCCCAATGTCACCAGCTTGAGTGCGGGCTTATCTGGCTTCAGCACAGGCTCACCAGCTTGAGCATGGAGTCACTGGCTTGAACATGGAATCACAGACATGGCCCCATGTTTGCTAGCTTGAACCCAAAGGTCGCTGGCTTGAAGCCCAAGGTTGCTGGCTTGAGCTCAAGGCACTGGCTTGAGCAAGGGGTCACTAGCTCTGCTGTAGCCCCCTTGTTAAGGCACATATGAGAAAGTAATCAATGAACAACTAAGGTGCCACAACAAAGAATTGATGCTTCTCATCTCTCTCCTTTCCTGTCTGTCTGTCCCTATTGGTCCCTGTCTTTGTCTCTGTCACAAAAAAAGAACTTTCTTATTTTATATTTTATGTTAGAAGTCACCACTTCACCATTTAAGACATTGAAGGGCAATATAATTGCAAACAATGGTGAGGGGATGTATTTTAAGAAATTCAGACCATCTTAATTTTGGAAGAAAAGTTAGACAAAGGTTAAATATAACCTAACTTCCCACTCAGTAAGTTAATTGCAAGTATTTCATTTGTAGTTGTGTTTGGTGTATGTGTAAGAGGTGGGGGATGTGTCGGTCTAAACCTTCATCCAGATCATTTCCTCTTTTCATCCTCCCCTTCCTCCAGATCTGTCAGGATATATGTGAGGATGCAAACAGAAGCTTGTAGAAGATAACTGAACATGAAAGGAGGCTAGAGTAGAGAGAGGAATTTGGGGAGGAATTGGGGAGGAACAAAAGCAAGATTGGGAAGAAATTCCTCACAGAGTAAGATTGTGGAGAGAGGGAAAGAAAACATCCTCAAAGAAGATTTAGCATGTGATGTACTGTGTAACCTCAGGGGACTAGCAGGAAAGATTTGCTCTGTTAAAGGTTGGTTGAGTCAGATTTATGGTTCTTTTGGGAATACCAGCAAGCTAAGATGGGCCATAAGAACAGCATAAAGGTCTATAATGTAGAGTAAATGGGGTAAGGTTCTTTGTCTTGTGCATAGTTTAACAGGAAGATATTTTAAAAGAATATGAGGGCACAGTTTCTGAGGGAGGAGTCAGGTCATGTCTTTTACTTGTATGATTTAGCAAGTAAAAATATAGGATGTAAAGTTAAACTGATAGTTTAGAAAAACAACACATTTTTTAATATAAGTATGTCCTGTGCAATATTTGGGACATACTCAATCTGGTGAAGCTACCACAGGGTGGAGTCAAAGATTGGCAAGTAAAAGATAGGCAAGACGGGTGTCTAATGGACAAATCCTTGTCCTCTAGTTCTGAAATCAGAATGTAATGCCGGCAGTGTTACCAATTCTCTGGTTTGAAAATTTTATATATTTTTTTAGTAGGGAATATAAGAATTCCTACATACTAAATGTCTGGTAAGAAGTATACATGTTACAATGAAGTGATGAAGGCTTGAATGATTACAATTTAGAAAAATAAAAATCTATTTCTTCAAAATCTGATTTAATACAGTTTATCACCAAAGACCATAAAAGCTTCAAAGGACTTGCTAATTTATATGAAGTAGAAATTCTATGATGTGCCTTTGTAAATTTGCCCAAGTATACATCTGCGTTAATTGAATTTCCAAATCCAGATAATACTAGGAAAATGGGTTATCATGTCAACTACTGTGAGACTTTTATTTATTTAATAAATCCGATTACATTAAAAAGTCAAATAAATATGCTGCAGAACATGGATAAATAAAAGTATTTTGAATATCTTCAAATGTACATGGATCAATACTAACCAACCATAGCCAGAAATATCCCTTTTGGCATATTATCAAATATGTGACATATAGAAAATGAACTATTAAAATATATTGTCTTTGCTCCCCAGGTTCAAGAATCATACTGAATTTATGTCCATTAAGTAGTCACAAAGTGCATTAGGCTGTTATATGGGATGTGAGTATCTCTCAGGCAAGGATACTGTTTCTAGGAGTATGAAACTTCTGTATATCTAAAATGTTTTTTTCATGAAGCTTCAGCTCCAACTAACACTAATATTTTTAAGTGGATGGCTATGCTCACCATGAGTTAGGAATGATGGCTTTTCCTCTTAATAAGAAAATAGCACCAGAGATGGCAGGTCAATTTTTACTGTGAAAAGGGTCGAATGCCATTTTCTTTAACAAGTTCATTTCTCTTTGCTATCAAATATGCCATACCTTAAAAATTCGCCCAACAGCCAAAAACTGTTATGTGTATACTTCTCAAAAAAGTAATAATAATGATGGTGGAGGAGATTAATATAATACTGATAAAATAAGAATGAAGGTGATGATGGTGATGATGGTGATGATGAAAATATTAATAGCAGATACTTACTGTTTTGGTCTACTTGGCATCCCTTCCCACCTTTTTGAGGGTAATCATATCTCCTTTTCTTTGAGAACTGCTGTTTCCCTCTCCATATGATTTTAGTAAATGTGTCAATTGCACTGTACAACATGGTCACACACATATGTGCACATGTCTCAGAGACTGGCTCAGCAACAGTCAAGTGACTCAGACCAGGCTAAGTTTTAGGAACTTATGTTTTTGTGAATTTGCCTACAGACATTGAGAGACACTTCATAGACACTGACAGAAAAAAAAAAAAAGTTTCTCTTTTCTCTGGACTTAGCAAACTGAGATTATGATGTGAACACCTAAAGTTGTTCCTAGTGATGTCTCCATCCCAATTTAATAACTCATTTACAGTAGGGGTCAGAGAAACAATAGATATTAGGAAATAGATATTAGGAAAGCAGAGATGATGCTCTCAGAATTCCTGGAAGCTCATCACTTTAACACCCCATCCTAGTTCCCAATCACGTGAACCAAAACATTCCCTTTTTCCTTAAGCTAATTTAAAGATGAACTTCATACAGCTACCATTGATCAAGAATTAATTTAGTGCTCTAAATCATATGTTGATATAAAATATATATGTAGAGTTGGCATTTTATATGCATAAGAAAACTCTTTAGATTGAAAGTGGCAGAACACCATTATTTTCAAAATCCATTTAAAGTCATAACACATTGGTTATAAATCATAAAAATAATAATTCTTTTTCTCCTACTACCTATTTAAACTGTACTCAAAAATAGAGAATATTTTTTTTTGTAGCTTGTTTCAGCAAATTCTCAGGGAAAATTTTAGTTGGCTAGACTTGGGTCATAGGTCCATATCAAAACCAACCCAACCACATGGCCAATAGGAAGAGAGTACTTTAGCTTCTGGGTCATGGGATCATTCCTATTGTCAAGTCATGTAGAATAGGAAGGGGTAGTTCCCTAAAGAGATGCTGAGCAAAACAAAAACAAAAATAGGCGCATTACTACAACAGCATCGTTTTGTTTACTCCTCATCTTTATGAGGTAATAGGTACCTTTATTCTGCAGATAAAAAAAAGTTTCATAAAAGTTTAGTCATTTACTCAAGTAACTTGGTAGCAAAGACAAGTTGGATTTTAAACCCAGGTCTATCCGATTTCAAAGGATTCTCTCTCTCCCACCATAATACTGTTGGATAGAACAATGGCAGGAAGCACTGGGCTTCCTTGGTATCTGATTGCCTCTGGTGGCTGCCGCATAGAAGCTGGCATATGACATAGCTGCATGAGGGTGTTGAGTGAACATCTGGTAAGAATCTGCTCCTCAGATTTGGAACCTACCAGTTCTTCTGTGGATGGGAGATGGAGGAACAGAAGAATTAGATCACAGATAGCCAGATATCAAATTGGTGAAGAAAATGGGTAAAGCAGGAGTGAGATGAATCTGGGAGGCCCCTGAGGGATTTAACTCAGGAGGCTAATTATAAGTACAGCGCTTCCTAAAATGATCTTCCCTGTCTGTTCCTAAAGAGGCTCTAAGTATCCAAGTAATCATCCAGGAATTATTTTCACAATATTTAACCAATGAATAAGTTTTGGACCCACAATATTAAACTTTTAGTTACTGAAGGTATGAGAGGAACATGAAGATGGTCATGCCACCAGGGAAAGGAGGAGGGGTGGGTGGGAGTGTGGGGCAACGTCTGTTCACCAATTAATAGAGATTATGATATGATAGTAGAGTAATATTCCCATATTTTAACAACCACTACAACCATCCTGAGGGTTTGCCTGCTGACTAGAAGCTTTGGCTTCACCCCTTTCCTCACGAGAATCAGGAGTCAGCAGCTACCTTTCTGTGTCACCCTTTACTTCCTGCTGCCAGGCCTCTTGGAAATCTGGTCTACCTCACAGAGATCAGAAAGAAAGAGACTGGAATCCAGACATACAACTATTCAAATGTAGCCAAAGCAGGTTTTTTAACATTTTCTAGACATGAAGGCATTTTTCTAATGTTTGTTCTCTTTAATCTTTTCTTTCTTTTGATCAGAGTATCTGTCTCCATATTTCACGAGGAGCTAAAGTTGAACAAAAGGCTGATACCAAATGCTCATGCGTATCTCTGCATGTGTACCTGAAAGAAAACCGTTTTAAAGGAAGCAGTTCCTACCAGGACAAGCTTTGGGAGAAGAAAGTAAAGCCTGAAAGTGAAGAACAAAGGTACAGACAGGTACCAGGAGAGAGAATTAGGTTGAGAGTTGGGAGAGAGTTGAGATGTAGGTATGTCGGAATTAGGCACAAAAACAGCAGGTTATGCCCAAATGGCTTAGAAAAATCAATAATGTATAGAATCTGGAAATTATGGAGGAAACAGAATTCAGGATGCAGAAAAGTATCTAGAAATCAGATCTCTAGGTCCTCAGTGGAAACAAGAAGTAGAGATATTGCACCAGAGTCAAGATATTTTATTAGCTGAGCTGCAAACAACCTGGTATATCAGCTCCCAAGGCACTTAAATTCTTTATGTTTATATAGGTCTCCCCCAAATAAAGGCGGATGAGGTCAAATTGGATTAGGTTAGATTAGATTGGATTGGAATGGATTGAAGTAGACTGGATTGAATTAAATTGAATTGACCTCCAGTGGCTGAAGACACAGGCAGTTCCCAATAACTACAACCAAAGAGTCAGAGAAGAAAAATCATATAACTTTCCACACTCTGAGAACAGGTTGGAAGAGGAAAAAGAAAACATTTGATTTCTTAATCACAAAATTTGGCCCCAAGCATTTTGTGTTTAATGTCTGAAAAGACTATCTGGTCTGCCAACTTTCTGTTTTGCACGACTGCCCAAATGAGTTACAGCTGTTCAGTTTAAAAGCTCCTGATTCTAAACCAACTACATATCTTATGATTTGAATGCCATATGAACCTTTATGTTCTTTTTTTTTTTTTGGAGGAATTTAATATCTTCCCTTTCAGAAGTTGATTCTTCTTCAATGAGCCAGAGTTGCACATGTCCCCAAATTCAATCTCTGACTACAGGAGTAAGTCATAGTAGATTATTTAAGGCTTCCAATTCCAATGCCTGGAGAGACATTTTCCCCAGAATAGCAGAGGATGTCTACAGAGGAACAACTCAACAGTATGTCTAGGAATAAGTTGAGGTTCATCAGAAACACAGGACAAAAGATGTCTTCTAGTTTAGTAAAGGTTATTTTTGCATTTCTTCTTTTATTTTTGTTTCTTTGTCCCTATACACATAAGCTTCTGAAATTTCCTTACAAGTCTTTTGAACCTAAGATAACTCTACATGATCATATGAATAATGTTAGAGCTCAAATGGACAAGAGACATGAAGTTTTATGGGTCACATACAATCAAATATAGCTGGAAAGAAAAGAAAACAAGAGCAGGAACTGATAAATTCCATTTCCAGAGCCAGAGACTGAAAGGTTTCTGCTGTAGAGGTCATTTGCAGTAGAATGGAGGAGGAATTCTACCTCAGGAGTTATTTAAATGGCTATCAGTTCATTCCAATGGCCTGGTGGACAAACAAAATAAAAACGGCATAGGAAGCTCAGCTATGTAAAAAAGTCAGTACCAGCAGAACCAACTGGGTAACATCATCATCCAGTTCTGAGTATGGGTTCAGAACTTCAAACAGCTCTTTGAAGGAGAAATGGTGTAAGCAGGGAAGGCCAACTGTCCCCATAGCCACTTTTTTGAATTTGGAGTAGAGTTCTAATTAGAATTAACAATGGAAACCAAAAGAGAAAACCATGAGAGGGAGAAGCAGGAGCAAGGTTTTAGTATTAACAGTGATGCTTAATCTTTAGAGAAAAAATAAATTCGCATTCCGAAATTTGATGCCCAATCTAAAAACATAAACTAGCATGCTAAAATTTGTCTGGGCTATAGTTGTCAGCAAGGATCACTGAATTCTATGTATTCAGGTTCCACTTGGGGAGGGCCAAAGCTGTTCAGAATTAGGATCAAGACAGGAATTGGCCCGACAGATCTAAGGTATTAGGGCACCAACTCCGAGCAATTAGATAAGTCAGAGGCAGTGAAATAAGGCAGCTATTGCCACTTGGCTCATTCCAAGTACAGTGATGTAGTTCAGTATAAAAATTAAAAAATATTGAGGAAACAGTAGACAGGAGAATTTAATAGTGTGTGTCTTTTAAATCAGTGATTCTCAAAATTTTAATATGCGTAATAATTATTTGAGGCTCTTCTTACATCTTTTGCAGATTCTCATTCAGTCGGTTTAGGGAAGAGCTTGAGGTTCTGTGTTTCTAAGAAGTTCCCAGGGAATTCTGTTGCTGCCGGTTCACAGACCAAACTGAGTAGGAAGGCTCTAGGGCAATGGTTCTCAACTTTGTTTGGCTGCACATTAACTTTGAATAATGCTGATACAGTCGTCCCTTGCCATATCATGGTTCACTTTTCGTGGTCTCACTATATTGTGAATTTTTAAACTGTATATATCTAAATTTGTATGGTGGATTTTACACTATATCGCAGGATTTTGCAGTATATAGGTATTTTTATATATTTATTATTTTAATTATTTTTGTGGTAAAATAAGCATTTCCTGCCTAAAAAAAATGAAAACAATATAAAAATATTAATTAAAACAAATTAAAAGAGTATTAAATTGAAATAAAGCCTTAAAATACATATATGAATAATAAAATAAATATGTATAAGGTCGCTACTTTGTGGATTTTTGCTTATCGTGTGTGGGGGGGGGTGGTTCTGGAACCTAACCCCTGCAATAGATGAGGGACCACTGTACCTGGGCCCTATTCCAAGAGACTCTGATTTCATTGGTTTGGGTTGGGCTTTGTTTTCTGGTGATCTAAAAGCTCCCCCCAAGTAATTCCATTTAGAAATCCATTTAGCACCACTTAGGTTGGTTCTCCAATGGATCTTAGGACAACATTTTCATTTATTCATTTTTAATCCTGCCAATACATTCTCTAGTTATTGTTCCAGGGTCTCTAAGTGTTCAAAGTTTTAGGCACTCTGGATATTTCATCAATAATGAAACATTTCAGGGTAATAAATCATATTTAACTTTTTTTTAAATTTGATTTGAAAGTAATAATACTGTATAACTCAGAGATTTTTGGTTTATTTACCTTGGATTTTTTTTTTCTTACCTACTATAAAAAGAACCTTTCAAAACCATTCTCTTAGATTAATAGGTAGATTGGGAATATACTTTCCCTTTCTTTCAAAAACCATTTCTTGTCTTTAGCAGTCTTCCCACAGCTTTCCTCTGTTGTGTTCATTTATTTGGGCTGCTTGAATTGCGCACTTATGATGTGTTTGTTCTCTCATTACCCACATAGGCTCCAGCCAACTCTAATAGTACATTCTTAGGAGGTTGATGCCTTTGCTTAATTCTGCATATTTCTCTTCTTAGAGAGAAAGGGCAAATGAGGACGGCTATCAGTTACAAGATGTGTGGAACACATAGATAATCTAGCACAATATTGGGAAGATCTTTTGCGTGAGGAAGATCCAGTAACTTTCCACTTACATCATCCATTCTCTTAAATCTTGCTCCTTCCCAACCTCCCTGCCTCCTCTATCCCCATTCCACCCCTCCTTTCTATCATCTCAGAACAGAAGGTTTACATCAATTGAATGGTTGGCTTGTGAGGACTTTGATTCTCTGTTAGGTTGAATTTTTTATTTACTGTCATTCTGTAGCATTCCAGAAGCTGTTTCATCCTAGGCACTATGCCGACAATAGGGATGGGCTGCCACCAAAGAAATCTTGGTTTTGTCCTTCTCCTATGCAGAGATAAGTTAAATATAAGTGTGCTTTTCTTTACAAGATTGTTTCAAAATAAATATTTAATACAAAGATATTAGGTTGCATCTCAGAGGGCCTTACAGCAATGTTTTTCAGACTGTAGAACATTACTCATTAGTGGGTTGTGAAATAAATTTGGTGATTCTTGACCAACATTATTTTTAAAAGATGAGAAGAATGGAAGAGAGAAGACAAAATAATGGAGAGTATCTCATTATTGCAAGGGTAAGTATGATTTTTTTATAGAACTCCCATTTCAGTTATAGACATGTCAATAGTATATTTAATTTGAGTTGTGTTTTATAATATTGAAAGCCACTATCCCAAAGCAATAATCTTTACTCAGAATCTTCCAAAAACCAGTATAATTCAAAGATAATTTATTATGATTTTAAAATCTTCAGATAAGACATCAGCTTGCTGTTTCATCACAATAAGACAAGATCCATTTCTTTATATATTTATATATATATTTATTTATGACTCCTTACATAGGTTGAAACTCCAAATTTCCACTTTTAATCATATTAAAATATTGGATTTTATTTGGTTCATTTATCTAGTCTCCTCATTGTCTATTGGGCTTCCTAACCACAGATCTTTTTTTCCTCTGCAGTTCACATTTATTTTCCCCCCAATCACTTTGAAACCCTCTTTAAAGTTTTTTGAAGCTATTGTTTCCTTTTTAGGCAAAAAGAAAGATCAATAGTTCTTAAAATCAAAGGCTCAAAAGGGACTGAAATCCTATAATTTAGTGGTGTTCTGGACTGCTGCTGCCCCTGGGTGTTTGCAAATGCTTCCCAAGGCATAGAACGGTTTGAAGGGAATCATATTAGATCCTCATCCCTCACACATTTTCTTTCCTAAAATTGATTGTATTGGGAATACTTTACAGCCAAGCCATTCCTTTCACAATTCACTGCATCTTAATATAGTGCACTTCTTTAGGGTGTAAAAACCCATAAGACACTAAATGAATTTAAAACACAAACCTGTGTGCATATCAGGTAGTTTACAAATCATCCTTTCAAAAAACTGAAAAAGCAAGATTGTGTTGTCAGATTGTAGATCATTAAAAAGAATTTTTCAAAATATATCGTGTAATTTTTGACAAATAGCCCAAAAGGAGTTCCAAAAAATGATGGACATTACTATAACAAAATTCTGTGTATTTTCATCTTCTTAATATGCAAACCTTTATGGATTACATCTAGTAAAAAAAACTAGAATAAAAGAGATGCTGAGGCTGACCTGTGGTGGTATAGTGGATAAAGCGTCAACCTGGAACACTGAGATCACCAGTTTGAAACCCAGGCTTGCCCGGTCAAGGCACAAATGAGTTGATGCTTCCTGCTCTTCCACCTCTTCTAAAATAAATAAATAAAATCTTTAAGAAAAGAAAAGATGCTGAACCCTTTCTCATTCTGGAAATAAGAAATACTTATTCATAGTAATGTGAATTAATCAAGAAAAAGGAACTATATCCACTTCATTAAAATATTTATTTTCAATAGAATTTTATATTTTATATTTAATACTTTTCAAAATTTATACTGTATTTATAATGTATTAAGTAACTTGCTGCTACTAATGATTATAATGATAATCAATAAAAAAGTAATTTAACCCTTAGAGCCTTGTAGTTACAGGAAACAGAGGAAGCAAAACTAGGTTTGCAGTTCTTCATATAGAAAATAATATATAGATTCATAAATAATAATATAAGAAACTCTGTTTTGCATTCTTACAACTGTAAACCTACTTTTGCCTCACTCTGTATATTGATATTTTAATTTCAATTTACTTTCATATTTTTTACATAGAATAAGTCAATAAATTAATTTCCAACCTAAACATATTATATAATACATTAGTATAAAATTCAGAGGGGGGCCCTGGCCGGTTGGCTCAGCGGTAGAGCGTCGGCCTGGCGTGCGGGGGACCCGGGTTTGATTCCAGGCCAGGGCACATAGGAGAGGCGCCCATTTGCTTCTCCACCCCCCCCCTCTCCTTCCTCTCTGTCTCTCTCTTCCCCTCCCGCAGCCGAGGCTCCATTGGAGCAGAGATGGCCCCCGCGCTGGGGATGACTCCTTGGCCTCTGCCCCAGGTGCTGGAGTGGCTCTGGTCATGGCAGAACGGCGCCCCGGAGGGGCGGAGCATCTCCCCCTGGTGGGCAGAGCGTCACCCCTGGTGGGCGGGCCGGGTGGATCCCGGTCGGTCGGGCGCATGCGGGCATGCAGGGGTTTGTCTGACTGTCTCTCCCCGTTTCCAGCTTCAGAAAAAAAAAAAAATTCAGAGGGGGAAATTCAATGAAAATATACTATTAAAGATAGCTAGCTCATATAGTTTTTACTGGATGATAATAGATATAATTCATACAATACTTAGATTCCATTAGATAAATTTTAAAAAGTGTTGTCATAGTTGAATTTTACATGTTAATGCTAATATCCTTTGTAGTTATTTAATATTTTGACAAAAATTTGTATACTTAAAATATAAAAAGTGGCCTGACCTGTGGTGGCACAGTGGATAAAGATTCAAGCTGGAATGCTGAGACTGCTGGTTCAAAACCCTGGCTTCCCTGGTCGAGGCACATATAGGAGTTGATGCTTCCTGATCCTCCTCTCTCTCTCTCTCTCTCTCTCTCTCTCTCTCTCTCTCCTCTCTCTCTCTCTCTTTCTCTCTCTCCCCCCTCTCTAAAAATGAATAAATAAAATCTAAAAAAAATTGTATATAAAAAGGGGTACTTATGGAAAAGAAGTTTTTACATTTTTAAAGGAAGTACACAAACAAAATATTTAGCATCACTGAACTAGCCCTGCCATAGCCTATTGTCAGAAACGTGCAAGGAATGTCCAAATCAATAGAATATTTATTCTAGCCTGACCAGGCAGTGGTGTAGTGGATAGAGAGTTGAACTGGGACACAGAGGACCCAACTTCAAAACCCTGAGGTCGCCAGCTTGAGTCCAAAGGTTGCTGGCTTGAAGCCCAAGGTTGCTCGCTTCAGCCCAAGGTCGCTGGCTTGAACAAGAGGTCACTCATTCTGCTGTAGCCCCCCGGTCAAGACATATATGAGAAAGCAATCAATGAACAATTAAAGTGATGCAACGAAGAAGTGATGCTTCTCATCTCTCTCCCTTCCTGTCTGTTTGTCCCTATCTGACCTTCTCTCTGTCTCTCTGTCACCAAAAAAAAAAAAAAAAAGAAAAAAAAGAATTTATTTCTTCTACAAAGTCCTTTTATAAAGTTTCTCCTCTATAATACTCCTATGAGTAAAGTGCATGCTGAGTGCAATCTCTCATCATTCAGACTAGTCTTAGCATGCTTCATGTAGGATGGAGTAGTAACTAGCACCACTGACTGGAATAAGCACATAAAATAAGCTCTACACCAACTTCATAATTCAGGATGCAGTTCACAGATGGATACTAATAACAGTATGGGACATTGATATTATAATATTTTAATTAATATTTCTCCATAACTAGGTGGTGTCTTTTGAGAAGTATGTGCACCGTCAACTGGTAAATTAAATTAAAAAAATTTTTAATCAAAAATCAGAATTTGTTCCACTGTTCAAGATTTTGTACTGAGCATATATATTCATAACCTTCTCTCACAGATTTCTTAAAAAACATAAAGACAACAAAATACATAGTTATTTTCTTAAGAGCAAAGAAAATGGACATGGGGAATGAGAGCTTTGCCAGTGGATGAGAACTTTCAAAATCTTTCTGAAGAAACATAAGCCAAAGAAAATAAACAGAGCAAGCTACACTTTCAGAGGGTATTTCAGCCAAAAAGGGAGCCAGGCAAAACCCCAAAGAGGCTACGGATTCAAAAGTGAAAAATGGGGGAAAAAAGGGGGATTACACTAAACTCCATATAATAAACTGCTATCCCATTACCTTTCACCAGATAGAACTAAATAAAAGGGTATCTTTTTAAGAAAGAAATTATATTTTTTTAGTTTTTATTTTTGTTCTCTTTTGATTTTGGAATTATCTCTTTCCATTTCAGCCAAATCTTCAGATGATTTACCCTAGTTAACTTTAGCTAGTTTATTTACATTTCATGTTACAAGCTTTCCACTAATGCCTGATGATCCCTGAGTATCTGTTCTCTAAGAATAAGGCAATAATAGGGCTAAGTAGAATTCTGTACATGAATGCATTTTGCCAACCAGAAACTTTTGCTTTAGACCAAACAGATAACGTGCCTACTGCTATACTTGGACAGCCCTAAATTTCTGAGTAAAAAGAGCTTTGCTGTAACATTTTAATAGCCATGTTTGAAAAGTAAATTACGGAAATTTCTAAGAATATAGAACAAGGATATTAAGAGACAAAAATATATAAAAGTAAAGAAAAACAAGACTGACCTGTGGTGGTACAGTGGGTAAGTCATCACCCTGGAATGCTGAGGTCAAAACCCTGGGCTTGCCCATTCAAGGCACATAGGAGAGGAAACTACAGGAGCTGATGGTGATGCTTCCCACTCCTCCCCCTCCCCATTATTATCTCTCTCTCTCTCTCTCTCTCTCTCTCTATATATATATATATATATATATATATATATATATATATATATATACATACACACACACACACACACACACATATCCTTTCTCTAAAGTCAATAAATAAAATCTTAAAAAAAAGAAAAAAAACAATAACAAGGATTTATCTAGGAGGCCCATTATCTATGAGATGGAAGTTATGGAAATATAGAATTAAAAAATGGAAGGGGAGGCCCTGGCCGGTTTGCTCAGCAGTAGAGTGTCAGCCCAGCGTGTGGAAGTCCCAGGTTTGATTCCCAGCCAAGGCACATAGAAGAAGCACCCAATTACTTCTCCACTGTTCCCCCTCTCCTTTCTCTCTGTCTCTCTCTTCCCCTCCCGCAGCTAAGGCTCCATTGGAGCAAAGTTGGCCTGGGTGCTGAGGATGGCTCCATGGTCTCCACCTCAGGTGCTAGAATGGCTCCCGTTGCAGCGGAGCAATGCCCAAGAGGGGCAGAGCATCGCCCCCTGGTGGGCATGCTGGGTGGATCCCAGTCAGATGTATGTGGGAGTCTGTCTGTCCTCCCCCACCCCACCTTCCCTTTCCTGCTTCTCACTTTGGAAAAAATACCAAAAATAAAAAAAATGAAAGAAGAGATTTCAGAAGAAGTCAGTTTTCTTCCTTTATTTTTATTTATTGATTTTTAGAGAGAGAAGAAGTGAAAGAGAGAGGGAGAGACAGGAACATCAATCTGTTCCTGTGTGTGCCCTGACCAGGGACCAAACTGGCAACCTCTATATGTCAGGATGATGCTTTAACCAACCAAGCTATCCGACCAGGACAGAAGTTAATTTTCTAGAACCAAAGAACATGAATACCTATACTGAATGAATGGGCCTCTTGAAAACTTAGATGAATGAATAAAAATGGCTCCACAAATGCACCATCATGAAATTTCAACAGATCAAAATAAACAGAAGATCCTAAAAGCCTTCAGGTCATGTACAAAAAGAAAAACAAAAATGGCCCCCAATTTTTCACCAACACCTAAATGCATAAAAACTAAGCAATGCTGTCAAAGTTCTGAGAGGCCTACATGTAACTTGTCACTCCAGTGTGAAGGCAGAATAAAGATATCAAGAGAAATGGAAGACTCAGATTTCTTGCCTCCCAGTATACTTTCTAGGAAGTAATTGGAAAATGTTTCTAGGAAAACGAGCGAGTAAACCCAGAAAGAAGAAAACACAGGCTCCAGGAAAAAGGTAAATCCAAGCCAGTAGCACAGAAAAGGGAAGTACCAAGATGAAAACTTTACTATAAGAATACAGCAAACTCTAGATTCTGGGGTATCTTGGTGGAAAAAAAGAAGGGAGAAAATTGAAGGGTTTCTATTACCTCTCATATGAACCTTTTTCATATCATGGCACCAATAAAAAATGGTTATGTACAACAGCATACTAGAGTAAACTGAGGATGCTGCACATCCCTGGATGGCAACCAGCCTGTGAGCGCCCATGAGCCTTGGGTCCCCCTGGCCAACCTGAGGACTGAGGAACCAACAACATGGCTGACCTGGAACTCACTCATGAAATAAATTTTGGGGAAGCTTTGAAATCTGTGGTGTGGTTAAATCTTGGAGTAACTTGATAACATAATAAAGATAATTAGCCCTGGCCAATTGGCTCAGCAGTAGAGTGGTATCCTGGCGTGTGGAAATCCTGAGTTCAATTCCCAGCCAGGGCACACAGCAGAAGCACCCATCCATTTCTCCAACTTTCTCCCTCTCTTTTCTCTCTATGTCTCTCTTCTCCCGCAGCCAAGGTTCCATTGGAGCAAAGTTGGCCTGGGCACTTAGGATGGCTCCATGGCCTCCACCTCAGGCACTAGAATGGCTCTGTTGGCAATGGAGTGACACCTCTGTTGGGCAAAGCATCGCCCCCTGGTGGGCTTGCCAGGTGGATTCTGGTCAGGTGCATGAGGGAGCCTGTCTCTCTGCCTCCCTGCTTCTCACTTCAGGATAAATAAATAAATAAACAAACAAATGAATAAATAAAATTAATGGGTGATTATTCTTAAAAAAGGGGAGATAAAATCCAATCAAAGTTTTGACAGTAGTAAATTCTTTGGAGTGATACTGACTCAGAGGAAAAAAATGTCATCAAGGCACACTATTTGAATGTAGCAGAAAATGTTTCTGTGGTGATATTATTTAACAATTTTTACCTTTAGAATCAACAAGGGTAAATCAAGGCTAAAGTTATAAAATGTAAATACTTTTAATATTAACAATGTTAAATGAAAGATATACCCGATGAAGGTTGAGAGGTTAATAAAGGGGATGAGGCTATGTGGAAGGAGGGCTAACGACTTTATCTTATGAATTTGGGGGCCAGGAAGTCCTGTCTATAAAGTGAGAGCCTCCTGTCAGATTTCGGCCATCTGCCTTCAGCTACTGCATTTCCAAGGAAATGGGATATCAAGTCTTTCAGTCTTTGGATGTCCTTGATTGAGAAGCAATATGCAAAGAAGACCACTTCCAAGGCACCAAAGGCTAAAAATTAAAAGTGACTGTAATTGGCTTTGGAAAATTCCCCAAGAAAGGAAAAAAACATAAGAAAAATTTCATACTTCTGTTGCCAAATTGTCATTAGAAATTCAATATATGTTAAATGCTGAAGGGTGGGGGGAGCTCCTGTGTTTTTTTAAATTAGAAACAAGAAACAGAAGTTTAAAAATCCATTTGAAGATTCATGGAGGGACTCTGTATATAGGCAAGAGGTAGGGAAGATGGGTAGTGATATAAAATAGCTAAATCCTCATGATGCATGCAGGAAGTCAATAGACAGTGTCGAAATTTGATATATCAACTGCATCATAAACATATAATTTAGATAAATGCAGTAAACACCAGAAGAAGTAAAAATTGAAGAAGTCTCCTACTGTGTCCCTAGTACCTAGAACAGTGACAGGATGATTGTACATGTTTAATAAATATCTGCTGAAAGAAATAATTTACTAAATAATGTGCAGGAATGGGGAAGGTATGAGAAAATTCAACACTGTGGCATACATTTATTATAAACCTTCAGTAGTTCCATTTGCCCCGTTTCCTTATAAACAGAATTCAGGTTTCTGCTCCCCATGCACAGGCGGAGGACAGTCGGTTGAGGCCCCAGGCACAGAAGAAATTATTGGGCCCCTTATATTAGAAAAAAGTGTAAAGTTGGAGTTTTGTGGGGCCCTTCAGAAGTTGGGGCCCAGGGCATGTGCCTGATGCACCCACAGTTAAATCCTCTCTGTCCCCCGGGAATGCAATCCCATCTCTAACCAATGGGTAAATCCTGATTAGTCTAATGAATCATGGCAGTCCTACATCTTTAACCAGCAAGTGGATTAGAGGATGTCATGTGGCCCTATTCTGTCCAATGAGATATGAAGGAAGGATTCTTAGGAGATTGCTTTCTTCTCCTTTCTCTCAAAGTTGATGTTATCTGAATGTGATGCCTAGACTGGTAACTATTTTACCACCAAGAGGAAGTTAGGAAGAAATCAACATTCACAGAATGCCAGACATGGAAAAAAACTTGAGTTCAAAATAACACTGAGCTCTCAATTAAACAATATTATCTCAACATGTCTTGTATGTGAGATAATAAAAAATTTTTTTTGTTCCAACTACTTGAGTTGAGGACTATGGTTATTTGTTTGCAAAGCATGAGAACAAATGAAGTTCCTTCTGTATTTTTTATATCAATAAATATATGCCTGTGTTAATGTTTATGAAAGTAAAATATAAAATAAAGCTGTGCATAATTTCATCCTACTACAAGAGAAGAGTATTTTTTTTTAATCTGTGCTTAAATTGTTATGTGCTCTAAGTTTTGGTGGCCAGGTTTCAAGCCACCAAAGTAATCCTCTCCTTTATTTTCACTCTGATTCTCGTCTTCTGAGACAAATTTTGCAAAAGTTCTTCCCTTCCAGTTTGATAATCTCATAAATTTTACCACAATAAATTCTAGGTGAAAAAGGACACTTTCCTGGAAACAAAAAGGAAAGTAGAGAACATGGCTGCATTTGCCTATTTACTTATCATGATATTTACTCTTTCAACAAAGTATGAGACAAAGTCAACAGCTGAGAGAATGGAATAAGTGCAAGATTTGAACTGAAAGGAAAAGACATAATATAGTCATCTCAAAAACTAAAGAAAATAAAGGACAAATGTAAAAGGATTTTGAATGGGATATCTCCTGTTATTTCAGAATTTGAGTTAGAGTCCCAAAGCTGAAAGAAATTGAAGGGTCTGCTAAGACATTTGATTGAAATATCTAGTAATCATCAAGTTCTATAGCCTATATAACCAAGGTCTAAGAATTCATGGAGAATTGTTTGGAAGATAATTTAGATGAAAGACAGAGTTTTGAATGATTAATTTTACTGCCTTCCACACAGACAAACAATAAAAGATTGGTAGGGTCCCAAGAGAGCCTCAAGAAAAATAAAATGTAAAGTTACAGGGGCTTGCTTCCTGCTTTTTCCTGCTCATGATGAGAGGGCAAAAAAAGAGCTCAGCAGTAGAATTATCCTGAAATATGCTGATCTAGCAGACCACCATGTGTACTGTTGATTGTGGGATGCAAGTGGTCACTACAGAGAGGAGTCAGATATGAATATTCTTTAGTGTCTTTGCCTATAAGGCTGACACTCTAAGTTTAAAAGGCTGTTGACATACTTCCTATCATGGTGGTGGTGGGGTGCAGAAACTGAGGGAGTCGGTCACAAGAGTTGACTAATTCTAATAGAGCAAAGACTCCCTCTGCTGGGAAAATGGGTCAATAAAGACCCTGTTTGGGGGTTAATAAAGACAACAAAAGAGCCACCACTTGAATACCTAACCCAGCAGTGGTTGACTGACAGACAAAAAAGAACTTCTATTCTCCTTAGTTAAGGGAAAAGGTCTTTCCCCATTTTCAATTCAGTCATTATTTCCTGATCTTGACCCTGTAGGAGCCAGAAAAACATAACAAGAAGGTGGAGGAGTGGAAGAGAGAAATAAAAGAGCAAGGTAAAGAGATATTGCAAATACAGACCATGCTCTTCTTCTCACAAATACCCTCAAACCATGGGTCAGTCCTGAGCTGGAAAAGAAGACAAACCATGAATAGAGTGATACACTCGAGTTGTAACTTAGAGTGGACATTTTTTCCTTTTACCTTAGTGTCTGTTTATGGCTAAAAGTGGTCAGAAAGCAAGGGATATCCCTGAAAACTTCTCACTAGGCTGGGAAGCAAAGGCTGTAGAACAGTAAAGAGATTTCCTGCTTTGTCCCTAAGGGGATAAACCCATTCATTAAACTGGCCATACTCAGTGAAAGCATGTAACAGGCTTGCTAGGCAGGACCCATTTTGGGTTTCTAGTCACAGATGTCAAGCCAGCTATATTGTAACTCTCCCCACCCCAATATTCTACTCCTTCAGAATAGGTACAGAAGTAAATAGCTGTGCTTACTCAAGGTTGGGATTTTCCTATACAAGTACATACATTTTGGGACAAAAAGTAGGTTTAAAGTTGTATGTGAAAAACAGTGAAATATATCTTGTATATTATTTATTAATTATTGTATTGTCTTCCATACTAACAACTGTAAACCTACTTTTGCTCCACCCTGTATATAGAAGAAGTGAGCTGAGATTAATTTGAAGAAAGTGAGGGATTATAAATAGATTCAAAACTTAGTGAGGAAGAAAACAGAGACAGCAGGGGGACAGAGAGTGGAAAGGTGGTGGAGTTAGGAAGTAGAGGCATCAATAAGGCAGAACTGTTACCATTAGGAAACTACAGGAAGTAACTGAAAGGACAAACTGTTGTGGTACAAGAATGATTTGCTTGAAATGGAAACGTCAGAGGTGATATAACTTCTGATGATGGCAAGACTTAGGGCAAGGCTGATTCCACAAAAAAGTGGTAAGAGGCAAAGCAGTTAAATAACTGTGCAGGTTAAAAGTATAATTTTGTAGACCAATTAGAACTAGTCTGATTTAGTTTTAACTTTTAAAAAGTTATACTAATTTGAGACCTGAAGATGGCAGCGGAGTAGGAGGACACACAGACACCCAGCTCTCACCACCAAACTGGAATACAAATCAATTTAGGAAAAATCAGCATGAAAAACCAACTCTGGACTACAAGAACAGCTCTCAAAAACCAAGGAGCAAAGAAGAAGCCACAACAAACCTGGTAGGGAGCACCTGAATCTCCCCTGCTTACAGGAACGGAATGGAGGGGGGGGGGTGAGGCTGACAGCCCAGAGGGGATCTCACCCTAGGGAAAAGAGCAGAAAATACTGCTCACAGCCACTTGCCTGGAGACCAGGGAGCGAGTTGTGTTGAAAATACCAGCTTATCTCCCAAGTGGAAAGGAAAGAGAGAGGGACAGACTGTGAAGGGCTAAGGAATGCAGGAGATGATCTAAAAAAAGCTGACTCATCTGCACTGGAGGCAGCCATAACTGGGGGAGGGACTGATCTTTCCCCACAAAAAAGTACTGAATTGCTTCTGGATCAGAGATCTCCAGACATCTCTCCAGCTCCAATCAGTGCAACAAGACACAGCTGAAAACAAGAAGTGGAGACTCAGGTCTCCATGGAGATCTGAGATACACCTCCCCTACTGCAGCTGAGAAAACACCCTGCCCCCAGAGAAATTAGTTGGTGGAAGAGGCCTTCAGAGTCTCAGGTTACACCCACTGCATTCCTGAATACAGTTTCAAGGAAACCCCCTGCTGAGATAAGTAAACAAGACTATCACCTGTTAAAAAAAACAAACAAATCAAGACTTCAAAGCTGCCCAAATCCAAAAGTGGATTACAAATAATAGTTGATACCAACCCAAGAAGACTTAGAAATAACACAACTGAAAACTGCAGGCAGACAACACCAAGCCTAGACTCAACCAACTCTACAAAGAAAACACAGACAATGAGAAGACAAAAAAGTGCAATCCAAAAGAAACCTTCAGGAGATGAACTGAGTGATATGGAAATAATCAAACTTCCAGATGCGGAGTTCAAAATAATGATTGTAAGGATGCCTAGGGATCTTAGAACAACAACGGATGGTCGTTATGAACACCTAAATAAAGAAATAGCAAGTATAAAAAAGAATCAGTCGGAGATGACAAATACAATATGAGAAATAAAGACCACAATGGAAGAAATTAAAACCAGAATAGATAGAGCTGAGGATCGAAACAGTGAGTTGGAGGACAACTGGAATAAAGGCATGAAAGCAGGGAAAAAAAAGAAAAGAGACTCAAAAAGTCTGAGGAAACTCTTAGAGAGCTCTGTGACAACATGAAGAGAAATAACATCCGCATCATAGGGGTTCCTGAAGAAGAAGAAAAAGAACAAGGGATAGAGACTTTGTTCAATCGTATCATAGCTGATCACTTCCCTAAATTAATGCAGGAGAAACTCCCACAAGTTCAAGAAGCACAGAGGACTCCATTAAAGAGAAACCCAAAGAAACCTACACCAAGACACATCATAATTAAAATACCAAAGCTAAGCGATAAAGAGAAAATATTAAAAGCTGCAAGAGAAAAAAAAGCTATCACCTACAAAGGATCTCCCATAAGGATGACATCTGACTTCTCAACAGAAACACTTGAGGCCAGAAGGGAATGGCAAGAAATATTCAAAGTAATGCAGAACAAGGACCTACAACCAAGACTACTATATCCAGCAAGGCTATCATTTAAAATTGAAGGAGAAATAAAAAGCTTCCCAGACAAAAAACAACTCAAGAAATTCATTACAACTAAACAAATGCTGCAGGAAATGTTAAGGGGCCTGTTATAAACAGATCAAAGTGGGAAAAAAATATAGCAAAAAAGGAATATAGCTTTAAAGGAGAAAACAGCAATAAACAACTACATATCAATAATAACCTTAAATGTAAATGGATTAAATGATCCAATCAAAAGACATAGGGTAGCTGCATGAATAAGAAAACAGGACCCATACATATGCTGTCTACAAGAGACACATCTTAAAACAAAAGATGCACATAGATTGAAGGTAAAAGGATGAAAAAAAAACATTTCATAGAAATGGAAATGAAAAAAAAGCTAGGGTAGCAATACTTATATCAGACAAATTGGACTTTAAAACAAAGGATATAGTAAGAGATAAAGAAGGCCACTACATAATGATAAAGGGAGCAATCCAACAGGAAGATATAACTATTATAAAAATCTATGCACCTAATATAGGAGCACCTAAATATATAAAGCAGACTTTGATGAATTTAAAGGGTGAGATCAACAGCAATACTATAATAGTAGGGGATTTCAATACCTCAGTAACATCACTACATAGATCCTCAAGAAAGAAAATTAACAAAGAAACAGCAGACTTATTGGACACACTAGATCAACTCAATTTAATAAATATCTTCAGAACCTTTCACCCTAAAGCAGCAGAATATACATTCTTTTCAAGTGTTCATAGTACATTCTCTAGGATAGACCATATGTTAGGGCATAAAAGTGGTCTCAACAAATTTAAGGAGATTGAAATCATATCAAGCACTTTCTCTGATCACAATGGCATGAAACTAGAAATGAACCACAACAGAAAAGCTCAAAAATTCTCAAACACATGGAAACAAAATAGCAGGTTGTTAAATAATGAATGGATTAAGAATTAGATCAAAGAAGAAATAAAAAAAATTTAGAAATGAATGACAATGAGCATACAACAACTCAAAATGTATGGGACACAGCAAAAGCAGTACTGAGAGGGAAGTTCATAGCACTACAGGCACACTTTAAGAAGCTAGAAAAAGCTCAAATAAACAACATAACCCTGAACCTAAAAGAACTAGAAAAAGAACAGCAAGTAAAGCCCAAATGTAGTAGAAGGAAGGAAATAATAAAGATCAGAGCAGAAATAAATGACATAGAGGCTAAAGAAACAATACAGAGGATCAATGAAACTAGGAGCTGGTTCTTTGAAAAGGTAAATAAGATTGATGAACCTTTAACTACAATCACCAAGAAAGAGAGAGGACTCAAATAAATAAAATTAGAAATGAGAGTTGAGAAATAACAACTGACACAACAGAAATACAAAATATTTTAAGAAAATACCATGAAGAACTGTACGCCAAAAAACTATACAACCTAGATGAAATAGACAAATTCCTTGAAACATACAGTCTTCCAAAAATCAATGTGGAAGAATCAGAAAACCTAAACAGACCAATTACACCAAATGAGATCGAAACAGTTATCAAAAAACTCCCAACAAAGAAAGGTCCGGGGCCTGATGGCTTCACAACTGAATTCTACCAAATATTCAAAGAAGAACTACTCCTATCCTTCTCAAACTATTTCAAAAAATTCAAGAGGAAGGAAGACTTCCAAGCTCCTTTTATGAGGTGAGCATAATTCTGATTCCAAAACCAGGCAAAGACAACACAAAGAAAGAAAATTATAGGCCAATATCTCTAATGAATATAGATGCTAAAATCCTCAACAAAATATTAGCAAACCGGATCCAACAATATATGGAAGAAATCATACACCATGATCAAGTGAGATTTATTCTGGGGAGGCAAGGTTGGTACAATATTCGTAAATTAATCAATGTGATTCATCACATAAACAAAAAGAAGGAGAAAAATCATATGATAATTTCAATAGATTCAGAAATAGCATTTGACAAAATCCAGCACCCATTCATGATCAAAACTCTCAGCAAAGTGGGAATACAGGGAACATACCTCAACATGATAAAAGCCATCTATGACAAACCCACAGCCAACATCATACTCAATGGGCAAAAATTAAAAGCAATTCCCTTAAGATCAGGAACAAGGCAGGGGTGCCCCTTTCACCACTCTTATTTAACATAGTCCTGGAAGTCCTAGCCACAGCAATCAGACAAGAAAAAGAAATAAAAGGCATTGAAATTGGAAAAGAAGAAGTAAAACTATCATTATTTGGAGATGATACGATATTGTATATAGAAAACCCTAAAGTCTCAGTCAAAAAACTACTGGACCTGATAAATGAATTCAGCAAAGTGGCAGGATATAAAATCAATACTCAGAAGTCAGAGGCATTTTTATACACTAACAATGAACAGTCAGAAAGAGAAATTAAGGAAACAATCCCCTTCACTATTACAACCAATAAAATAAAGTACCTAGGAGTAAACTTAACCAAGGAGACTAAAGACTTGTACTTGGAAAATTACAAAGCATTGATAAAAGAAATCAAGGAAGACACAAACAAGTGAAAGCATATACTGTGCTCATGGTTAGGAAGAATAAACATCATTAAAATGTCTATATTACCCAAAGCAATCTATAAATTCAATGCAATACCAATTAAAATACCAATGACAAACTTCAAAGATATAGATCACATATTACAAAAATTTATATGGAACCAAAAAAGAACACGAAGAGCCTCAGCAATCTTAAAAAAGAAGAATAAAGTGGGAGGTATCACACTTCCTGATATCAAGTTATACTACAAGGCCATTGTACTCAAAACAGCCTGGTACTGGCATAAGAACAGGCATATAGATCAATGGAACAGAACTGAGAACCCAGAAATAAACCCACAGCTCTATGGACAACTGATATTTGACAATGGAGGTAAGGGCATACAATGGAGTAAAGACAGCCTCCTCAACAAATGGTGTTGGGAAAATTGGACAGCAACCTGCAAAAAAATGAAACTAGACCACCAGCTTACACCACTCACAAAAATAAACTCAAAATTGATAAAAGACTTAAATGTAGGCCGTGAAACCATAAGCATCTTAGAAGAAAACATAGGCAGTAAGCTCTCTGACATCTCTGGGAACAATATATTTGCTGATTTATCTCCACGGGGAAGTGAAATACAAGACAGGATAAACAAATGGGACTATATCAAACTAAAAGCTTTTGCACAGCTAAAGACAATAAGAACAGAATAAAAAGACAAACTACACAATGGGAGACCATATTTGACAATACATCTGATAAAGGGTTAATAACCAAAATTTATAAAGAACTTGTAAATCTCAACACCAGGAAGACAAACAATCCAATCAAAAACTAGGAAAAAGAAATGAATAGATACTTTTCCAAGGAGGACATACAGATGGCCAATAGGCATATGAAAAAATGCTCAACATTACTAATCATTAGAGAAATGCAAATTAAAACCACAATGAGATATCACCTCACACCAGCCAGAATGGCGCTGATCAACAAAACAACACAGAATAAGTGCTGGCGAGAATGTGGAGAAAAGGGAACCCTCCTGCACTGCTGGTGGGAATGCAGACTGGTGCAGCCTCTGTGGAAAACAGTATGGAGATTCCTCAAAAAATTGAAAATTGAACTGCCTTTTGACCCAGCTTCCCCCTTTTAGGAATATACCCCAAGAACACCATAGAACGGCTCCAAAAGGAGAAATGCACCCCCATGTTTGTGGCAGCATTGTTCACAATAGCGAAGATTTGGAAACAGCCCAAGTGTCTGTCAGAGGACGAGTAGATTAAAAAGCTTTGGTACATATATACTATGGAATACTTCTCAGCCATAAGAAATGATGACATCGGATCATTTACAATAACATGAATGGACCTTGATAACATTATACAGAGTGAAATAAGTAAATCAGAAAAAACTAAGAACTATATGAACCCATTCATAGATTGGACATAAAAATGAGACTCAGAGACATGAACAAGAATGTGATGGCAACAGGGGTGGGGGTGGGGGGAGGGGGGATGGGGCGAGGAAGGAGAGAGGGGGTGGGGGAGGGGAGGGGCATAAAGAAAACCAGATAGAAGGTGACAGAAGACAATTTGACTTTGGGTGAGGGGTATACAGCACAATCAAATGTCAAAATAATCTGGAGATTTTTTTCTCTCAACATATGTACTCTGATTTATCAATGTCACTGCATTAAATTTAATAATAAAAAAAGGTAAATAAATGGGTTAAGACAATAAACCTGTGAAAAAAAAAGTTATACTAATTTTTCATTTTAAAATAGTTTGATTTATGCTGAACCAATGGCTCTATCAGTTTCTAATTTGATGTCTCATGAGTTTTATCTATCATATACTAAATCTGAACTTGTTTTAACTAACTGAAAAGTATTTGCACTTAATTACAGAGTATACTAGTATAAAGTATTGCTAGTTGTTTTTTTTTTACTTTGATTAGTAACTTAGAAAATTAGATTAGACTTGTAGTGACTTATATTTACTTATTTAGAAAATCCATGCTAAAATTAAGGAATATTACCACCAGCTAAAGAATATTTTTGAAGAAAACACAAAAAGGATTTTTACCAAGTAGATCAACCCATTATAAGGATAATAAAGATCAAAAGAATCCATAGTGCTTTCTTCTCTTCCAAAATATAAAAATTGTGCTATGGTTTGAATTTACTCCTGCAAGGTTTGATCATTTTTTTTTCCTAGGAGAAGAAACCCTCCTACTCAGACTCTTTATCTTATAAATCTTAAATCATTTCTGAGTACTCATTTTATTCACTGGATACTACTATTTCTAAGCCATAGCCTATAAATTTGTAACTACAAAAATGTTCTTCTTTTAATTAAATCAACTTATTTGTAGATAGATTGAAGCACTGTCTACCAATGAAAACAGTTCCATCAATACTCTAAGCATCACTTAACTATGTCACTGTTAAGTGAGGATGTGAAACAGATTGAAAAGAATGTAGTTGGAGTCCTCCTTCCCTCCCTTTCTGGTGAGGAGGGCCACAGCTATCTGACCATCACAATTACAATTAGTTCATCACACCCATTCAAGCTGGAACATTATGTGTTAGCATCCATATACCCTTCCCTGAGAGCTATAACAATGTGGCGCTACAACATCCTCTGTTATTTTTACTATATCCATGAATATAGGCCATCTAACAATCATAAATTATAAAGACTAAAATTGAATTTTAAAACATCAATTTGTGCCCTGGCCGGTTGGCTCAGCGGTAGAGCGTCGGCCTAGCGTGCGGAGGACCCGGGTTCGATTCCCGGCCAGGGCACATAGGAGAAGCGCCCATTAGCTTCTCCACCCCTCCGCCGCGCTTTCCTCTCTGTCTCTCTCTTCCCCTCCCGCAGCCAAGGCTCCATTGGAGCAAAGATGGCCCGGGCGCTGGGGATGGCTCTGTGGCCTCTGCCTCAGGCGCTAGAGTGGCTCTGGTCGCAATATGGCGACGCCCAGGATGGGCAGAGCATCGCCCCCTGGTGGGCAGAGCGTCGCCCCTGGTGGGCGTGCCGGGTGGATCCCGGTCGGGCGCATGCGGGAGTCTGTCTGACTGTCTCTCCCTGTTTCCAGCTTCAGAAAAAAAAAAAAAAAAAAAAAAAAAACATCAATTTGTTATAAAGTTACTTATATCTGGATATATTACTAATCAGATTATTGGCATTATTACAAAAACCAATATTTTCTAAAGTATAGTTTTAAGATACTGCATATGGATCACCTGGGATTATTTTCAAAGTGCTGAGTCCAGGACCAAACCACAACCCAAGTTGAGGGAGGTGAGGGTAGGGTGGGGAGGGGAGGCCTGGGAATCTGCAATTTAAAGAGTTTACCAGCTAGTTTCGACACACGGGGCAATTTGAAAACCATCTTTAGAAATCAAGATAAAGTATCTAATACCAACAAATCAGCAAAACGAGACATTTAAATGTGAGATTTTTAAAAGTATATGTATTTATGTGCATACATGAACTCAAAATTAGATAAACAAGGGCTATTCAAAGAATTGTTTCTAGAAGCAATGAAATGGGCTTATTTCTACAGGATTTATCAATGGCCCATCTTCATAGACAAATTTAAATGGAGAGTGGAGAAAATCTGGATAACTCCATTTCCCTCACGATCACTGTTTGTTCCACACATACATAAGAATATGTTCCCCATATTCTTATTATCAGAAGTTTTAGATCTGAGTCATCCAAAAGAAAGTTCTTTAATTCCTATATTTCCCTATGAAAACTTTGATAAAAAGTTATTTCAGAGATTCCTGTTCAGTGAGAGGTGAAAGGCTGCATTGTACATTATAACTCAAGTACATTTAAGGGCATTTTTTTCCTCTGGAGACTTCTGCTCGAATGATCTCCTCCGTCTCCTGTCTCATCATCTTCCCCAGTGTAGTGCCTTCCTTTCCTCTTCTCACCTCTGTACCTGACCCAGTAAAGTCATGAGTATTTCAGATTTTTCTTAAGTTTTGTCTTTTATGGGCACTTATCTTTCTGTCCAAGGTCACTCACCATATTTTTAATTTACGCAAACCTATTCAGCTCGCATACATTAGAATTTTCATTGGCTTCTTGAGATCTACTTTCTGTACTCATATTTGTCTTTCAAGGCTTTTAGCCTCGTTTGTTCTCCCTTTGAGCACAGTGGATCAGCTACTGGGGAAATTTTGTAGTAGTTTCAGAGATTCTTAAGTTTGGTTCCCTATGTTTTTTAAAGAGAAGCCATTTAGCTTTTCAATCTTTTTATTTACTATAGATAGTTGCTACAGGAAGAAATGGCTGCTGAGAAATTAACTCTAGAAGTTGGCTTAAAAGAAAGTGGAAAGACTCAGTAGTTGTCTACATCATCTAAAACAGCTTACTTCTCCTCTACAATGTGTGTGTGTGTGGGGGGGGAGTATGTGCTTGTACACACGTGCACACGTGTTCATAAAGAAAAGAGAGAATATGACAGAGAGAAAGAATATCTACTTTATGGAAAGCACCATGATGATTGCTGTGGGATACACAATGATAATTAAAAACCAATCTGCACTTTGAGAGGTGTTTCCAATATAATTTTGGAGTCAGATATGTTGATAAGCACTAAGAGGAAGCCGGAGAAGGGGGCTTGAGCAGAATTGCTGAGTGTACATTTCCACGAATGGCAGCATGGAAAGAGCCAAGAATTTAGGGGCAAATGGACCTGATTTCAAATCCCAGCTTCGCACTTCTGTGACCTTGGGGAAGTGGTTAACATTTGCTGAGCCTCCTTCTTTTGTTTCTGGAGGACTGCAGTGTCTAGCTCCTGAGATGGCTATAAGACATAGATATCAAGTAGGTGATGTGCCTAGACAACGGTAAGGGCTTAATAAAGAGAAGTTACTAGTTATGTATACTATTGTGGAAACAGGCAGCAGCTGCAAGTTTGAAAATTGAGCTCTTTGCAAATATACCTACAATGCAAAATCAACAGTCCCTGCACACAGATGCAAACCTGTTTTCATTTCAAGGGGTTAGCTTCAAATCAGAATGTAGTTTTCAGGAAAGGGGTTAACGTTCAATGTTGTTTAAGCAGGTGGGCCATGTTAGAGACTTAGAGGTCAGCAAACAGGAGAAACAAGGGGCCAACTAAAAACCCTATAGTTTAAAATTAGCTAGTCAAATCGGATGAAAGGAAGTTTCCGGACAGCTCTCCTTGTATAGCAAGGATTTGACATCTAGATAAATTCATCCATACTCAGAAAACATTGCACTTTATTTAAAGGATAGCTCTGTCCTGCCATAAATAAGTGTTTATGACATACTAATGTATGAAAAATTATAATGACTACCTGAAGTTTTTGTTTCACAAATCCATTCCCTCAGTTTCTGGTAACAGAAATTTATTTTATCTGGAGACCAAACCTTCACTGTAAATCAAAGTGCCCTAGCCAAGAGGAAGGCTCATGCCTCAAGCTAAGCAATCAGACACTTCCTAGGAGTTTGAATCATAGGTGACATTTATACAAGTGTGAAAAGAGACAGAGCTGATGCATGTTACACAGAACCCTGAAGAGACTTCACGGGTTCCTGCTACCACAATGCCCAGAACTACTCTGATTTCTGATTCCTGCCCTTTCCCAAAGTCTTTACCTGGCTTTCAGCCTTTGCTCCAATCCTTCTTTGATGAAAAAATATGCTTTAGTACATCCATGGGTATTCTTTTATATCCACTATATACAGATCTAATCCCTTACACATTTTCCTAGTAAATTACTTTTCCTTTTAAGTTAGCCAGAGTAGATGTCTGTTGCTTTCAAAAAAATCTTAAAATACAGTGATAAAGTAAAAACATTGTATTTGTTTATGCATTTTTTAATTTTTTTAAGATTTTATTTATTTATTATAGAGAGGGAAGAGAGAGAGAGAGAGAGAGAGAGAGAGAGAGAAGGGGGAGGAGCAGGAAGCATCAACTCCCATATGTGCCATATGTGCCTTGACCCGGGAAGCCAGGGTTTTGAACCAGCAACCTCAGCGTTTCCAGGTTGACACTTTATCCACTGTGCCACCACAGGTCAGGCTGTTTATGCATTTTTAATTCACTTACTTTATAAATTTTATACCAAATTTTTCTTACTATGTGCTTTATATTTATAAGTACAATTCACTAATAAGTTTAAAAGAAGTAAAAAAAAAAAGGCACATTTATGGGAAAGTTGTTTACTAACTCTAGGTATTGGCTAACCCTGAGAAGAGAATTAACAAGTCCCCCGACCCCATATCAAAGCATCAGATTTCAGAAAATAAAAGAGAGTATACATCATAATCCAGGTAAATACTCTTGAACTCCTCCTGCCTGTCTATACTTCATGGAAGTTTTTCAAACCCTCCCTGGGAGGTCTATAAATTTTCAAGAAAACTAACATTTTATTCTCACAGTAATCACAACCTCTGGGATTGTTGCTTCTCTTCTATAAATTATAATTTTAGATTGGGGTAAGAATCACACTAATCTGACCAGGTGGTGGCACAGTAGCTAGACTGGGATGCAGAGAACCCAGGTCCAAGACCCCGAGGTCGCCAGCTTGAGTGCAGGCTCATCTGGTTTGAGCAAAATTCACCAGCTTGGATCCAAGGTTGTTGACTTGAGCAAGGGATTACTTGGTCTGCTGTAGCCCCACGGTCAAGGCACATATGAGAAAACAATCAATGAACAACTAAGGTGTTGCAACGAAAAACTAATGATTGATGCTTCTCATCTCTCTCCGTTCCTGTCTCTCTGTCCCTATCTATACCTCCCTCTGACTCTCCCTCTGTCTCTGAAAAAAAAAAAAAGAATCACACTAAACATGCTTTTAGAAAAGAGCAGTTTACTCAAATGGGTAACGGTGCAAAAATGGGTCAGTCACATCCTCTTGGGTCCACCATCTTGCTGGCTCCTCTCTTCTCTTCCCCACAGAGTCCCCAGATTGTTCTCCACAACTGCCAATGTTTCATCTTCTCCTGTACAAACTGATTTCCTTTCCCTATGATGCTTCTCCATTAGCCAACACTGGGTCCCATCCACTTTCCTACATAGACCAAAGTCTAGATTTTCATGGTAGTTTTCCAGAAGAAGACAGTTCCTCTCACTAAGAGTTCAGGTGCCACCTGTTAGAAATAAATTTCTGCATGTCTCAGATTCAAATGTAATACAGAGCAGAAAAGTAAGTTTTGTGGAAAAAATATATATGGTATCCATACGGACAAAGCAAGAAGAAGAGATACTAGGATTTTAAGAACAGAAAATGGATCTACCAGTGAATTGCTTTAGCTAGAGAATTTCCATGACAGCATAGTCCTTCACAAACTGATTCAACAAATATTTGCTGGGTGCTTACTATGTGCCAAGAAGCTATCAGCTACATACTGGGGAATTAAAAGATAAATAGGACATAATTTGAGGAGCAAAATGTCTAGGAGGAGAGACAGACACATAAACAGGCAGAGGACAGTGCTACAATGGAAGACGATATAAAGTTGGAATGACTTCTACATATAAACCCAGGCTTATCCCAAATATTTGGGACTGAGGAAGAGTACAAATGGAGGCCCATGTATCCAATGTCTAAATATTTAAAAGATATAAATCAAGCTAACTGACTGCTAATTAAAATGCGTTCTACTCATCTATTATGACAAATACAACTTCATAAAATCTGAACAGCCAGATCTGAGTTTGGAATTCTCAGAGTTCTGAGGCTATGGCAGCACAGGAAAAGCTGGCCCATGGCTCCCAGCCTGAGGGCCTCAGCATTTCCCCCTTCTCTTCCCTTCCCTGATTCCTTTCCACACTATCTCACATGCATGTGGACCCCCAGGCAGCCTGTTCAAGTTTCAGCCATAGCCTCCACAAACAGCTGTCCCTTGGCTACCATTTTAGTCTAAGCAACAAGGTATCCACAAGGGGTGCCAATTTCCCCTTAGGAGCAAAGACAAGGGAACAGAGCCACACAGGCTCTGAAAGTAGGGTCCAGGGTATTTAGACAGAAAATTCAGATTCCTAGATACCAGAATATGATCTGGAAGGAGGATGCATATTTGCATGGCCCACCCCACTGGCTCCAGGGACTCTTTAGCCTGTAATTAAGGCACAGCCAGACAAGGGCTCCCATAGGCTTTCTGAAGCACAGTCGCCCTCTTACCTGGGTTAAAAATATAATATTGCTTAGCTCTTTCATCATATTTTTTAAGATAAATCATCATAAAAGGTACACAGTATTCCAGTTTGGGATGCACTAGTTTGTGCAAGGGTAAAACAACTGTGTTGATTTGATTCTCAGTTCCCACCTGATAATTCTTTGAAAAAAAATGTTATTTCTGAACTTTTGAAGCATTACAATTCTAATTTCTAATGGTTATATAAACCAATAAGCTACCACTAGCTAAGAAAATATAAAAATAATTTTTTTTTGGCTGCAAATCCCAATTTAGAGTCTAAAGTATAATAGGACCATCTTCAAAGACAAAGGACCATGTGTTTTCAAGCATTACTTTCAAACAGACATTTCCTATCAACTGGCTGTTTTCATTTACTACCATCTGCAAGCCAGGTTTGCCCTGCATGCATTTTCATCAGGGTCACAAGGAAATAACGCAGCTTAGGTTGAGTCAAAGCAAAGTGGTTCCTTCAGTCTAGGTGTGCAACGTCTGTTCTCTCATCTATCTTGTCTTTTCCTCCATTCCTGGTTTTGCTTGGCTCTCTGCTTACTTTTCAGTCTTTCTCTTTACCCTTCTCTCTCGATGTCTACAGATCTTCCAGTTGCTCATCATCTCCATCAGCTTCTGGCCAGTTGCCATGTTTTGTTCTCTAGTATTTATGTCTTCCTGGCTTCTGTTGCCTCGCAGACATGACAAAGTGCTGTCTTGACCCTAAAGTTTCTTGTGGTTTGTGATGACCTAAACCAATCACATCACTTCCCCTGTTCCCTGACCTACACCCACCTACACATTAACTAGTATAATGGAAGCAAACAAGTGTGCCTAGAAACAAAATCCCTCCTCTGTCTCCATTCTCCTCTGTTTCGGTAGTAGAGATGAGAGGATTTTTCCCTCACTTAGCTGGCTGCCTCTTTTCCGATATATTTTTCCTCTACTCAAAGAAACCCATCTCTATCCCATAATATTGCACATCAATGTTATGTAAGGCTGCTCTGTCACCACATCACAAATCTAAGCATATTGCCTTTAGACCATAACGTTGTAGTTCCAACCATTCCCACTTTGGATTTATCAGAACCTCAGTCTATTACCCCACTATGTGAAGCAATCCTTCAATCTGATCATTTCTTCACTTCTCCCTTATCCAGTGTGCATGCCATAGTCCTTCACTTAAAAGTCAAAACCAGTCTCATTGACACTCCAAACTCCCTTCTGCCTTTGCAGTCTGTCACATCCAACCTGGGATCAACCCCGCTATCGGGCTTTCTCTCTGGTATAACACTTAAGTATCTAATAATTGCTGGTGAGAAGCATAGCAGAGCAAATCTTTATCACTATAATCATAATTTATCACTTTATCCATAATCACTTTATCCATAATCACTAATCTTGAGTGTGTCCTCAACACTGCCCATCTATCATACCATTTTCTCCTAGTCAATGGCCTTCTCATGTCTCCAGTTTCCTCAAACTGTGACAGGGCTTGTGCAGCCTCTTTCTACTGAATATGGCCAGCCATCTTTCTTCCTTCCTCTACCCAGAAAATTAAAGCTATATGAAAAAATTTTCCCCTCAATTTTTAGTTACAAATTCTACAAGCCTACCTATGGTTCTCAGGGTGATGACTAAGCCTGCCTCTCACCCCATGGCCTTTATGCTGAAGCCACACTGGCTTTCTTTTAGGTCCTCTAATATCATGTCTGAAACTTCCTCGCTGATAAGAATCAGTCAACTTATTTGGTAAATTAAAATTTCTGAGGACCCTTAATAATACATTAAGGGGAAGGGCCTAGAAAGTGGTATACAAGAGCCTCAGGTCATTCTTACTGTCATGAAAGACTGGGAAAAAACATATCAGGCTCTCTCTTTCCACGGGGCTTTTAAAATGCTATTTCCTTTCATTAAAAACCTCTTCCTCCCTATCCCTCTGCCCACCACACCAGATTGACTCTTATCATCTTCCAACTTTTTGCTCAAGCATCACATCAACAGGAAAGCCTTTCTGTACAACAACCACCCCACCACCACCAAGTTTAAGAAAATTCCTTTGTCATATGCTTTCATAGAACCACATCCCTTTCCTTATGATTCTTGTCCCAGTTTGATATCATGCACTCATTATGTGATTATTTGGTCATTGTTTCTCTCTCTCTCTCTCTCTCTCTCTTTTTCCCTTTCTACCAGACTGTAATGTCTGCTGTCATTTCTCATTATTTTCACACTATCTAGGCAGTACTTGATGCATAATTCCTTGCTAATAATTCATACTTGAATGAATAAAGGTGGAATGAATAAATGAATTAACTGGCTCTTAAAATTGACAAAAGATATTGGAGATAAACAAATTATAACCTTGACAGAGTTATCTAGCCTCTACTTGGATATTGTTAGTGTTAGGAAATCTGTTTCATTGTTAGATAGTGTCAGAAAATTCACTTTTCTATTAAATTACAACTGGTCACAGATAGCTCGGTTAGTTAAAGCATCATCAAGAAGCTCAGAGGTTGCTGGTTCAATCCCTGATCAGGGCACATGCAGAAACAGTTTGATGTTTCTCTCTCTCTCTCTCTGTCTTTTTGTCTCTCTCTCTCCCATTCTCTCTCACTAAAATCAATAAAATTAAAAAAAAATTCTAACCGGCCCCCTTGTGACTTCCCATCAATGATTACAGTTCAGCCCCATTCCAAATGTGATCAGAATGTGTTCCTCTTAATGATATTTCCTTCCAATATTTGAATACTTTTAGCATGTATCTCCTATGTCTTTTCTTGTCATGTGAACAAAGTGCACTTGCTTCAACAGTTCTTGATTTCAGATAGTTCTCAGGCTTAACTTTCCCCTCCCCAGTTCGAGCACATTCTATTGAACACAGAAGCAAGACAGAAACTACAAAGCCATGAAGCTCTCATGACTTCAGAATAATGACTTTAAGTCATTACTTTGAGACAGTGAGGCTGTTTCCTTTCTCCTACTGGCTACAGCTTAAATTACAAAGTCATTGAACCACCAAACTTCAATAGCTCCAAGAATTGCAACTACAGAGTGATGAGTCCCTGTGAGATTTATTACAAGTGCTTTCATTGGAGTAATTTGTTGACAAATGCCCAAGAAGGAGTACAAAGTGATCAGCAATAATAAAACCTTATGGAGATCATCGCCCCAAATGCTATCTGGAGGGAAACTGAGCCAGATTCTTTAACCAAAGGTAGGTTTTCTGTACCTTTCCACTAGTAGTTTGTATATGTCATCTCTGGAGAAATTTGAGATGTTTTTATTCTAAACCTATATCAAAGCTGTGATTTATAAAAATAGCAAAAGGATTCTATTTATCTCTGTTTGCTAATCCTGGCCAGCAGCTGAAAAGAATTGAAATTTAAATCCTATTATTCTCTCATGGCTGCCACCACCCACACCACAATGTCAAGTTAATACAGTTACTTCTGGGACGAGTTAGTAAGCTGTCATTTTGACCAAATGTTTCCAGTGCTTGGGAAGAGGAGACAGTTTGGTCTTCCAGATTAAGAGAATTATATGTCCCTCAAGTACCTGGAAACCTTTCCAAGGGTCACTCTCACAGGCTATCCCAAAAACTAGAGGCAAAGGGATCATGTCATTGCTTTGCATTGGGCCCAGGAAGTGATATAGAGAAATCACTTCTATTTCTAGAGAGAAATTACTCTTTATCAGTTTATATCAGTTCACAGAGAACTTCCTTATTCTTTTTCACAACTGCATAGTACTACATCTGTGAATGTACCATAATTATTTCAATTAGTCTCTTGAGAATGGACATTTATTTTGTTTCCAATATTTCATTTATACAAATGATGCCACTGACAAATCTGCATGTGTCTTTATTTTTCATCATTGTGGAATGTATCTTCTGGGTAAAATTCCCGGAGAAGAAAGTATTTCGTAAAAAGGCAAATGCAAAGGAAGCTGTTGCATTAGGTATTGCCAAATTTTTCTCTGTGTGGTTGTGTGGCTTTGCACTCAGGAAAGGAGAAAGATTTGGCCCTAGCCAGTGGCACAGTGGACAGAGAGTCATCCTGTTGCACTGCAGTCACCAGCACAATCTCAGGGTCAGTAACTAGATCCTGAGGGTGCAATTTGAGCCCCAGTCAGGGCACATATGAGAAGCAATCAATGACACAACTAAGTGAGACAAGTTGATGCTATCCTTATCTCTCAAAAAAAAAATAAGAGAGAGGAAAGAAAGGAGATGGAGATGACTTTGAGTGGTAAAGTAGGGTGAAGGGGTAGGGTGAGGCAGGGCAGGAGAACTCTGTTCTAATGGCCCTACAAACATCTTTGCCCTGTCCAGTCTTGCTTTGTAATTCTCTATTGTCAAGAACATTTTCCTTTAAATTTAATCCTACCTCAGTTCTACACTCCCAGGATTCTTCTATGCAGCTGTAGTCTCTTCCCATTCTAGGCCAATACAATGATTACAAAAGGTTCCCTAAAGCCACTGCCATCAAAAATACCTGAATTTCGAGATGACGTCAGAGTAATGGCAAGGTAGGAAATGATACCGATAAATCTCCCCCAAAACTCAACAAGATCTTCAACCAGAAACAGAAAAACCTATACTTAGAGCCTCCAGATGCTTCGCAATACACCCAAAGGTATGGTCGAGTGAAAAATTGGCTAAATATATAACCAAACCCCTAAGGAAAAAGGGAGTAAGAAATGCTCCGCCTTCCTCACTAACCTAAACAGGGCGGCTTTCTCTGGTAACTGTGAATATAGAAACTGAGGCGGGCAAAGGGGGTGAATAGATCCAGGCTGCGGCACAAACGGCCAAACCAGACAGTGGCATGGAGATCCAAGCCGAGGAAAAACTGATCCTGTGGCAACCCGGGCAATACAAGCTAACACTCGCGCCAAACCCAAACAAAGAAAGACAAGCGGGGCAGCCATTTTACCCGATCTCCTGGTCGGCGCACGTGCAGTTAGTGGGCGAGAGATTTCTTCCTAAGCCCCGGGAGTGGGTGCCCGTGTTACCCCACAGAGAGGCAGAGTCAGAGGCCTTTCTGTGGGCCAAAAGCAGAATCTCTGGGCAGCCCCAGCGCCCTGGGAAAGCCACGCATGGGAGGGAGTGAGAACTAATTCCAACGGTGGAGATTTTCCGTGCTGGTGGGGGTTGCACTCAGAGGGAAATGCAGCCGGCCTCATATCCTGGTCTGCGCACACAGATAGTGAGCGAGAGATTTCTCCGAGTGCCTCGGGAGTGCGCGCCCGTGTTATCGCACAGAGGGGCAGAGTCAGGGGCCTTTGTGTGGGCCAAAGCGGAATCTCAGGCCGCCCCAGCGCCTTGCAAAAGCCGCGCACAGGGACGGAGCGAGAGCCAATTCCAACGCTGCAACTTTTCCATGCGGTTGGGGGTTTCACTCAGAGCGTGAGACTGCTGGCTGGATATCCTGGTCTGCACGCGCAGATAGTGAGCGAGAGTTTCCTCCAAGCGCCCTGGAAGTGGGCGCCTGCCTGTGTTACCGGACAGAGTGGCAGAGCCAGAGGTCTTTGAGTGGGCGGAAACCCCGCCTGATTATGCTAGCAGCTCTGACTGACTGAGCCTTACCCAGAGCCCTGTGCTGAGTGGAAATAGAGTGGGGAGTTGCCAGCTCTTTGAGCCTCTTACTATCCAGGCAGAGGCAGCAGCAACCCCATAGCTGGATTCTCAGGCTACGAATTGAGGAAGGAAAGACTAGGAGAAAGGCTCCAGGAACACAGACTCTCTCACTGTTGGAGCCTATAAATGCTAATGAGCCTCGACTGTCAACGAGACTAAAGCACAATACATGACATTGCCATAGAGACTTATCAACTGTAAACCTCTACCTGAGCGTGCCAAAGGGGCAGAACCCGGGGTACAGAGTCACCGACCAGGAAGAGGAAGAGAAAAGAAAAAGCAAGAAGATAACCTCTCAAAATCAAGAATAATCTGCAGACTTTATAACCTATCCCATTTTATTATATTTGTTCGTTTGTTTCTCTTATCTTCATTCTTGATATTTTTTTTTCCTCCTCCAATTTGGCCGATTAACTCTCTGCTGGTCTTACTCTCTCCTCTCCTTGAACTACACTACCCATAAGTGTTACATCTCCCATTATCTTTTCTCTCCTCTTCCTTTCTCTCTATGAGGGTTGCACTCCAAAACCCTTAACTCTCTCTCTCTCTCTCTCTCCTCTTTTTTCTTTTTTCTTCTTTTAGTGGTTCCCTCTTTTTTTCTCTATCTTTCTTTTCTCCCTCTATATTAGTTTCTTCCTTTCTCCTTTACATCTCCTCGCATTCAAATCTCAATAACAAACAAATTATCTTATCTGGGACTCAAACTTATGTTTGTGGCATTTTGGGGGTTTTTTACTTCACCTTTTTAACTCACTAGCAGTGCTCCCATCCCTGGCTCTCCATTTTATCTAGTTCTTGTTCCACTAAATACAATAGTAATTTTTTAATTTGTCCCCCCATTTTTCTGTTTTCCTCTTATTCCTCTCATCATAACTCTTAAACAACCCACACCTAAAAGCAAATCATTTTATTCTTGACCCAATTTTTTTCCTTATTTGCTTTTGTGGGTCCATACCCCCTTCTTTTTTCTTTTTTTTTTTCTTTTTTTTTTTTTTTTCTTTTTGCCCCTTTATTACTTTTCCCCAATTCAGGCCCTCCATTACAGACATTGTTTGTTATAATTCACAGTCCACCATAAGATTTTCTCAAGAAAGAGGGGAGAGGAGAGGAGAGGAAAAAAGGAGGGGGGGGAATAATTTCCTTTATTTAAAATTTTTATTTTATTTTATTTTTCTTTATTTCATTATTAATTTTTTTTAAAAAAAAACAACTCTTTTCGATTTTTTATTTTTTAACTTTTTATTCTTTTTTAAATCTCATTAATACTATCAACAAAACCACCCTCAGATGCCATTAAGGAAGAGAAAATTGAATATCATGGATACAAAAGAAAGAGAGGTAACACAGCTAGATGAGGAAAAATCTATGGAGAAAAAATTTAATATATTGGAAACCTTGGAGCTAAATGACAGAGAATTCAAGATAGAAATCCTAAAAATACTCAGAGATATACAAGAAAACACAGAAAGGCAATTTAGGGAGCTCAGAAAACAACTCAATGAACACAAAGAATATATGTCCAAGGAAATTGAAACTATAAAAACAAATCAAACAGAGATGAAAAACTCAATTCACGAGCTGAAAAACGAAGTAACAAGCTTAGCTAATAGAACAGGTCAGATAGAAGAGAGGATTAGTGAAATAGAAGACAAGCAACTTGAGGCACAACAGAGAGAAGAAGAAAGAGACTCAAAAATTTAAAAAAAATGAGATAGCCCTACAAGAATTATCTGACTCCATCAAAAAAAATAACAAGAATAATAGGTATATCAGAGGGAGAAGAGAGAGAAAATGGAATGGAGAACATACTCAAACAAATAATATATGAGAACTTCCCAAGCCTATGGAAAGAACTAAAGCCTCAAGTTCAAGAAGCAAACAGAACTCCGAGTTTTCTTAACCCCAACAAACCTACTCCAAGGCATATCATAATGAAATTGACACAAACCAATAGCAAAGAAAAAATTCTCAAGGCAGCCAAGGAAAAGAAGAATACAACATATAAAGGAAGGCCCATTAAATTATCATCAGATTTCTCAGCAGAAACTCTACAAGCTAGAAGAGAGTGGACCCCAATATTTAAAGTCCTGAAAGAGAGGAACTTTCAGCCACGAATACTATACCCATCAAAGCTATCCTTCAAATATGAAGGAGAAATAAAAACATTCACAGATACAGAAAAGATGAGGGAATTTATCATCAGAAAACCACCACTCCAGGAATTACTAAAGGGGGTTCTCCAATCAGATACAAAGAACAAAAAAAAAAATCAGAGCCACAAGTAAAAGCTCCAAGAAGAACACAATAAAACCAAATTTAAACTGTGACAACAACAAAAAGAAAGAGGGGGAGAAGATGGAGGTTAACAGTAGCAAAGGACGATGGAGTGCAAAAGTACTCACAAAATAGTGCACTACAATGAACAGGGTAGGGACCCTTTTCATTACTCAAAGGTAACTACCATTGAAAAAACCACCACAGAAGCACATGAGATAAAAGAGATAGCAACAGAGGAAAGATGTATGGAATACAACCAAATAAAAACAAAAGATAGAAAAACGAAAGAGAAGGATCAAACAAGACACAAAACTAACAGAAAACAAGATATAAAATGGCAATAGGGAACTCACAAGTGTCATTAATTACACTAAATGTAAACGGATTAAACTCACCAATAAAAAGGCACAGAGTAGCAGAATGGATTAAAAAAGAAAATCCAACTGTATGCTGCCTACAGGAAACTCATCTAAGTAACAAGGATAAAAACAAATTCAAAGTGAAAGGCTGGAAAACAATACTCCAAGCAAATAACTTCCAAAAAAAAAAGCAGGTGTAGCAATACTCATATCGGATAATGCTGACTACAAGACAGGAAAAGTACTCAGAGACAAAAATGGCCATTTCATAATGGCTAAGGGGACACTGAATCAAGAAGACATAACAATTCTTAATATATATGCACCAAACCAAGGAGCACCAAAATATATAAGACAGCTACTTATTGATCTTAAAACCAAAACTGACAAAAATACAATTATACTTGGAGACCTCAATACACCGCTGACGGCTCTAGATCGGTCATCCAAACAGAGAATCAACAAAGACATAGTGGCCTTAAACAAAACACTAGAGCACCTGGATATGCTAGACATCTACAGGACATTTCATCCCAAAGTGACTGAGTATACATTTTTCTCCAGTGTACATGGATCATTCTCAAGAACTGACCATATGTTGGGCCACAAAAACAACATCAGCAAATTCAGAAAAATTGAAGTTGTACCAAGCATATTTTCTGATCATAAAGCCTTGAAACTGGAATTCAACTGCAAAAAAGAGGGAAAAAATTCCACAAAAATGTGGAAACTAAACAACATACTTTTAAAAAATGAATGGGTCAAAGAAGAAATAAGTGCAGAGATCAAAAGATATCTATAGACTAATGAAAATGACAATACGACATATCAGAATCTATGGGATGCAGCAAAAGCAGTGATAAGAGGGAAGTTCATATCACTTCAGGCATATATGAACAAACAAGAGAGAGCCCAAGTGAACCACTTAACTTCCCACCTTAAGGAACTAGAAAAAGAAGAACAAAGAAAACCCAAAACCAGCTGAAGAAAGGAGATAATAAAAATCAGAACAGAAATAAATGAATTAGAGAACAGAAAAACTATAGAAAAAATTAATAGAACAAGGAGCTGGTTCTTTGAAAAGATCAACAAAATTGACAAACCCTTGGTAAGACTTACCAAGGAAAAAAGAGAAAGAACTCATATAAACAAAATCCAAAATGAAAGAGGAGAAATCACCACGGATACCGTAGATATACAAAGAATTATTGTAGAATACTATGAAAAACTTTATGCCACTAAATTCAACAACCTAGAAGAAGTGGATAAATTCCTAGAACAATACAACCTTCCTAGACTGAGTCAAGAAGAAGCAGAAAGCCTAAACAGACCTATTAGTAGAGAAGAAATAGAAAAAACCATTAAAAACCTCCCCAAAAATAAAAGTCCAGGCCCTGACGGCTATACCAGCAAATTTTATCAAACATTCAAAGAAGACTTGGTTCCTATTCTACTCAAAGTCTTTCAAAAAATTGAAGAAGAAGCAATACTTCCAAACACATTTTATGAGGCCAACATAACCCTCATACCAAAACCTGGCAAGGATGGCACAAAGAAAGAAAACTACAGACCAATATCTCTAATGAATACAGATGCTAAAATACTAAACAAAATACTAGCAAATCGAATACAACAACATATTAAAAAAATAATACATCATGATCAAGTGGGATTCATCCTAGAATCTCAAGGATGGTTCAACATACGTAAAACGGTTAACGTAATACACCATATCAACAAAACAAAGAACAAAAACCACATGATCTTATCAATAGACGCAGAAAAGGCTTTTGATAAAATACAACACAATTTTATGTTTAAGACTCTTAACAAAATGGGTATAGAAGGAAAATATCTCAACATGATAAAGGCCATATATGATAAACCATCAGCTAACATCATATTAAATGGCACTAAACTGAAGGCTTTCCCCCTTAAATCAGGAACAAGACAGGGTTGTCCACTCTCTCCACTCTTATTTAATGTGGTACTAGAGGTTCTAGCCAGAGCAATCAGACAAGACAAAGAAATAAAAGGCATCCATATCGGAAAAGAAGAAGTAAAGGTATCACTTTTTGCAGATGATATGATCCTATACATCGAAAACCCCAAAGAATCTACAAAAAGACTACTAGAAACAATAAGCCAATACAGTAAGGTCGCAGGATACAAAATTAACATACAGAAGTCAATAGCCTTTCTATATGCCAACAATGAAACAATTGAGAACGAACTCAAAAGAATAATCCCCTTCACGATTGCAACAAAAAAAAATAAAATACTTAGGAATAAACATAACAAAGAATGTAAAGGACTTATATAATGAAAACTATAAACCATTGTTAAGGGAAATCGAAAAAGATATAAACAGATGGAAGAATATACCTTGTTCTTGGCTAGGAAGAATAAATATAATCAAGATGGCTATATTACCCAAAGCAATATACAAATTTAATGCAATTTCCATCAAACTTCCAATGACATTTTTTAAAGAAATAGAGCAAAAAATCATCAGATTTATATGGAACTATAAAAAACCCCGAATAGCCAAAGCAATCCTAAAGAAAAAGAATGAAGCTGGGGGCATTACAATACCTGACTTCAAACTATATTATAGGGCTACGACAATCAAAACAGCATGGTATTGGCAGAAAAATAGACACTCAGACCAATGGAACAGAATAGAAAGCCCAGAAATAAAACCACATATATATAGTCAAATAATTTTTGATAAAGGGGCCACACAATGGAGAAAAGAAAGCCTCTTCAACAAATGGTGCTGGGAAAACTGGAAAGCTGCATGCAAAAGAATGAAACTCGACTACAGTTTGTTCCCTTGTACTTAAATTAAATGGATCAAAGACCTAAATATAAGACCTGAAACAATAAAGTACATAGAAGTAGACATAGGTTCTAAACTCATGGACCTTGGTTTTAAAGAGCATTTTATGAATTTGACTCCAAAGGCAAGGGAAGTGAAGGCAAAAATAAATGAATGGGACTACATCAGACTAAAAAGTTTTTGCTCAGCAAGAGAAACTGACAACAAAATAAACAGACATCCAACTAAATGGGAAATGATATTTTCAAACAACAGCTCAGATAAGGGCCTTATATCCAAAATATACAAAGAACTCATAAAACTCAACAACAAACAAACAAACAATCCAAAAAAAAAAAGGGAAGAGGACATGAACAGACACTTCTCCCAGGAAGAAATACAAATGGCCAACAGATATATGAAAAGATGCTCATCTTCATTAGTTATTAGAGAAATGCAAATCAAACCTGCAATGAGTTACCACTTCACACCTGTTAGATTAGCTATTATTAACAAGACAGGTAATAGCAAATGTTGCAGAGGCTGTGGAGAAAAAGGAACCCTCATTCACTGTTGGTATAATGTAAAGTAGTACAACCATTATGGAAGAAAGTATGGTGGTTCCTCAAAAAACTGAAAATAGAACTACCTTATGACCCAGCAATCCCTCTACTGGGTATATACCCCAAAAACTCAGAAACATTGATACGTAAAAACACATGCAGCCCCTTGTTCATTGCAGCATTGTTCACAGTGGCCAAGACATGGAAACAACCAAAAAGCCCTTCAATAGAAGACTGGATAAAGAAGATGTGGCACATATACACTATGGAATACTACTCAGCCATAAGAAATGATGACATCAGATCATTTACAACAAAATGATGGGATCTTGATAACATTATACGAAGTGAAATAAGTAAATCAGAAAAAACCAAGAACTGCATTATTCCATAAGTGGGTGGGACATAAAAACGTGACTAAGAGACATGGATAAGAGTGTGGTGGTTACAGGGAGGGGGGAGGAAAAGGGGGAGGGGGAGGGGCACAAAGAAACTAGATAGAAGGTGACGGAGGACAATCTGACTTTGGGTGATGGGTATGCAACATAATTAATTGACAAGATAACCTGGACATGTTTTCTTTGAACATATGTACCCTGATTTATTGATGTCACCCTAGTAAAATTAATAATAAAAAAAAATGACCAGATTCCCTTCGTTACATCCGTCTAAGACTCATTCTTGATGCTTGTCTCGGTCCAGTGGTACATTTATCCATCCCACCCCAAAGGCCGGTCTGTGAAAATATTTCTGACATTAAACCGGTCCATGGCCCAAAAAAGGTTGGAGACCACTGCTCTAGATGCCAACCTTTCTCACCTCACAATGACAACATTGTATAACTCCTTCACATTTAAAAAGGAAAATAAATCCTCTTTGAGTCCTCATCTGTCTTACGACACTGCCTACTTTGTGCTCCCCCCTTAGCCCAACTCTGCAGAAGTGTTACCTCCACTGCCTCATCTCCTGCTGTATTAATTCAATGTATTCCAGAATGTGTTTCTTTTTTTTAATTGATTTTTAGAGAGAGAGGAGTGAAAGAGAGAGAGAGAGAGAGAGAGAGAAGGGGGAGGAGTAGGAAGCATCAACTCCCATATGTGCCTTGACCAGGCAAGCCCAAGGTTTCGAACCAGCAACCTCAGTGTTCCAGGTCTACACTTTATCCCACTGCGCCACCACAGGTCAGGCAAGAGAATGTGTTTCTTCTTCAATATTGTGATGTTTTCTTGTCTAAAATGACCAGTAAACATCACGTTACCTATTCCAGTGGCTGTTCTAATCCTATCTCCATTATCCTTTGGCAATTATCAACACTGCAAATTCCCCTCATTCTTAAGCTGTTCTTTTTGGTCACGTTGAGCATCATAGTATCTTTACTCCCACTTCCCTCTTTGTTTGTGACAGCTTTTCCCGTGGGAACTGCTCTTATGACTTCCAGAGTTGAGTTCCTTAGGAATTAGAACTAAACCATTCCATTGTCTCTCCTCTCTCTAGTGATCTCATCTATTCTTGTGGCCTTTTTCTAATGATGCCCTTATTTATTTTTCTCCAGCCTAGCTCTCTTCCCTGAGCATTAGACTCACACATCTTACTGATGACTCCATAGCTTCACTTTGTCATTTTGCCAACATGTTAATACAGCATGTCCAAAATGGAACTCCTGATTCCCCTTCTTAAACCTAAGTCCTCCACACTAGGGGACATTCTGAATTTTGCTACTTTAAAAAATTCCCACAGCAGCTGATCAGGCAGTGGTGCAGTGGATAGAGCATTGGCCTGGGACACTGAGGACCCAATTTTGAAACCCCAAGGTCACTGGCTTGAGCAAGAGGTCACTGGTTCGGTTGTAGCCCCCAGTCAAGGCATGTATAAGAAACAACAAATAATGAACAACTAAGGTGCTGCGACAAAGAATTGATGCTTTTCATCTCTCTACCCTTCCTGTCTGTCCCTCTCTGTCTCTCTCACTAAATAGAAAAATTCCCATGGCCAATTCATTATCAAATTCTAATTGTTCTGTCTTTAAACTGTTTCCCCAGGCAGTGGCATCTCCCCAACTCACCTGCCTCCACTGTAGGCCATGATCTTTTGCCTGAATGACTGCAACATGCTATTGCTGACCTTCCCTCTTCCTCTCCTGTCCCTCAATCCATGCTCCACCAAACATCCAGAGATGTTCTGAACATAAATTAGGTCAGGTTACTGCTCATATCCCCCCAATACTACCAAGAAGTTTTCAGTAGCTGTTAACTGAATTCTCAATAATGAAGCTTTTAAAACTCTTGCTCATGTGGCTTTTCAATACTCCTCCAATGGTCATCCTGTTCTATTACTGTCAGCTATGTTGACTTTCCTTCTGTTACTCAGGTTCTTTTAGGTGCTTCTCTTCCATTCTACAGAGTAAGTTTCTTTTGTATTTTAACATTCGGCTTAAATATATCTTTTGTAAAGAAGCCTTCCCAAAGCCCCTTTATAAAGCACATAGCTTCTACCTTATTATTCTTTCATTTCCATGCTTGTTTCATCCATAATATGTATTGCCATTTGCTGGGGTTTTATGTCCTTCTGCCTCTTGTCTAGGAATATTTTCTGATGTACTGCCAGGATTTACCACATTGCCTAAAAATATAGTAGGCATTATATAATTTTTTTGAATAAATGGATTAATTAATGGATGAATATAAACACCAAAAGAGCAGGAACCATTTCTGCCTTTGTCCACTGTACTGTCCTCATTGCTTGGCACAGGAGAGAAAGTCAATAACTATGACCTGAACTATTTAACCCCTATCTTATAGTCAATGAAACTAAGGTTTGGTGAGTTTAAGCAACCTTCCCCAGATTATGCAGCCAGTAAAGATTCAGAGCCAGGGATTAAGCTCACATGATTGACAACTCAATTCTTCAGGTATTTGCACTGGAAGGTATGGAGAGTATCTTGATTTTTCAAATAAATAAAATACATTGATGGGCCTGGAAAATATCATGCTAAGTGAAATAAGCCAGGCAGAGAAAGAAAAATATCATATGACCTCACTCATTTGAGGAATCCAGTGAACAATGTGAACTGAGCAACAGAACAAATAGAACAGAGGCAGAGGCGGGATCAAAGGAACCAGAGAGAAAGTGGTCAGAGGGAAAGTAGAAGAGAAGATGAAATAGAGAAGGGAAAGAGATTAATGAAATTATATATATAACACAGCATTATAGAGAATAGCACAGCAAAGCCTGGAGGGAACAGGGGAAGGCATTGGGGGAGGGGGCATGAGGGGCCAAAGGGAATAAGGGAGTGGGGTGAGATCTATTCCATAGGACACTTGAATCTATGTAAACACAAATTAAAATCATAAAAAAAGTTATGCTCAGAAAGAGAAAATGACATACCCAACTAATCTACTTTGACTTTTATTGGAGGGGCAGCTGCGTGATGAGCTAGCTTGGTAAACTCAGTTGAATTACCTTCTTGTCCTTTAGTTTCCTTACCTATAACAGGGGATTCTTGGGTTTAGCATTCCTCTAGCTCATAACTTGTGACTCTTCCTTTCTAAGTCTGCTTCCACCTCTTCTCCTCACCATTTCTCTTTTATTTTAAGATCATTGAAAAAATTAAGTTGCATTACACATGCTTTGTTCTGTGCTCCCATAACAACATGAGAGGAAAATAATTTTTTAAATCATAAAGTTTCCTAATTTTTATGTACCTTAGGAAGAACAAGAAGTGCTCTAAAGTAAAGATAAAAGTTATATATCTCCAGCTCCTAGCCATGGTTGAAAAAAAAAAAGTCTCTAATAGTCCTTTAGAAGAGATATGATTATCAATCCCTGTAATGAGGCAATAAATTCAAAAATAAAAGGGTAAAATAATGTTCATAGCAATAACTTAATATAAAATTCTTTAGTGTGTATGCAAGAAAATGAATAACCCCACATTTCTGTGGTTTTCATTTTATTTTAGCTGCTGGTGAGGAGGGACTTGACATTGCAAGAAGACAAACTATTCTTATTTACATTCAAAATGTCAAATCCCATTTGCACTCAAAATGCCATCACCTTGCATAACTCTACTGACTTAACCTGTACAGAAAGTAAAAGCTAAAAGCAGAATCAGAGGAGACCTGGAATATTAAATCTACTCTCTTTTTTTCTACAGCCTTGATCAAACACCCTGATTTGCTGCAACCATTCCAAGATGGAAGTGTTTTGAATTCTAAAATAGCTTAGCACCAAATGTGTCATAATTATTTGAAACTATATTTAGAATGATGTAATTTGCCATGAAATCTGAAATATGCTTCAAATGTCAATTTTATTTTTAATTGATATGCCAATCCACCTTTGCAATAATCAAGTTTTACAGTCTCCCATTGCTGGATAACTTGGATGCTCTGTGTGTGTGTGTTTTAATCTTACAATTATGATAATGTAGTTCCCCCACAGATCCTTCCTTCTACAGATTGTCAAAGGAAATCTGAGTTCATGTCAGTAGTATACTTTGTCTATGATGCAAAACAAAGTGTATGTCATACTGGTCACAAGTTAACAAAACCATTATAACACCATCACATCTACCATTCTCATGATCTGATATTTGTTGTAAGTGGGCAATATGTTATAGTGCTTTAGTCAACCCACTTTTTAATTTTAAATTCTAAGATAATATAAAGGAAAGCCCCAGATTTTAAAATAATATAATATATATATCTTTAGTTTTTTTAAGTGAACATGGAATTTTAAAACATTGATCAAATATAAAATGTATTACTCATTTCACAACTCTTTTTAGGTGTCTTCTGTGTTTTTTATTGAATTTTTGAATATATATATACATATACATTTTCAATGAAGACAATTTTTTTTTTAAAGAATTTTGCATTGAGACCTGAAGATGGCAGTGGAGTAGGCAGACGCACAGACTCCCAGCTGACACCATCGAACTAGATTATAAACTAATTTATGAACAATCAGCATGAAAAACCAAATCTGGACTACAAGAACAGCTTTCAGAAACCAAGGAGCAAAGAAGGAGCCACAACAAACCTGGTAGAGAGCACCTGAATCTCCCCTGCTTACAGGAACGGGGGGAGTGGGGTGGGGAGTGAGGCTGGACTCTCACTCCAAGGAAAAGAGCAGTAATAATGCTCACAGCCACTTGCCTGGCAACCAGAAAACGAGGTGTGTTGAAAGGGCCCGCTTGTCTTCCAAAAAGAAAGGAGAAAGAGAGAGAGAGAGAGAGAGATGGATGGTGAGGGGGAGAGGAATACAGGTGATGACATGAAAAGCTGACTCATTCAGTGCTGGAGGCAGCATTAACTGAGGGAGGGGCTGATCCTTCCACAAAGCAAAATACAAAAGTACTTCCAGGTCACAAAGATACAGACATCTCTCAAGCGCCAATCAGTGCAACAAGATACAGCTGAAAACAAGAAGTGGGGAGGAGGGGCAGTAACTCAGGTCTCCATGGAGATCTGAAATACACCTCCCCCTACTGAAGCTGAGAAAGCAACCCGCCCCCAGCGAGATTAACTGGCAGAAGAGGACTTCAGAACCTCAGGTCACACTCACCACATTCCTGGATACAGTTTCAAATAAGCCCCCTGCTAAGATCAGCAAACAAGACAATCACCTGTTAAGAAAAAAAACAAATCAAGACTTCAAAGCAGCCCAAATCCGAAAGTGGATTACAAATAATAGCTGATGCCAACCCAAGAAGACCTAGAAACAACACAAGTGAAAACTGGAGGCAGACAACACCAAGCCTAGACTCAACCAGCTCTACAAAGAAAACACCCAAACAAACAGACACAATGAGAAGACAAAGAAGTGGAATCCAAAGGAAACCACAAGAGAAACCTTCAGGAGATGAACTGAGTGATATGGAAATAATCAAACTTCTGGATGCGGAGTTTAAAATAATAATTGTAAGGATGCTTAGGGATCTTAGAACAACAATAGATGGTCATCACAAACACCTCAATAAAGAAATAGAAAGTATAAAAAAGGATATTGAAATATTAAAAAAGAATCAGTTGGAGATGACAAATACTATATCAGAAATGAAGACCACAATGGAAAAACTTAAAAACAGGATGGATAGAGCTGAGGATCAAATCAGCGAGTTGGAGAACAACTGGAATGAAGGCATGAAAGCAGAGAAGAAGAAAAGAAACTCAAAAAGTCTGAGGAAACTCTTAGAGAGCTCTGTGACAACATAAAGAGAAATAACATCCGCATCATAGCGGTTCCTGAAGAAGAAGAGAAAGAACAGGGATAGAGGATTTGTTCAATCATATCATAGCTGAAAACTTCCCTAAATTAATGCAGGAGAAACTCTCACAAATTAAAGAAGCACAGAGAACTCCACTAAAAAGAAACTCAAAGAAACCTACACCAATACACATCATAATTAAAATACCAAAGCTAAACGATTAAGAGAAAATATTAAAAGCTGCGAGAGAAAAAAAGGCTATCACCTACAAAGAAGCCCCCATAAGGATGATATCTGACTTCTCAACAGAAACACTTGAGGCCAGAAGGGAATGGCAAAAAATATTCAAAGTAATGCAGAACAAGAACCTACAACCAAGACTACTATATCCAGCAAGGCTATCATTTAAAATTGAAGGAGAAATAAAAAGTTTTCCAGACAAAAAAAAAAAAAACTCAAGGAATTCATTACAACCAAACCAATGCTGCAGGAAATGTTAAGGGGCATGGTGTAAACAGATCAAGTGGGAAAAAAATATAGTAAAAGAGGAATAGAGCTTTAAAGAATAAAATGGCAATAAACAACTACATATCAATAATAACCTTAAATGTAAATGGACTAAATGATCCAGTCCAAAGACATAGGGTAGCTGTATGGATAAGAAAACAGGACCCGTACATATGCTGTCTACAAGAGACACACATTAAAACAAAAGATTCACATAGACTGAAGGTAAAAGGATGAAAAAAAAATCATTTCATGCAAATGTAAATGAAAAAAAAGCTGGGGTAGCAATACTTATATCAGACAAAATGAACTTTAAAACAAAGAATATAGTAAGAGATAAAGAAGTCCACTACATAATGATAAAGGGAGCAATCCAACAGGAAGATATAACTATTATAAATATCTACGCACTTAATATAGGAGCACCTAAATATATAAAGCAGACTTTGATGGATATAAAGAGCAAGATCAACAGCAACACTATAATAGTAGGGGATTTTAATACCCCACTAACATCACTAGATAGAACCTCAGGAAACTAAATTAACAAAGAAACAGCAGACTTAAAGGACACACTAGATCAACTCAATTTAATAGATATTGTCACGCTAAAGCAGCAGAACATACATTCCTTTGAAGTGCTCATGGTACATTGTCTAGGATAGACCACATGTTAGGGCACAAAAGTGGTCTCAACTAATTTAAGAAGATTGAAATCATATCAAGCACTTTCTCTGATCACAATGGCATGAAACTAGAAATCAACCAGAAAAGAAAAGCTCAAAAATTCTCAAACACATGGAAACAAAATAGCAAGTTGTTAAATAACAAATGGATTAAGAATGAGATCAAAGAAGAAATAAAAAAATTCCTAGAAATGTATGATAATGAGCATACAACAACTCAAAATTTATGGGACACAGCAAAAGCAGTACTGAGAGGGAAGTTCATAGCACTACAGGCACATTTTAAGAAGCTAGAAAAAGTTCAAATAAACAACTTAACCCTGCATCTAAAAGAACTCGAAAAAGAAAAGCAAGTAAAGCCTAAATGTACTATAAGAAAGAAAATAATAAAGATCAGAGCAGAAATAAATGTCATAGAGACTAAAGAAACAATACAGAGGATCAATGAAACTAGGAGCTGGTTTTTTGAAAAGGTAAACAAGATCGATGAACCTTTAACTAGACTCATCAAGAAAAAGAGAGAGAGGACTCAAATAAATAAAATTAAAAATGAGAGTGGAGAAATAACAACTGACACAACAGAAATACAAAGGATTTTAAGAAAATACTATGAAGAACTGTATGCCAAAAACTAGACAACCTAAATGAAATGGACAAATTCCTTGAAACATACAATCTTCCAAATATTAATCTGGAAGAATCAGAAAACCTAAACAGACTGACTATAACAATGAGATCAAAACAGTTATCAAAAAACTCCCAACAAAGAAAAGTCCTGGGCCAGATGGCTTCACAAGTGAATTCTACCAAATATTCAAAGAAGAACTAACTCCTATCCTTCTCAAGCTATTTCAAAAAATTCAAGAGGAAGGAAGACTTCCAAACTCCTTTTATGAGGCAAGCATAATTCTGATTCCAAAACCAGGCAAAGACAACACAAAGAAAGAAAATTATAGGCCAATATCCCTGATGAATTTAGATCCTCAACAAAATATTAGCAAACTGGATCCAGCAATATATGGAAAAAATCATACACCATGATCAAGTGGGATTTATTCTGGGATGGCAAGGCTGGTACAATATTCGCAAATCTATCAATGATATTCATCACATAAACAAAAGGAAGGAGAAAAAACACATGATAATTTCAATTGATGCAGAAAAAGCATTTGATAAAATCCAGCACCCATTCATGATCAAAACTCTCAGCAAAGTGGGAATACAGGGAACATACCTCAACATGATAAAAGCCACCTATGACAAACCCACAGCCAACATCATACTCAATGGGCAAAAATTAAAAGCAATTCCCTTAAGATCAGGAACAAGGCAGGGGTACCCCCTTTTTACCACTCTTATTTAACATAGTCCTGGAAGTCCTAGCCACAGCAATCAGACAGGAAGAAGAAATAAAAGGCATCCAAATTGGAAAAGAAGAAGTAAAGCTATCATTATGACATTGTATATAGAAATTCCAAAAGTCTCAGTCAAAAAACTACTGGACTTGATAAATGAATTCAGCAAGGTGGCAGGATATAATATTAATACTCAGAAATCAGAGGCATTTTTATACACCAACAATGAACAGTCAGAAAGAGAAATTAAGGAAACAATCCCCTTCACTATTACAACCAAAAAAATAAAGTACCTAGGAGTACATGTAACCAAGGAGACTAAAGACTTGTACTTGGAAAATTATAGAACATTGATAAAAGAAATCAAGGAAGATACAAACAAGTGGAAGCATATACCATGCTCATGGTTAGGAAGAATAAACATCATTAAAATGTCTATACTACCCAAAGTAATTTATAAATTTAATGCAATACCAGTTAAAATACCAATGACATACTTTAAAGATATAGATCACATATTCCAAAAATTTATATGGAACCAAAAGAGAACATGAATAGCCTCAGCAATCTTGAAAAGGAAGAATAAAGGAAGAGGTATCACATGTTCTGATATCAAGCTATACTTCAAGGCCATTGTACTCAAAACAACCTGGTACTGGCATAAGAACAGGCACATAGATCAATGGAACAGAACTGAGAACCCAGAAATAAACCCACAGCTCTATGGACAATTGATATTTGACAAAGGAGGTAAGGGCATACAATGGAGTAAAGACAGCCTCTTCAACAAATGGTGTTGGGAAAATTGGACAGCAACCTGCAAAAAAATGAAACTAGACCACCAACTTACACCATTCACAAAAATAAATCAAAATGGATAGAAGACTTAAATGTAAGCCGTGAAACCAAAAGCATCTTAGAAGAAAACATAGGTAGTAAGCTCTCCGACATCTCTCGCAGCGATATATTTGCCGATTTATCTCCACGTGCAAGGGAAATAAAAGACAGGATAAACAAATGAAAATATATCAAACTAAAAAGCTTTTGCACAGCCAAAGACAATAAGAACAGAATAAAAAGACAAACTACACAATGGGAGAATATATTTGACAGTACGTCTGATAAGGGGTTAATAACCAAAATTTATAAAGAACTTGTAAATCTCAACACCAGAAAAACAAACAATCCAATCAAAAAATGGGCTAAAGAAATGAATAGACACTTCTCCAAAGAGGATATACAGATGGCCAATAGGCATATGAATAAATGCTCAACATCACTAATCATTAGAGAAATGCAAATTAAAACCGCAATGAGATATCACCTCACACCAGTCAGAATGGCCCTCATCAATAAAACAACACAGAGTAAGTGCTGGCAAGGATGTGGAGAAAAGGGAACCCTCCTGCATTGCTGGTGGGAATGCAGACTGGTGCAGCCTCTGTGGAAAACAGTATGGAGATGCCTCAAAAAATTGAAAATCAAACTGCCTTTTGACCCAGCCATCCCACTTTTAAGAATATACCCCAAGGACACCATAGAACGGTTCCAGAAGGAGAAATGCACCCCCATATTTATAGCAGCATTGTTTACAATAGTGAAGATCTGGAAACAGCCCAAGTGTCCGTCAGAGAACGAGTGGATTAAAAACCTTTGGTACATATATACTATGGAATACTACTTAGCCATAAGAAATGATGACATCAGATCATTTACAATAACATGGATGGATCTTGATAACATTATACAGAGTGAAATAAGTAAATCAGAAAAAACTAAGAACTATATGAACCCATTCATAGATGGGACATAAAAATGAGACTCAGAGACATGAGAAGAATGTGATGGTAACAGGGAGTGGGGTGGAAGGGTGGGGAGGGGGCGAGGAAGGAGAGGGTGGGGTGGCGGGAGGAAATGGGCAAAAAGGAAACCAGATAGAAGGTGACAGAAAACAATTTAACTTTGGGTGGGGGGTATGCAGCATAATCAAAGGTCAAAATAATTTGGAGATGTTTTCTCGGAACATATGTACCCTGATTTATCAATGTCACTGCATTAAAATTAATAAAAATAAGATAAAAAAGTTTTTTTGCATATATTTGAGACGGGGAATGGTGTGATAGAGAGAGATAGAGAAAGAGAGAGAGAGAGAGAGAGAGAGAGATGCATTAACTTGTTGTTCTACTTAGTTCCATTTAGTTGTGCACTCATTGGTTGCTTCTGCTATCTCCATGTGCCGGGATGATGTTCTATCCACTGAGCAACCTGGCCAGAGCTGAAGTTTTGAATATTTAACATTTGATAAAAAAAAATTTTTAAATAGTTATGTGGAGCTCTGCTTATAACAATCTTGTTACATTCTCAAATTACTCTGTATAAACAGAAAGTTTATCTGCGAATGTTGATTTTCTTACCTTCCTTTACAGATTCATCCTGTAAAAAAAGAGATAATTTTCTGGACTTTCACACACATGTATAAACTGAACTTGTGTCGAGATTTTTCTGCCATTGCAAATAGTAAGACATTAGTAATAGACCAGGTAAGCTTGACATTAAAAACAAGAAAAGAAACCTTTTTAAAGCGACTTGACAAAGTAATTTTATGTTACTTTCATCTATAAAAATTCAGGCTTGCATTTTGTATATTTTTGTTTACTAGTAGTTTATTTGTATTGTACTCTGAAAAGGTATTACTCAACAGTTTAGGAATTCAGGAATGTGTATTTCCCCATTGATAGATTGAAAATCACTGTCATAGACAAATACCTTAGTTTACTTGTTAAAAAAACCATGTCATTAGGAATAGAGCTCACAAACAAATCCCAAAGACTTTAGTATATGTGAGAAGCTGTTGTTGTATATTGTTGTGTCAATGATACTCATTTGGTTCTTATTCAGTTAGCCTGAAATGGAACATGCAAACTTAAGACTCAAGTCTCCCGAGGCATGATGGCATTGCCAAGAACAGACACTCCAAACAATCATTTGGTGACAATTCTGAAGATTATAAGGCTAGAAGGCATCATTCTGTTCCCAGGGCACTATATAGGCTTCAGATTCCTCCTTCAACATGGTTGAATACCTGTTCGCCCTTTATTACCTTTAAGAAGAAGACAACACAATATTAGATGAATATAGCAGCATTTAAAGGGATCTTACTGGGAAATTCATGCTTATAAATATATTTACCAATCAATATCCAGTGCATTTCTTTCATGTGCCAGACAAGACTCCAGGTGGGAAAACCTTGCCCTCATAGAGTGTGCACTCTAGTGGAGGAGCCAAATATTAAGCAGAATAATTCAGTGTAGCTAGAGCACTAGGCCAACATCTAACAGCACTGAGGCCTGGCTGGGAGCATCAGACCAGTGCCTGGATGTCAGGAGCTGCTGTTTATTTCTTTCTTAGAAGTTAAGAAATGCAGAATCAGTGAGGGAGCTCTGGACCCCTTTTAGGTTGAACTTGGCAATTCTGTTCCCAGCAGTCGCTCCGTGCACAGGGAGAATAGGAAGTTGCCCTTCAGATTTTGTTTGGAAAGGGCTAATATGGCTCTAGAGAAAACCTTTAATTTTTCTACACTTGAATAATGATGCCAGAAATCCCATTAATAGGGATAAAAGTCTCTCATTTCCTAATAAAAGAAATTTCATAAAATTTAAATTCTTTCAGGAAAGGCAACACATTATTTAACTCTCACCTCTCCCACTAAAGAAATGGTACCCTCAAGACATGGTGCATTTTGGTCATGATCCCAAAAGGAAGTAACAAGGAATTTCATTCCTTTACTCAGCACAGGATTTATGGAGGAATCCTAAATTCTTTTCCACACAGGGGTGACTTAGTTCCATTTGATGAGTCCCTGCTCTCTCCCACCCACCACAGAAGGGGACACCAAGAGGTTAAAGACAGAAGGAAAGGGCAATTCTGGATCCAGACTAGCTCACCTGGGAATGAGGAGGCTGAGCTCGCACCTTACAGAAATATAACTCCATAGCCTCATTATCTGTACTGAAGAGCTGGCAGAAAATGCAACAGACTTGCCAAACCCAGAATCTTTCTCCCACAAAGCTTAGGGACCTGTACTCTACTTCTGTGCATACTACAAACCTAATTTTTTAACTTCTATTAAGTACCTTGACTTCTTCTCTTTCTATTCTACAACATATCATCATGAAATAGTAATTCCCCTTCTGAATAGATCTTTGCCCTCAATAATGACATCAGGCCAGAACACACATGCAGGTACTGGGATAATTTGCTTTCTACCAGAAGGTTCTATTCCTTTCTGGCTACCTCTCATTATTCCTCTTCTCCTGAAACAGATGTGAGCTTCTCTTAACCACATTTACTCCCATTGCTCTGTGAAGAAAAGATTGGGGTTGAGACTCAAGCGTGATTTATTTTCTTGCTTTTATTGCCCAAGATCTATTCCTACTGTATGATTCACTTTATCCCCTTATGTTTTCTTTCTAATTAGTTTCCCCAAAAATGGAATGTAAATGATTCACTCATTCATTTATTCACCCAATAACAAACATTTATTCAGAGCATACCATCAGCTAGGCACTTGGTGACTAAAAAAGGTATCACATAGTTCCTTGGTAAATAAAGGGGGTGAGGAAACATCGTGAGAGCCCTGGACATGAGAGGGCATGGACACAGGGTCTCATGGAGGGAGACAAAGAGCAAAGAACAGAGAACTACTTTTTCATCATTTTCTCAATAATGGGGGGGGGGGTCCTATTGGGATGCTCAGTTTCAGCACTGCATGTCCCTCCACTGTGAGCCAATGAATGCAAAACTTTTTGAGAAAAAAAATTTTTTTTCAAAATATAAGAGAAAGTTTATTTAGAAAGTCACAGAGGTAGAAGAAATGAGCTCTAGGAAACAAGTTACAAGGCAGAAGAAGGGCCCTTAGAGCTTAGAAGAAAGAGAGAAGCAAGAAGCAAGGAAAATGCATGGAAGGGGGTGGGCACAAAACACTCCCTGGAGGGTGAGCACCAGTGGTGGGATTCAGGGGGTTTGCACCGGTTCGGCAGAGCTGATACCTAATTTTATGTTTAGTTCTGTGAACCAATTGTTAACATGGCACTTGTAATCAGGGTTCTCTCTAAGGTGGGCACCTGGGCAACCACCTAATGTGGAAATTACAAACTTACATTCTTTTTTTTTTAATTTTTTTTATTTTTATTGTATTTATTTTTAATGGGGTGACATCAGTAAATCAAGATACATATATTCAAAGATAACATGTCCAGGTTATCTTATCGTTCAATTATGTTGCATACCCATCACCCAAAGTCAGATTGTCCTGTCACCCTCTATCTAGTTCTCTTTGTGCCCCTCCCCCTTCCCTCTCCCTCTCCCCCCTCCCCCCGTAACCACCACACTCTTATCAATGTCTCTTGGTCTCACTTTTATGTCCCATCTACGTATGGAATAATGCAGTTCCTGGTTTTTTCTGATTTACTTATTTCACTCCGTATAATGTTGTCAAGATCCCACCATTTTGCTATAAATGATCCGATGTCATCATTTCTTATGGCTGAGTAGTATTCCATAGTGTATATGTGCCACATCTTCTTTATCCAGTCATCTATTGATGGGCTTTTTGGTTGTTTCCATGTCCTGGCCACTGTGAACAATGTTGCAATGAACATGGGGCTGCATGTGTCTTTACAAGTCAATGTTTCTGAGTTTTGGGGGTATATACCCAGTAGAGGGATTGCTGGGTCATAAGGTAGTTCTATTTTCAACAAACTTACATTCTTTATTCTTTTTTAACATTCATCTGTGCAATAGTCTATTCTAAGCACCCGTAGTAATGTTTATTCCGTCCTCGAATGGTGAAACCAATAGGAAGCCAGTATAAAAGCAAAGAAAATTGCAAGTGAGGATGCCAAGCAAAAAGTAACATGAAAATATCTTAAATAACAGTTTTATTGTTTTCAGTCAGGTATTATTTAATATTTTTTCATTAATATTTTAAAATTCTTTCTTATAATGATCTAGTTTTGTGTACCTTTTTATTGTTCTTATTTAAGTATTAAATGCATGAAATAATAAACTATCTTTTGGTATATTTATATATATATATATATATATATATACATACTTAAAACAGTCATTAGGATAGAGAACCAGTCGTTAAATTATTTGAGTCCCACCACTGGGGTGCACCTGGGAAAAGATTTGATTCCTGACCCTGAGGATTTTAAGACCCTGGGTGTAGCTAGCTCAGCAGTAACCTGAAGAATTTTAACATTCTTATTTGAGAACACAGGACAGTTAACACACTACTATGGCAATAAAAGCTAAACACTAAAAAAATGTGGCTCTCAAATAGTGTGATCCAAAGAAAAATCCCTGAGGTTTGGAATGAAAAATGTATGTTGTACGATAAAAATAGGTATGCTAATCGCATGCAATTCAATCGTTTGGGTTTCACTGGCATTTTTAAGTGAAGTGATCTTATTTTCAAAAACCTTAATAAAATATGAATTTGAGATAGGTGTAAAAATATCCATAGTTCATCCCAGATCAATGTTCTGCTTTGGTTATTTTAATTTTGAAAGCAATATGGGGGAAAAAAGTTCAGAAAAGAATGTCTCTGCCAGTGGTGAAAACTGATGTGCAGAGGAGTATGTAGTTTGTAGTTTGAAGCACATTAACTTCTAACATGAGTGAGATTCTTGTGGTTCATACCTTAGTAAGAAAAAGGTTATTGTAAAAAATAAAAAATATATATATATATATAGGAGGATGAGAGAGCTAGTGAAGGGTAAAGGAGATTAAATATATACATGGTAACAAAAGGAGATTTTGAAATCAAGGGTCCTTATGACTTTGATTAAATTTAACTTTAAATTTTAGCTCTAGAAATTCTCTCTCTCTCTCTCTCTCTCTCTCTCTCTCTCCCCTGAAAGGTCATCCACCCAGCATTAGCAGAGCTAAACACTAAACACTGAGAATTGCAGTGAAGAAATACTGGCTATTTTATTGTAAATGGCACCACCCAGGAGAACAGGAAGTTAGTGCTCAAAACTCCAAATTCTCCAATTGTGTGTAGGTTACAGATTATATGGGGCAAAGTCACAAGACATTGTGGGTGAGGGGTGAGGGGTCATGGTGGGAGCTGATTGGTCAGAGGTCAGGTAGGGGTGATGAATCATTTCTTCAGGTTCTGAGGATACCTCTGAGGTCTGTTCCTGTGTCCCTTTGTCTGGTCTCATGGAAAAATAGCCCGGGGATCAGTCCACCTTGGGGCTCAAGAACTGAAACAAAACTTGGGTCAAGATGTTCTTTATCCTACCAGAGGTCTGAAACATGTGACCCTTAGTCAGGTCCAGGCTAGACTTCTGCTGTCTTGGGGGCTGCTGATTATCCAGGGTAAAGCCTAAGTGCCTGAGGGATATGTATACGTGAGTGTGTGTGTGTGTGTGTGTGTGTGTGTGTGTGTGTGTGTGTGTGTACATGTGCACGCATAGAGAGAGAGATGAGACAACTAGGATTTAAAATTAGGCCCTGGCTGGTTGGCTCAGCAGTAGAGTGTTGCCTGGCATGTGGATGTCATGGGTTCGATTCCTGGTAAGGCACTCTGGAAAAGTGACCATCTTCTCTACCCCTCCCCCTCTCTTTTCTTTCCCTCTATCTCTCTCTTCCCCCTCTGCAGCCATGGCTCAACTGGAGCAAGTTGGCCCCAGGCACTAAAGATGGCTCCATGGCCTCCACCTCAGGTGCTAAAATAGCTTGGTTGCCGAGCAACATAACAACGGCCTCAGATGGGCAGAGCATCACCCCATAAGGGGCTTGCTGGATGGATCTCAGTCAGGGTGCATGCAGGAGTCTCTCTCTGCCTCCCTGTTTCTCACTTAAGAAAAAAATGAAAAAGTAAAAATAAATTTAATCAAAGTTATAAGAACCTTTGGTTTCAATTTGACTTGGGGTAGTAAACACACAATGCAATATACATGGAAAACACATATCATTTTATTAACTAATGTCACCTCCATATACTTAATAAAATTTTGAAGAATTGTTTAAATTGTCCTCAAAACCATAATACACTTAAAAGAAGAAAATGAAATTTATACTATAAATTTTGTGGGGATCAACTGGTATGTTATCATAATGTGTGCTAGTTTTATATTCCTTAGTTTTACAGAGATTACAGCATTTTAACCATCTGAGAGGAGAAGCCACAGAGAACTACAGTAATACTCAGCTAGGTAGGTAAATCAGCTTCAATCTGCCTTTCGTGTATATCTGCCACATTTCAGTCTGCCCGTGTTTCTGCTATTCATCTACTATTGAAGAAAACTCCCACTGGTCTCATATACAATGTCCACAGGTATTATAAATATCTTTTCATTTTTCTCCACTGAGGGATAAAGCATGGGGTCAATTCAAAGTCAATCTTAAATTTCTAAGGCAGGCAAGTATATCATTTGCATACAGATCAGAAAGCTTTACTTTACTTAGAGAACGATTTACAAATACTTTAAAATCAGGCCTAATCTATAAAAGAAATAAGCACAAAGCAAAAGCTAAGTTGAGAGAGAGAGAGAAAGAAAGAGAGAGAAAATACATCAAGTTGTAATAATTTTGAATGTTGGTTCTAGGAGCAATCTGTGTAATTGCTTTTGGTTAAGATTCTAAAAGCCCCAGTGGGAACTACATTGGGGGCCCTGCTCTGGGAGGATTTAAGAGTGACTCCATGGTGCTAGGCATCATTTAATTACCATTTAAGTTACCCCTATAAGATATAGGTTTCAGGCACCAACTGGTGATTGCTTTGAAGGGTTTGGTTGTTGTATTTACATGAAACCTTCTTTTCAAATAATCTCTGGCTTAATCAATGCATGCTTGCAATTTGCTTTGGTCAAACAGAATTTACCTGTAAATGTTATTCTCTGAAAGTTACTCATTTTCCTCTGCCCACTGAGAAAAAAATGCAGCACCCCAGCAAAACCTGGGGCAGATGACCAGGACACAAGCACGAGTCTCATGTCTAGGTCTTAACCATGGATGTCACTTTCCCAGATACCCGAGAAGGGCTTCTGGCTTGGCCAGAAAACAGAAGTTCAGGGACAGGAAGAATGAAAGGGCGGAGGAGAAACAGCTACAAACACCAACTCCACTCAGTCAGAAGACAGCCAGTGGCTGAGTGAACACGTGGAAGCCTGGGGGCGGGGCCAGACCCTGGACACATGTGAATTGGCTGCTGCCCTCCTCAGGACCTGCTCTGCCTGCACCCTCACTTCCCATGCACCACCTCACCACTCGCGGCTGACCCTTTCACTCTTCTCAGAGACACTTCCTGGCTCCTTTAGTCCTGATTTAAACTCATTTGGCAGAAAGGACCAGCTCTTCACATGTTCTAAGGTGTTGGTGATAAATCACAGCATAAAGGGTAAACTCCAAGTAGCAAAGTATTAGTCTTTTAACAAGTACAAAGAAATATATCCCCCCCCCCATTTTTTTGTAATTACAAAACATTGCAGAAAAAAAATAGAAAGAAAGAAAAAGAGCCTTGACAGCTTGGGGTCACATGATTAAGAAAGGAGGGGGGGCTCTTTCCTCCAAAACATTTCTGTGGTAATGTCTCCCAACTGTGTTCTGGAAGTGCTGTTTTCCTTGAACTATTATATTAGTAGGAATTTCACACACATACACACAAGAACTTTGGGGGAAAAAGAGTGCAGAATTTCTCACAGCTGTCAATCTGTTTATGTGAATTTTGGAGCCCTAACATATGAACAGTTGTTTTTCAAACCTGTTTGTCCACAAAAATAAAAATTTTAAGGCTTATATCTATGTATAAGCTTTTTTTTTTTTTCTTTTTCTCTTTGGTCACATTAACTCAATCATGAGATAATTAGATGCAAGTACTTTTTCAAGATCACTCTTTAATTTTTCAAGACACTAAATTAACTCAACACTGTTATCACTTACCTTTCCATTCCAGCCTCTCTTCCACCTATTCCCACACTCAAATCATTTCAGCTGGCTCACTCTGACTCTGTCTTCAAGACTTCATTCAGGCCTTACCTTTTCCCAAAGCGTTTCTTGATTTCTCACAGCATCTACCCTGTACTAGTTTCCTAGGCGACTACAACAAATTACCAACAACTGGGTGGCTTATAACAACAGACACTTATTGTATCACAGTTCTGGAAACCAGAAGTCTGAAATCAAGGTGTTGGTAGGGCCAACACCTCTGAAGGCTCCAGGGGAGAGTCCTCCCTTGCTTCTTCCAGCTTCTGGGGGATATAGGTATTCCCTGGCTTTGGCAACAAAACTAACCTCTGCCTCCATCTTTACATGGCCTTCTCTCCTGCATCTATATCTTCTCTTTTGTCTATTATAGGGATACTGTCCTTGGATTAAGACCCACCCTAATCCAAGGTGATCTCATTTCAAGATCCTTAACTTGGTTGCATCAGCAAAGATCCTTTTTCCAAATAAGGTCACATTTACAAGTTCTGGATGGACATACCTTTGGGAGAGCCACCATTCACCCCACTACACAGGCGGAGCTCAGGACCCCTCACTGTCCCTCATCTTTCTGATTACCTTTGACATGTCTTTATCATAGCATTTACCCTACTATGACTGTGCCCTACTTCTCATCACACCATAATGTTCTGTGAGATCCTAGTGGGCAGCATTATCTACCTTTGAATTTCCACCAGCTAGGTAGTGCATAGTGGAGTTTCCATAAATGTCTGAACGAACAAATGACTGATTCTTCCTCCAAACTGCATCCTGTACTCATACGGCTGTGTCTATGAATCCTACCTCCTTTCCCTACCTGGTTGTTATATGATTACTCTAAGATCCCAAAATCACAATTATTCTCAAACTTTATAAAAACTGGCAAGGGACTGATTAATAATTTCTCCATTTGGCAGACCACGTTTGCCTATTACAAAAAGGCTGGCATCGATATACTGGCATTGCTTTGGTAACTGGCAATATTATGTGTGTTAATGTACTGAAAAGGAAGTAAAATACCTTGAAATATGCACTGTTGTCCAAAGAACCAATCACTACACTCTTCACCTACCATGATTATTATCCACCAATGGCATGAGAACCACAGTGGGTATGAAAGGTTGGTGGTTGTCTTGTTTTGAAGTGACAAGGGTCTTTGCCCGTGTGTCTTCTCATGTTCTGGCCTCACAACAGCAGTTCTCACTAGGTCATTTCCTACTGAAAAATAAAAACATTTACAAAAACTATTGTTTGCCCTTCAGAAATTGATCTTTGATTTGAGGTCAACAGAAATATAAACAAATCAATTAAGCTCCTTGAGCTATGTGGAGGCACCGTGTGTGTGGTGTGGCCTCTCCTCCACTGCATCACATTATGCAGAAATCCTAAAACTGTCCAGAGTTGAGCCTTTGAGACTTTTTGATGTCTTTTACCTTAGTGTGATTTACAAGGGTCCTTTTTTTCTCATCTCTTCATCTTTACTTTTTCTCCTCTAAGAACAGCTTCAACCATCCTGCACTAATTGTTGGTTCCCAATGTATTATACTCGGTTTCTCTTCTAGTCCTCTGAACATGCTGTGAACTCTTCCAATCCCATTACCCATTGTTCCACTCTCCTCCCCTGTTCCCATCTCCTGCCCAAACTACTGAGGTATCACCTGGCTTATTCATCCTTGGAGTATTAACATAGATACCACCTTCCCTGCAAAGCCTTCCCTGAACTCCCAAGGCAGAGGTAAATGCCCTTTCTGAATATGCTCTTAAAACTCTTATATGTACAAGTTCAATAGTGCTACAGTTGCCTGGTGACTTATTTGTCTCTTTCATTAGATTGTGAGAAAGCTGAGAGCACTGCCATATCTTACTCACCTTCTTATCACCGGAGCTAATAAAGGCCCCCAGTACATAAAAGGCATTCAATACAGACTGTGGAAGGAAGCAGGGAGGGAGGGAGGGAGGAAGGAAGGAAGGAAGGAAGGAAGAAAGGAAGGAAGGAAGGAAGGAAGGAAGGAAGGAAGGAAGGAAGGAAGGAAGGAAATAAGGGAGGGAGGGAGGGAGGGAGGGAAGGAGGGAAGGAGGGAGGGAAGGAAGGAAGGAAGGAAGGAAGGAAGGAAGGAAGGAAGGAAGGAAGGAAGGGAGGAAGGAAGGGAGGTGAGTCTTCCAGAACTAGCCGAACACCTGCCTATCCTCCTTGTACCATGACAAACCCAGTCTGCAGTCTCCTTCTCTCCTCCCTGCAAGTTTGAGCTCACATGCAGGGAGATGGATCTGTGTTGGAGAAGCCTCCAGCAACACCCAGCAGAATGCACCCACTCATCCGCTTCTGTATGCTTCCAGCCATGAGGAAAGATGTTCTATTTTCTGACTTTGATGCTTGTTGAATTTTAATGAAAATAAAAATATCATTTCCTTTTCTCACATCAACACTGACTGAGAGGAGGCTCCCAGATAGGCAGAGTTGCCAAACTTTATTTCTTTTTTATTTGCCTCCCATACCTCGTTTAGATTCCAGTGCTTGTTGCATCAGAATAAATCATCAGGGCCTGTACAAATCCAAGCAGCCACTAGCTTTCCTGGTTTTTTCTATTGGCTGGGTAGACTTTCTGTAAAGGTGCTCTCATATAGGAAAAGTTGCTTCTCGATGGATTCTAAATGCCTGCAGAATGTAGTTATGCCATTTAAATGGGTTTCATTTATTTGTTTACTCAATAAAAACTTAGTGAATGAATGAATAATGCCTTCTAACTGAGTGCCATCTGGTATTGTTGTTGTTGTTGTTGTTGGCCTTCCAGTAAGGTAATAATCTGGCCTGTACCCTGTTCTAGAAGTAGAATGAAACATCTATTAATTTTTCTTCATAATCAATCATTCTTAAGACCTAAAACTTAAATAATCACCCTGTTCTTTGACCTTATGAAGACAAGGCAGTATTTGTAGCTAGTTTCCTTTAGTTTCATAATCAGACAAGTTTTTCATACTCTGAGCCATTAATTAAACTAGCATATATATATATATATATATATATATATATATATATATATATATATATATATATATATATATATAAAACTTCTAGGGTTATTTTTCAAGACTTTTTTAGAGCTGTTTTAGGACCACAGAAAAATTGAGGAGGTACAGAGATTTCCCATAACTCCCTGACCTCCACACATGCACAGCTTCTGTCACCATCAACATCACCCACCACAGTGGTACATTTATTAAAATTAATAAGCCTATACTGACACATCATAATCACCCAAAATCCATAGTTTACATTAGTGTTCACTTTCAGTGTTGTACATTCCGTGGGTTTGGACAAATGTATAGTGACATGTATCCATTATTATAATATCACACAGAGCAGTTTTACTGCTGTAAAATTCCTTCCTCTGTGCTCTATTCACCTAGTTTTCCTAATATTCCCACCTAACCCTTGGCAACCACTGACCTTTTCACTGTCTTCATAGTTTTTTCTTTTCCAGAAGGTCATAGAATTGAAATTATACAGTGTGTAGCCTTTTCAGTTTGGCCACTTTCACTTAGTAATATGAATTTAAGTTTTCCCTATGTCTTCATATCTTGATAGCTCATTTCTTCTTTGTCTTTCCCCCCTCATTTCTTCTTAATGCTGAATAATACTCCCTTGTCTGAATATACGACAGTTTATTTTAGTTTCTTTTATCCATTCACCTACTGAAGAACATCTTGGTTGCTTCCAAGTTTTGGCAATTATAATGAGCACGATTACTGGATCATATGGTAAGAGTATATTTAGTCTTGTAAGAAACCACCAACTGTCTTCCAGAGTGGCTGTACCATTTTGCCTTCCCAGCAGCAACGAATAAGAGTTCCTGTTGCTGCAATCCTCACTAGCATTTGGTGTCAGTGTTCCAGATTTTAATCATTCTAATGGGTGAGTAGTGGTAGCTCATTGTTGATTTAGCCGTGGTTTCCCGATGACATATGATATAATCACAATTTTTTCAAAGAAGATAAGAGTCTTCCTCCCCCAAATCCTACTTGGAAACTCCAGAAGGAAGTTTTCCTCTTAGGTTCTCAGTTGCCTGCTCTAAGGTAGGAGAATGGTGATAATAGGAATTATAGATTTGGTTTTTCAGGTTCATATCCTGCTTTATTATCACCCCAGAAGCAAAATATCCACTGACAATTGTAACCAAGATTAGAAATATGATTCCTTAACTTTAGTTAAAAAAATGTTTTGTTTTAAAATATTAACTTGAAAAAGAAATATTTTGGTATGCAAGAGAATGACTACAGAACAAGGTAATTGCCCTCCTTATTGCTGTCTCTGGATAGCTGCTCCAAGAGGAATACATTCCAGGGTCCAAAGCTTCCAATCAACTTATAATTTTGGTGGTTTGGATGGCACAATAGATTTCCTACTTGCTACTCGATCTGTGAGAGCCAGATGGTCTTAATTTAAAGCCAGACTTTACTGAAAATCATTCTAATAGACTAATTCCTGTGATCTCAAGTGAAATGAATTTAGAAGTCATAGATAAAGTGTTTTGTAAAGAACTATGATAATTAAACATCTAATGAAAATGCAATACAACCTACTTTTTTTGTAGTATGTGAAAGAAAGATGCATTTATCTAGGTCTTTCATTAAATAGTTCTTTGGGCATTGCTCTTAACTCTAGAGATCTTTACTGGGCAGCATGGAAACCTATAACTGTAATAAATAGAATTTGAATCTGCAAAGATGTGTTTCCAAGCCTTTAACATTCATTCAGCTTAAGATGGGTAAGTTTAGACCACTTAGTTTTACTTAATATTCTTCATTAAATTCTTATCAACTGGCCACTTTTAATGTGGAACTTGCTTTCTACAAAGATGAGTGGTTCAATCCCTCTAGGAGGTTTATTTTGGGGGGAGGGTGAAGATAAGAACATCAGTTGGACTTATCGTATTTCTCCTGTATATAAGATGCACCCTTTTCCAAAAAAATTGGGGTCTAGAAACTGGGTGCATCTTATACAGTGGTTGTGGCATTTGAAATGCCATAGATGGAACTGAGGAAAAGGCAATATATATATATATATATTGAGAGATATATATATTGAGAGAGAGAGAGAGAGAGAGAGATTCATCCTCAGACACAGATGAGGACAAGCTAATGAATAGGAATCTTGACAGTAATGAGGAGTTGTATGAATTTTATGATGAATAAAACTTGAATTCAATAACTTTATGTAATACTTTTTTTTTTTTCAAATTTTGGGCCCCAAAATTAAGGTGCATCTCTTTCATGGGGAAATATGGTAATCAGAGTCTAGCCTTTTCTCGGGGCTACTTCTTCAGTGATGTCAATCTTCACACTATTATAAGGAATTCCATCTGCATTTCCGAGAGAGAGGGGACAATGGAGAGGTGACCTCACTAGCTGGGGTTCTTTATAATATTGGATATGTCCACAGGCTAGGTAGAGATTTTTATACCTACTAGCAACTTACTAACAAAGGGAAAAGAAGTTTAAACAGAAATAATTCACAATATTGATCATATTATTCTGAACAGAGGGAGAAAAGAATAATAATTTCTGTCATGGAGAAAATGAGAGTATTGCAGTCTTCAAGATAGAATGCTAAAACCTCCACATAAGAACCAGGCTTTCTCCTGGGAACTAACAATTTCTAACTCAGAAAGGAAAGCTATTAACACCCCTTAGCCACAGTTCACCAGGAGCTAGACCAAAATCAGCTTTATCTCACTCCTCCCTTTCACTAGACACACATAGCCATTTAAGACAAAAAATTAATCTTTGGCTGTGTTTGAAGAATTTCAGCCTTGTTGACTTAGCCAGTCCATCATAAGCTGGCAGGAACCAACTGTAAGAAGCTTGCCAAATAAGCAACACAGAGGTTACCTGCAAGGAGTTTTAATATTCCTCTTGTTGACAGGCTATATGGCTATTGCTATAGATATAAATATAAGGACCTTGCAATATCACCCATTATTAAGGGTCATCTATATGCCAGACACTTAAAGTTGCTACAAATGCAGCCATTCTTCCTGCTCTCAACAAGTAGATAACCAATGGGGAATAAAGAGAAAAAAATATATTATTACAGTATAATATGACAAATTATATAGCAAAGAAGCTTTCAATATCTATAGGTGCCTAGAGGAAAGAGGGTAATGCTTCCTTCTTAAGGAAAGGAGACATTTACCACCCTGTTAAAACTCTCCAAACTACACATATCAACAGCAACAAGGACACTCAAAGTCTTGCTACTCACAGGGTGGTTCCCGGGCCAGCAGCACTGGCATCACCCAGGAGCATGTTAGAAATGCTACTAGCCTTCAGCCACTCTTACTGACCAAGTATGTATTTTAACAAGATCCCCAGAATTTCTGTATGCCCAGTGATTTTGAGAAGCACTCCTCTAGGAGAGTGTTTCTCAAACTCTAGTATGTTTTTTTTTAATTTTATTTATTCATTTTTAGAGAGGAGAGAGAGACAGAGAGGGAGAGAGAGGAGAGAGAGACAGAGAGAGAGAAGGGGGGAGGAGCTGGAAGCATCAACTCCCATATGTGCCTTGACCAGGCAAGCCCAGGGTTTCGAACCGGTGACCTCAGCATTTCCAGGTTGATGCTTTATCCACTGCGCCACCACAGGTCAGGCCCTCTAGTATGTTTTTGAATCACCATTGAGGCCTCTTAAAATACAGATTGTGTTGTGCCAACTCCAATGTTTCTGATTCAATAAGTGTGTTTAGGGCTCTAGAATTTGCATGCCTAGATTTCCAGATGACATTGATGATGCTTGTATGGGGATCATTTTGAGAATGACAGATAAAGATAAGTCACTGGAACCAGAGACCAGAGAGAATATGAAGACTACTCATGATCAGGCTAAGAAATGTCTCATTGAGGCAATTAGGAAAACCTCCATGTGACCCTGATACCTTGCTCTCATTCCTGGATGAAACTTCCATGCTGTGTGCCATACCCAAATCATAAGATGTATAAAGGGAAGGAACAATATCTCTTTCACTTCACACTTCATCCACGGTCCTTAAAAAGAGTAGGTGCTCAACAACATTATGCTTTCTTTTTCCATTAGGTAAGCATAGAAGACCCTGTTCTTGAACAGAATGTTCATTCTTGTCTTCACTACTGGTTGGAAGAGTAAACTCTGAGTCTCCTGGAATAGACCACATGCTCCAGCACAACTTGACAAAAAGTAAGGTGTGCAATGAGAGGACAATGAACACATTTCCAGCTCCCGTTTCATTGTTGCTTCATTTAAGCACATTTATCACACACCGGAAAGTATGCTATGAGTTTATTATGAAAATTCATCTCAAGTGCTTTATAGTTGGACAACAGCCTAGGTCAACCTATATTAGCCCACATTCACAGAGTTATTCAGAGTAAACAAAGAGCCAAGGAACTGATTCCACGATGCTTGTAGCATCTCAAGAGTTCTTGTAATGAAAATGTCTCATAGGTGTTTAATTTAACTTGAATTTTCAGGTCAACCACATTTTCTAGTGGCATATTATAATGGTCTATGCACATAGAGAGAAGCTAAAGCAGCTTTCCCCACATCCTTCCCAGATTAAAGTCATGCCTTTTCAAGAGTAAAGCACCCTGCATTAATTTCTGTTATACTGAAAATTTAATGAAGGATAAAAATCATGAACCCTTGAGTATACCATTACCCACTGTGGTTTCTTCACTAATCCTACTTATTGTAGACAAGTCCTGCTGGGGGTGAGGATGACAGAGACACAAAGACTCAACTCTGGGGACCAGGTTCAGTGATGCAGATCCACTTTATTCAGGAGGTAAGCTAGCTTATATACATAGGTTCAGCCTATAGGGTGTTACAGTGTGTCCTTCATAGCCAATGGCTGAAAAGATCAGGGAGCTGCGTGGTTGGTGCTAAGTCCCTTCCTTATAGCGGGCAAGCTTCCTTCCTGGGTATGCCCAGGAGCTGGAGTATTCAACAGCATTGCATCAGCCACAGCAGCTAGGAATACACTCTGCACTCCACCCACATCTCCCCCTTCTCTTTTAATTAAGGCCAATTGAACTTGATGAATGACAGCTTGCTGTTGTAGCTTCTGAATGCTACGCATTATGCAACAGAACCCTAGTAGAACTAAAACAACTATAAAACCTATTATACTATATGCTAATAGATTAGCTGAATTAAACAATGAGGCAAGCTTCTGTAATGTTTGACTAGTTAGGAAATAAAATGGGGGTCTTAAACAGGGAATTCCTCCTAGGGGTCAGGATGTCATTGCCCTCCCATTGTGTTACAGAGACCTTCTAGGTGCCATTAAACACAGTTCCATTTTGATTGTAAAAAATGGATGTAGGTCCATACATGCCTCCTTCCCACAAAGGTTCCAGCGTCCAAACACAGAACAGATGGCTTGTCATGAGCTGCATACTGCATATGGTTGCATTCCATCTCTCAGCTTCTGAAACTGGAGGGTTTGCAGGTGTTGGAGGTGTCATTGGTGGGGTCATCTTGGGACACTGGGAGTGGTCATACGTTCTTTCCTGGGATCCAAATTAGATGCGGGCTATTTTCTGGAAAAGCACAAGCATAACCTTTCCCTTGCATTAGAAGAGGTGCAGTCCCTGCCACTGAGCTGTGGCTGGGTCCTTCCAACATACTAATGGCAACGGGGTCGATTGGCTACAAAGGCCTCCCTAATGTTTATAAGTGGGAGTTACCCCTTCAGAATCAAAAGTTAAATAATTGAGAGTGAATACAGCACTGAGGAGCACTTCTCCAGGTGAGGCCTGGGGCATATCCCCCCTTTCTTTTTGAATTTGAAGCTTGATGTCTCTGTGTCACCGTTCTACAATGGCTTGTCCTTGGGGATTATAAGGAATGCCAAGGCGGTGTGTGATTTGCCATTGAAAACAAAAGGCTTTAAATTGGCTGCTGGTATAACAGGACCCATTGTCAGTTTTAATTTCCCAAGGTATACCAAGGCAAAGCATGGCCTGTCGAAGGGCACAAATTGCATGTGTAGTTTTTACTCCTGCTAGGGTCGTGGCCGAGATAGCTCTGGAGAAGGTGTCTACTGCTATGTGTACATAGCAGAGTTTTCCAAATTGGGGGACATGAGTGATGTCTATTTGCCACACAGCATTAGGCTGTAAGCCTCGAGGGTTGACACTCTGTGGTTGTAGGGGGCCTAAGGGTAGTAAGGGCCCACACTGTTTACATACATGAACAAGGTGTTTGCATTTTGCATGAGTGAGATGGGGAAAGAGAGATTTGAGAGAATGGACAGACATATGAAACCAGGCATAAAGTTGTCAGGCTTGCTCAATAGGGGAGACTGTTAAAACTAGACAATCAACTTGTGTGTTGCCAGCTGCTAGGGGGCCAGGCAAGCCAGAATGGGAGTGAAGATGCTGAATATACCAAGGGTGTTGATGCTCCTCTAAAAGTTCTTTAAGCTGGCTGAGAGCCCTATCTAGTAATGTCTGCTTGGGCCAGAAGGTGGAATGGGCAAGGCCTTCGACTGTTTGTACTGCATAAGCACTGTCTGAAAAATGTTAAGGGGGTCATGTTGCCAAAGGCGTAGTGCATAGTAAATGGCTAGTAGTTCACCTACTTGTACGGATCCCTCATAACTAAATTTGTGGAATTTAGTGCTTTCCATTTGTGCTTTGAACACTATTCCACAATAGGACCGGCTGGCATCTGTAAACGCAAGCATGCCATGTGGAAGAGGGGTGGGTGCTGGATACGAATGAGGGGTGGGGGAGAGAGAGAGCGAGAGATACAGAAAAATAGACAAGGCAGACAGAAAGAAAGAAAAAATACACATGGGGGCGTATAGGTTGGTCCATGGGTCTGCAGCAGGAACATATGTTGGAGAAAATGGCATTCGAGAGGCTGGGGTGGGGCACTGAGCCCCGGCAGGGAATGCAGAAGTAGCAACATCTGCTTCTTCGGGTGGCATAGCTGATGGCATGGTTTCTAATGTATCTAGTTTTGTTTCTGCCCGCTCGGCTGCAAGTCCATCAAACTCGGAGGCTAAACTACTTTCCTCCTCAGTAGGGGTGGCGAATAGGAAGGTAGGGGCTCCTCAGACAGAGCGGCAGCCTGCAATATCTTTGGCACCGACGGAAGGTCCCCAGGAGGAGCACCGGTCAGGCAGGCATGTATTGCTAGCAGGGCAGGAATGAGGCCGAGAGGGAAGGTTTGTCTCCCATGTACTTCAGCTGAATGGATGCTCCGGAAAGCTCGGGCCCAAGTATCTGGGTCCCGGAGAGGTGCATCCTCAATCCAGGGATTGAGACCAGAGAGAATCTCCCAGTAAATACAGAGATCCTTTTCACAAACTTCAACTTGCCTACTCTGTAATAGGGCGTGCAGGGCTCGAGCCTGCGGGGCTCGAGAGTGGGGGAGAAAGTTTCCCATTGCAGAGGGTCACTCACCCGTCCCTTGGATGCTGGTTAGGTCCCTGCCCAACGTTGGGTACCAGTTGTGGGCAAGTCCTGCCGGGGGGTGAGGATGACAGAGACGCAAAGACCTGACTCCTGGGACCAGGTTCAGTGCTGCAGATCCACTTTATTTAGGAAGTAAGCTAGCTTATATACATGGGTTCAGCCTATAGGGTGTTACAGTGTGTCCTTCATAGCCAATGGCTGAAAAGATCAGGGAGCTGCGTGGTTGGCGCTAAGTCACTTCCTTATAGCAGGCGAGCTTCCTTCCTGGGTATGCCCAGGAGGCTTCTGGGAGCTGGAGTATTCTCACAGCATTGCATCAGCCACAGATGCTAAGAATGTGCTCTGCGCTCCACCCACAACTTATTTCCATTTTTTCTCCAATTTTTGCTGCCTTTTCTAGTCCAAAGAAACTCTAAAGTAGAGGCCTGGGTGGGAAGGCTTCTGCCTGGCACTCTGGATGTATGCACTTTGATTATTACTCAACTATTCACACCAGTCATATATAATGTAATATGATTTATAGCATGGTAAGAGATAGTTCTTAAAAATGCATTTGCTTCAGCAGTTTAACAAAAAGGTGAAAGTAAGAACAAGAAAACAATATCCTTAGTCACATAAAGTAAATCCAGTACAGGGGGTCCTTGGGTTACAATAGTCTCGACATACAAAGTTTTGTGTTTATGACATTCCCATAAAAACTTTAAGGAATTGAGATGTGAGTATCTTGGTTTACTCATTTTTTGTCATTTTTTTTCTGTTACCACAGTACAGTGTACAATACAGTATATTTATTTCCTTTTCCTTTTTCTGTGGCTTAGTTGTGTTTCTATGTTCTAGATTATGATTTTACAACTGTGTCAGGATAGATAAGTGATTTAGGCTAGGGTGTATTTCGACTTACACCAAAATTTGGGTTATGTCACTGTCGTAGGAAAGAAACTGTGTCATAATCCAAGGACCCCTGTACTCTAAATACTATAAGTATTTCCATATGCCCCAAAGATAGAGTTCCTCTTCCTTATTTTGTTGAAATGCAAAGTTTTATTTTTTAACTTCTCAAAATATTCCAGAGTTGCCATTTACAGTGCTAAGCTTCTAAAAGCTTAAGTTTAAGTTGTGAGGGAGCTATGAACTTGCTTAACACTTATTTATTCAAACTAATTGGGAAAATCAACTGACTTTTAGAAACTCATCAATCCTTCTGAATCATCATCTTTGAAGGAGGCTCTGTTGTCTTAAACAGTGCTCTGGAGGGTGCTAGAAAACTAAACCAGCTCCAGCTCCAGCTCTAGAATGCACTGCTAACAGAGCATGTAACCACGGACTTCTATTATCAAGAGGAAAATAAGTATGATAAGTTGGGAGGGCTTGTATATGACATGCTCAGCTTGGCCATTACAAACGTATAGACTAGCCATCCTGCATCTAATGTCACAGTAGCAATAAGACAAGGCATGATGTATCTGAGCACATACACATGTCACTCAAGCATTATGGATCTCTGTGAAAAGGAAAAATTGGGAACCAACATTTTTTTTTTTTGGCCTAAAGGAAGAAAGCAGGGCAGAAGAGAGTTTTTACATTATCCATATAATTACCTAACTTTCCCCTTCATTTTACCTGGGAAGAACAGCTGTGTGAGACTGGAGGATGAAACAGAGTCTCCAAGGTTTAATTAGTATCATATTGCCAGATATTGCTGCTAGTTGTTACATGTTACTGCACTTTCCTTGTCCCTGGAGACATTTCCTTTTCTATCACAGCTAATTGCCAAGATAAGTTTTCTCTAATGACACACCTTTGTCCTTCACCTTACTCAACAGTGTGAAGAAGATAAGACCCATTGAAAATAGACAAAAAATTGTACACTGAAGTTTGGTAATATATAATAAATTACTGTCATTTCAATTCTCCCATGACCTTTGTAGTACATTTATATGCAAAGAAAAATGAACAAATATGCCTTAGAGAAATTGCCTGAACATCTTGTCCTATATACATAGAAATTTTATTATGATACTATTAGGGGTGGTAGAAGATGGGGAAGTGCATAAAAGGGCTAATTTCCAGGAAATCTCCTTATAATAAGCCATTTGATAACTTAGTAATAAATCTCTTCACTCAGACTCAAAAAGAATCTGGATTACAGTGACTTCTGTTCTATGGGATGAGTACTAGAATTTGCTTTCAAAGTATGCAAACCACACACACACACACACACACACACACACACACACACACACACATCTAAGGACCTAAGCAAATTCAAAACTTTCTTGGCCCTTTTGTCTTCATAACTTTAGGAACTGCATCTTTTCACTAATTATATATACATATATTACCGATTTTGCCTCCTGCCTTCCGTTATGTAAAAAGTATCTAAGATTTACCCAGGAATTTAGTCTGCAGCCTTTATTTGCCTCCTGATAGCCCAATGTGGCTAGAAGGAGAAACTAGAAAAAACAGAGAATGATTGGGAACTGTCTGCATAGTACAGACTGACATCAGCAAGGGTTGGCCCTGGATTCATACCCTGCTTCAAGACAACAAGAAATACGTAGAATGTGGGGAGAGATGTGGCCTAGCCCTCCATTCCAGACTGGTCTCAAATCTCAGATGTCATTTTATTCCCGGTGGAGCCATGGTGCTGTGGCCACAGGAGCAAGCCCTTCTACTATTCATTCACTGGTTGATCCTGCTGCACCCCAGAGGAGGTGTTACGCCACTCTCTTCATCTAGAAAAGGAAATTAATATTGCCTCCTTGAACTAAGGATGTGTAGGGTTCAAAATTCTTTATGGATGTGAATGTGCTATCCATGGTGCTATCAGTGTACTAAAAGTAAACTTTTGGAATGCAGGTTTGCAAAGATTTCCTTTTTGCTCTGAGACTTTCCATAGAGAAAAAAAATAAATGCAGATAATAAATGCATTGTGTTCAGTAGCAATAAAGCAGGCCTTCAATAAAATCACATTTTATTGCTGTAGAAGCTATTCTGGGCTAACTCTACTCTAAAAAACTATAACCTACAAACACAAGAATTCATAAGCAAAAAAAAAAAAAATCAACTCTGGGTCCTACCATGTTTGAAATGTAAAAGCCCTATGAAAATTTAAGGCAGTGAGTTATAGCACTCTGAGTGTTTCTCAAAGCACTCAGAGGCCCAAGAAGTCTCTTTGGATCTTATGCTTTATACATTAATTACAAAAAATATGGCAGTGCACACCACAGTGACTGCTCTGGAGATGTCTTTGATGTGTGAGGAAGAAAAATGATCATTGATACAGATTTCATCTGTTCATTTCCTCTCATGTAATCTAATCCCTCAATAGGCCTTGCAATGTTCAGTGGTGTCACTTTACATCTTATTTATGCCCTATAAAGAAGGGAATTCAGGTAATGTGATGTGTGTTGAGAAAAATGACAAAACTATCAGCTTTGTACATTAATTCCCATAATCTAAGGAGCATATATCAAGGTATTTCGTCCCTTTGAATTATAGCACCGAGGCTCCCGTGTGGTCTTTTCTTTGTAGAGGGCTTGTTCATAAAGCCTAAGCTGTTTGTGTTTGCAGAGGGGAGGAGATGAATAAGATATTAGAGCTGAATGGGAAATTCCTCTCTCTCAGCAAAAAACTAGTCTTTTTGTGGGACAATCTTAAAGGGCAAGGTATTTTTCATTCTGACCTTTAATGGCATAAGAAAAACAATCAATGTAGATGGTTTTTCGTGGAGAAAAGTGTAGATTTTTCACTTTGGTGTCAATTTGGAGTTGTGTTTGCATCTTTTCTTATTAGAGTGCGCTTCTAGTTTCACATTTGAACCATGTTTTTACCCACTCCCTCAATCCCTTTTAACAGAGAAAGGCTGTTAAAAATGTGCATTAAGAGCTTGGCAATGAAAACATAGTCTATGTCCCTTGAGAGTTAAGGTTACCTAGGTCATAATGCATCACTTTCTTTCTTTATTTTTTATTTCTTTACAGGGACAGAGAGAGAATCAGAGAGCAGGATAGATAGGGACAGACAGACAAGAACGGAGAGAGATAAGAAGCATCAATCATCAGTTTTTCGTTGACACCTTAGTTCATTGATTGCTTTCTCATATGTGTCTGACTGCGGGCCTTCAGCAGACCGAGTAACCCTTTGCTCGAGCCAGCGACCATAGGTCCAAGCTGGTGAGCTTTTTGCTCAAGCCAGATGAGCCCACACTCAAGCTGGCGACCTCGCGGTCTCAAACCTGGGTTTCCGCATCCCAGTCCGGCGCTCTATCCACTGCGCCACCGCCTGGTCAGGCACACCACTTTCTAATGACAGCAGAAAGCTAAGGAGAGTGTTTTCTCCCTGATCCAACTAGCTTAGTACTCTCAGGACCTAGCTTAGGTGTTTGGGGAGGGGTGGGGAGTAAAGTGAATGATGTAAGTTTGAAGACTAGTTTGGTTGTTTTTTTAATTTAATGTATTCTTGTTATTTCTAAAATAAATTATACCTCAACTTAGCAATGAAATAAAAAAAAAAAAAAACACACTCAGATAGCATTGTAATCTGCTTAATCAACCCAACTAGTTCAAAGCAGTTCACTGCCATTGCTGGTGGTGTTGGCGGGAAACGGCAGGCTCATTCATTGTCACAGTGGCAGCAGCCACACAGTCACTCATTTAGGTCATTTTACTCACTTTTAGAAATTTATCCTGTGGATATAATTCAAATTGAGGTATAAAGCTACAAGCATGGGAATGTTTATTGTTGTATTACCTATGACCATAGTAGAATTTAAATAACCTGTGAATTTAATGATAGAGGAATAGTTAAATCAATTCAGTAGGTTAACTGCATAAAATATTATAAAGTCATTATAATTATTAGTAATATGTAACAGCACAGGATATATTCACGATATACTAGTAATTGAAAAAGTACAATATAAAGGTACAATGGTTGCTATAAATGGGCCTTTTATAAACACGTAAAATATGTATGTGTTGCCCTGGCTGGTTGGCTCAGTGGTAGAGCGTCGGCCTGGCCTGCAGAAGTCCCGGGTTCAATTCCCGGCCAGGGCACACAGGAGAAGCGCCCATCTGCTTCTCCACCCCTCCCCCTCTCCTTCCTCTCTGTCTCTCTCTTCCCCTCCTGCAGGCGAGGCTCCATTGGAGCAAAGATGGCCCGGGCGCTAGGGATGGCTCCTTGGCCTCTGCCCCAGGCGCTAGAGTGGCTCTGGTAACAACAGAGAGACGCCCCAGAGGGGCAGAGCATCGCCCCCTGGTGGGCATAGCGTCGCCCCCTGGTGGGCATGCCGGGTGGATCCTGGTCGGGCGCATGCGGGAATCTGTTTGTCTCTCCCCGTTTCCAGCTTCAGAAAAATGCAACAAAACAAAACAAAACAAAACAAAACAAACAAACAAAAAATATGTATGGGTTTAAGACTAAAAGAGGGCACTGAAAAGTGACAAAAAATGTTTTGTAGTTTTTGAATTTAAGGTAAAATTTCTGGCACTATATTTATTTCAGTGCCTTTAAAATAATTACTCTGGGGGGACTTGAGGGAGTGGTTTGAGTCAGCTAAATAAACCTTGAATAAAATCAAGCAGTTACGTGACCTAAAGAAATATGTTACCTCTCTCTTTTTAATTTTCCAGCTTCTGGAGCAAGACTACCTGCATTTAAAACTAGACTCTACCTGTTTAGGATGAGATGTTGAGTGAGTCATTTAATCTACCAGGTCCTTAGATTCCCATCTTAAATTAAAGATGATAACCATACCTATCTTATCAAATTACTATGAGGATTAATAATTTTATACAAGTAAATAGCCTGATACTTAGTAACTGCTCAATACAACTTAAATAGTATTATAATTTCAATAGAGCTTGAATGCCTTTGGGAATTTGGGACTAAGGTTACTTAGGAAGATGATTTTAATTAAATTAGAAACGCTTCTTCATTCAGAGTGGTGGGAGTCAGTAGAAAGTGGAGGGTCATGAAATCGAGGTGTCATTTGTAAAATGGCAGCAGTTTCCTACATATTTTTAAACCAAAAATAGTGTTGATGGGCCAAAATAGTCAAGAAAACTTTTTGCAAGGCTAATTGAACCACAAGCATGATCTATGACAAGATAAACAAAAACAGAAATCTCTTTATGTTCCATCTGGGAGTTGCTGAATAAAATTACAGATGCAAATTATGCTCAGAGTCTGAAAACGCTCCAATCCTGTCTGGTTTGTCTTATTACACTGTCTCTTTCTCTCTCTTCAAATCACCATAATGTGCAGTCTTTCTTGATGGCATTGATTGACCTCACTTTATAATGTACGGCTCTGTTGATAGAAACAGATTCATATCAGACATTTATCATCAAAGCAACTGGACAGTGTTGCAGAATTGAGTATTGGAAGTTGTTCTTTCTCAGCAATTTACAACCTGGTACTTTCCAGTAGTTCCCACCACCAGATGGGTGTTTTATTTTTTCCTGGATTTTTAGGACAAAATGCTTAGATCTGGATGAATCATGTCAATTATCCCACTGTCTCCAGAGAGTGAATTTCACACAATTAGTCATTTCTTTTCCCTGAAAGAGCAAGACAGTACACTCTTGAGTCAGTAATCTCCTTCACTAATTCATTGAACAGAAAGTGAAGAGATGTCTGTGAAGAAGGTGAGGGGTAGGATATCATTGACATATAAGCAATTATATATGTCCATACACAATTTTTTACCCCTTGGATTGGCAAAAAATTTTAATGTTTGATGACATTCTCTATTGGCAAGGTTTTGGGGAAGCAGCCACTTATATATTTCTGGTGTGAATAAAAATTTGTATGACCTATATAGAGGGCTTTTGGGAATAACCACAAAAATTATAAATATATGTGCCTTTTCATTCATGAGAATTTATTCTACAAGAAAACTTGCATCCTTATGACATGATGTATATGTGAAGTCATTCATTGTGGCTTTGTTTGTAATAAAAAAAAAGATGGGAAAAAACAAATGTCCATCAGTACTATGCAGCTTGGTAAAAAAAATGAGAACACAAATAATAAGGAAAGATACCTAATACCTATTTTCAAGTAAAAAAAAAAGCAGCATGCAAAACAAAAAATATGACATTCTTTTTATAAAACGAGAGAATAAGAAAATGTGGTTAAATTTTCTTATTTTTACATTTAAAACTCTGGAAAATACTTAAGGTCCTAACTTAAAAATTGATATTTCAGTTGGCAAAGACTGAGGGCAGAATTGAATAGATGAGGGACAGGGGTGGAAGGGAGAACAATATAAACGATTAGCGCTTAAAAGAAATTTTAATAGCACTATTTAGAAAACAAACATATGTATGAAACTAGAATTTACTCTTAAGTTACTGAATATTCCCCCAAAACGTATCTTAAGCCACTATTCATTTACTGCCCTAGATCATTTTTATGAGTTCAAGGTTACCTTCTTTTGCTGGTTTGTTCAGAAATTCTTTATTGCTGATGGCATGTCTTGCATTGTTATTTGTATATAACACGGACCAGGAAATAACTTATATTCCCTTTCTAGACCCAAAGCACACTCAGACACTTCATCCTACTACCCAACCAAACCTCACTTGGTTCCTGACTCAGTCTCCATACCTAACCCCACTCTGTCAGGATGGCCATCTCCCACCTAAATTAACATACCCTATGAATCACCAGTTCACCAGACACTCATCTGTATCCCCACCCTCTTGATTACACCTTGAATAGAATTCATTTTAACTTAGATTCCAATCCTGTTGAGCTCTGTCATAGGCACCCCTCTGTAGCTAGGTGGCTGGCCTCTTCTGTCCATATAATCTCAGGTACAGACCCCTCAGTCTTCCCCTAAAGTTGGTGTTTTCCATGGATATGGTCCACCCCCTTCTCCTGATGCCTCCTCCTGAAGGAACTCATTTCTATCTATTCACCAAAGGCCTCTCTCAGATGAGGTGTTGCAAGCTAAATGTGGAGGCACCACCTTTAAAAAAACGCTCATCCTGGCCCTGGCCAGTTGGCACAGTGGTAGAGCATCGGCCTGGCATGCAGGAGTCCTGGGTTTGATTCCCAGCCAGGGCACACAGGAGAAGCGCCCATCTGCTTCTCCACCCCCCCCCTCCTTCCTCTCTGTCTCTCTCTTCCCTTCCTGCAGCTGAGGCTCCATTGGAGCAAAGTTTGCCCGGGCGCTGAGGATGACTCTGTGGCCTCTGCCTCAGGCACTAGAATGGCTCTGATTGCAGCAGAGCAACGCCCCAGATGGGCAGAGCATCGCCCCCTGGTGGGCATGACGGGTGGATCCCGGTCAGTGCATGCGGGAGTCTGTCTGACTGCCTCTCAGTTTCCAACTTCAGAAAAATACAAAAAAAAAAAAAAAAAAAAAAAAAGGCTCATCCCACACTGGTGGGGCCTGGACTGCAAGACCTGAGTGTCTCCAACCTTGTGCATCCTCAGTGTGAATTACCAGGAATGGCCAGCCAAAGTGCAGATGTGACCCTCACAGCATCTGAGTTTAAGGACCAGAGCAGCAAGGATCTAAGGGAGACTGAATTAAGTCACTCAGGAACCTTCCTTGGAGGGGCGCAGCAAAGGTTTTATCTAAGAAGGACCACATGGAAGGGTCTCAGGTATGGACTGAAGAAGGGCCCAAAAATAACATAAAAGGCTCTAAATTCTACCTAGTGAAGGGCTTGGGACTGCCCCTGAGAAGAGAAGTGACCAAGTCACTCAAGGAAAAACTAAGGGAATGGATTCTCAAGGGTCAAAGGTAGAACCTAGACCAGAAGCAAATGGATGATACCCAAGTGTCCCTGGGGCAAGAGGATGGGCAGATCCATCAGGGATGGCCCCTGTGCTAAGCTTGCTGTGGTTTGCTACCCGCCCTACATTGGCCTCCAGGAACCTCTGGATGCTATCTCCATTATTGGATATGTGAGTTTGTCAACTACAAAGTTCTCTTTCAACCCCTCCGGAGAAGAAAAATTTGATCAAAGAAATGTTTCCATTTAGTTTCAGCCAACTCCATTAATTTTCACAAGAGCAAATCTTCTGATTAGGACAGTCTTTGCATTTTTATAATCAATAATGCTTATCCTTCTGAGATACATTTACTTCTTCTAATAGGAAAGTAGTATCTTCACTTCATATATTGATTTGGGTTAAAGTTAGGGTTATCCCTGGAGCTTGGTCCTTGAGAAGGAAGGGTCAGCTTCTTCTTTACCTAAATGCTTGCTCTGATTTCTAAAGCATGGCCTGGTGCAGGACAGGAGGTTGAGAGGGGGTTTGCACACCCATTACCATCCAGAATCCTTTGGTCTACCTGCTAACATAGCCTTTGAGAATTTTCATTTAAAAGTCCATTAGCCCTGGAAGCCTGAGCCATAATAAGCCTGTAATTTTCTTGCTGCCACAAGAACAGGTTTGGATTTCTTTAGGGATCTTAAGGGAACTTTGGGGGTTTATGGCACCTGCTTATCATGCCGTTTTAGGGGCATGGCCATTCTTCAATGAGAAGAAGTTTAGGTTGACAGTAACAAGAGGTGGTTGTTTTTTACTGTAGGCATTTCTGATCTAACTTAACCTCTTGCTTTAGATAATTTACATTTCTCAGAGGACAATTTACCAAACTTGTAATAGCTGTCCTGATTCCCTGCAGAGGGGATTCCAAAAAGATGAGGAATTAACTTTTTCCTTCCAGTTTCTAGAGAATTTTGAGCCTCTGGTGTCATGGCTTGTTCATGGCTTTTATTTCTTCTGGTCCTAAACAAGTTGTGGGGTACTGGTTATTCCTCTCTATGCATTTTAAAGTGATGATAGTAAAGCTTTAAACCAAGGGCAGGGCCCTTCTGAAAGCGGAGCCTTGTGAGATGCACAGGTCACATGCCCAAGAAGCTGGCTCTGCCCTTACAAACCCTAGCGTTCTTACTGACTAACCGAAAGCAACATTTAAAAAGTTTCTACTAAAAAATTAAGGCTTGAATACAATAACAACAGAAAGATATTATGATTTTTATCAGATTTCTTAATCATAAATTCTTACTTGCTGACACAAACAAACACACATTCTCCCATACCAGTTAATATCCATATTTCTCATGATCCACTCAAATGTGTCACTTGTAGTTAAAAAGGAGAAATAAGTGTTATCATATGGTATATCTTTTCAGGTACAGTTGTGACCAGTTTTTAGTTGGGTAATAAAATATTTTTTAATTGGAAATTATAAAAAATACATAAACCATAAAGTTCTTGAACTTAAACCTATATTCAATAACTACCATTTGATAATAGGGTGATGATCTTTTCTTTGAGTATGGAAAGTCTGATAGAGTTTTAAATCTTTCTTCTATATATCATACTCATGAGGCATAAACTATAATCTACTATTTCCAATCTATGATTTAATATTTTATATCTACTTCTGTGAAGTGATTTAAGATAATTTAATAAAAATACTATCAGATACTTACAATTTTAACACAATCTCTGAGTTCAGAATGCTTCTACTTTTATAATTTCCCCCAAACTCATATAATTGTCGACATTGAATTCATTATTTTTATTTTGTGACTAGCCTGTATGGAGTCTTTCCAAATCATTCCATTGTGTTTTAAAAGAAATAACTTTTTAAGAAACTTACATTTCATTGATTTACTTAAAATTTAATTAAAGTCCTAGTTACATAAGTACAACTAGCATAAATAATTAATCAAATTCAATAATTTGCTAAGCACAACTTCCATATGATCTTAAGAACAAAGTGAACTGACTTTGGTTATAAGCACATGACTTAACTGGTGGGAATGGAAGTACGTATCCAGGCTCCCAGGGATTAGCCGAATAGTCATGAACTCTCAGCATTGAATTGCTACCAGTCAGCATCTTCTATGCAGAGAATGGAGAATCCATTTGGTTTGGACATGTGGTTGAGGGAGAATTGGTTTCAAAATCTTGAATTTCACAGAAATGCCCTCAAGAGATTCTATTTCCTTGGCTTCTTTATGCAAAATTCAAGAGGGCTAAAAAAGCCTCCATTTTATTCACTGTCCTCTCAGATGTCATTTTCTCTGTAAGCGCCCCCCCACCACCAAGTGTGGAATTAGTCTCCCCCCCTGCTTTGTCTTCTTAGTCTGTCACAGCACATTGTATTAACTTACCTGCCTTTCTATCTCACTCCCTATGCGGGAGGTGCTCCGTAAATATTCTGGTCACAGCATGCAGTAGTTCTGCTCTGAGAATCTTCCTGCTCAGTTTTGTATCCTTACTTTATTGAATAATGTGATTATAATGGTCATCACTCTTTGAATTAAATCTTTACTCTTTCACTAAATAATATTTTTAAAACCAGTCAATGTATGTACAGTGCTTAGAACAGTGTCTGGCACATGATAAGTTTTTATGTGTTTGCTATTAATATATTTTCACCTATATATTAACTTTTACCTTACAAGTCTTTTTGGATATATTTTCACTTCCAATCAACTTGTTTCTATCTTCAGGGATTGATCTGTAAGCATAAGCTCAATAGTTATCTTGCTGATACCCTAAAGCACGTAGCAGCTTCTACGGTAATTTATTATAGTAGCCACTAAAAAATGTTTTATTATAACATCATTTCAATGGCCACTTTTATATTTTGGTGAGAAAATAGAAAAGGTAGTATTGTCAGTTGGGGAAATTGAAAGAAAGTAGCATATGCAGTTTACACCAAAGTGCATGTTGATCAGAATGCATAGCTAGAATAAGAATTCCAAGTGACATTTCATTATTAGGCTCTGATTTCCAAAAGACTACATCTTTCCTTTATGTTAAGTGGCATAAGTAAAACGACACACAAACGGTTTATTTTAAACCAATATTATAAGAAGAGATAACAAATTATAATTTGAGCTGTGCGCAACCATAGCCTAGAAGTATCCATTCACCATTATAGCTCAGAACAGTTCAGTCTCTTATACATCCTATGTATGCTAAACCCTGAACCAACCTGTGTTTCCTCTTACCCAGGCCAGTGCCTGACTCTCCTGGCATCACCTTCTGATTTGATATACTCTTTACCTTTACCGTATTTCATGTTCCTCAGGCTGGAAATACTTCCCCAATGCCTCTGAATTGATCCAACTGATCAGAATGGTCCAGACCCTACAAATCCTTATGAGGATAAAAACTACATCAGAGTCTATAAGCTACAGCAGGGGTCTCCAAACTATGGCTCACGGGCCGCATGTGGCCCCCTGAGGCCATTTATCCGGCCTCCGCTGCACTTCCAGAAGGCGTACCTCTTTCATTGGTGGTCAGTGAGAGGAGCATAGTTCCCATTGAAATACTGGTCAGTTTGTTGATTTAAATTTACTTGTTCTTTATTTTAAATATTGTATTTGTTCCCGTTTTGTTTTTTTACTTTAAGATAAGATATGTGCAGTGTGCATAGGAATTTGTTCATAGTTTTTTTTTTCTATAGTCTGGCCCTCCAGTGGTCTGAGGGACAGTGAACTGGCCCCCTGTGTAAAAAGTTTGGGGGGACCCCTGAGCTACAGAATGCATGGCAGCCCTGGATGCCACGTCTATAGTGCAATAGCCACACAATTATTATCCTTCCTGGTGGAATCCAGAAATCATGATCCTTGTTCTGTTTATTTATTTGCATTTTACTTTTCAGGGCCATTATTATGTGGAAGAAATGCCGGGTGGTTTTAAGTCTTATCATCTGAAATTGAAATTAGCTTGCAAATAAAGAAGGCATGGAAAGAGGGAGAAAAGGGATAACTGTGACACAGGCTAGGCAGCTAGGAAAGAAGACATGAGAATCAGAAAGGTGCAAATGTCCCCAGGAGTAGGAACCCATCCCCAACACCCTGTATGATTTACAATTTTACAACCTGTAATTGCTACTTTGGCATTTCAGTTAGTCATGGTATTTACATTTTCAAACCCCAAACATGGGGCAGGCCAATGTAAATCGTATAGACAGTGGGACAGAATATCTAGATCATGATCAGTCTAGAAAATTTGGTGGTCCTATATTTAGACCACTAACATAATTCTCTAGAGAAAATAAACATAGGTAGGAAAGAGTTAATTTCTGATTTGCATGTTGGTGGCCACCTTGTCTTTGCTTTGCTCTATTTTGATCCACAATTATGTAAACTACTCTGTTTCCTTAAGTACAACTTTTCCATCATTTTAATGTGTTGAAGATACAATTATTATTTGTATATGATTCTTCTTTGGGTGCTATCAGTTTTATATGTACAAAAATGTTTTAAGACTTTTGATTTTTGTCTGACCAGGTGGTGGTGCTGTGGATAGAGTGTCTGACTGGGATGTAGAGGACTCAGGTTCGAAATCCTGAGGTCGCCAGCTTGAGCAAAGGACTCATCTGGTTTAAGCAAGGCTCAACGGCTTGAGCCCATGGTCGCTGGCTTGAGTAAAGGATGACTTGGTCTGCTGTAGCCCCCTAGTCAAGGCACATATGAGAAAGCAATCAATGAACAGCTAAGGTGCCACAACAAAGAAGTGATACTTCTCATCTCTCTCCTTTCCTGTCTGTCCCTATCTGTCCCTCTCTCTGTCTCTATGTCTCTGTCACAAAAAAAAAGACTCTTGATTTGACAGAGGTAAAATAAATGTATGCCTTGATACATAACAGGGTAACACTGTGGACCTAGAACCAACTAGTAAAACAGTCAAGTAGAAGGTCTGTAAGTACAGTTAGGTTAGGGGTAGCAGCAAACCTTTTATTTTTTTTCTCTCAGTACTTTGAGAAAAAGTACATCTTCGTGAATAGCCCAACGACAATAATTTTATCATAGCTCCTTGAAGTTCATAATATATTACCCTTCTTAGACATTCTTTCCAAATTTTTACATTCATTCTCTCCCACCAAAATCCAAACCTGTTTACCACTCTTACCACTTTGTTTATCTAAACTGCCTTTCATGAGTATATGGGAGAAGATACTGTTTAAGCAGTCAGTTATATATAGAAAGTAGGTGAAAGTAATTTTCCCATGGTCTCATGGAAATAGGACAAATAATTGTACCTATTTTCCAGAAACTAAGGGGTTTTCTGGGTCATAAGGCTTTCAATGCTATACCCAGCAAAGTCCTCGGAAAACAGATAAATTAATCAGCCTACATCAAATGTTGAAACAGGACATTAAATCAAGATGGCAGGTGGATCCTTCCTCCTCACCTAAGTTCCATGAAATGACAGAAAGGGTATTTTTAAATGATAGTATAAACCCACAACTCTTCAGGAAAACAAAAAAGAGAAAGAGAAAAGGAACTCCTGTAAGGTAGCCAAATCAGATATAAAGATAAACAGAATAACTTAGAACATCTCATGGCACATATAAACTAATTACTAAAAAATTCTGTGGCACACCAAAAATTATATTTTTTGCTAATCGGACAAAAAAAAGTCGTTATAATTTTAATTTGTTGACAACAGATGGCTATTGTGTTGGCTTTTGTCATTTTTTTTATTTGACAATCTAAGGAAAAAGAGGTCAGTGCTACTGACTAAATAGTCAGGTATCGCATGTGTTAAAAATTCTTAGGGCACACCAGACCCTGGCTGGTTGCCTCAGTGGTAGAGCATCAGCCTGGTATGTGGAAGTCCCAGGTTCAATTCCCAGCCAGGGCACACAGGAGAAGTACCCTTCTGCTTCTCCACCGTTCCTCCTTCCTTTCTCTCTATCTCTCTCTTCCCCTCCTGCAGCCAAGGCTCCATTGGAACAAAGTTGTCCCGGGCACTGAGGATGGCTCTATGGCCTCTGCCTCAGGCACTATAATGGCTCCTGGTTGCAACAGAGCAATGCCCCAGATGGACATTGCCCCCTGGTGGGCTTGCCTGGTGGATCCCGGTCGGGCGCATGTGCGAGTCTGTCTCTCTGCCTCCCCGCTTCTCACTTCAGAAAAAAAATAATCTTAGGGCACAGCAGTGTGCTTTGGCACACTGAATGAAAACCACTGGCTTAGAATGCTTTAAAGTAGCTTAGAGAAAATAAACATACAAGGGCAAGAGAGTTTGAGTGGTGCCCAAATCCAAACTAAATGGAGACAAGAAAGTAGAGAAAATTCAAAAGCAATAAATAAGTTAAATAGTTGTAGATTTACACTCAGAAAAGCTTAGCCATTTTCCCCCTTCATACTTTTGCCAACGTATAGTAAAACTGTACAGGAGTCATATGTAGCAACAGGTTAAAGCAGTAAATATGGGCACTGAGGCCAGAGAGAGAAGGCAGTGTTAAAAGAAGCAAATGAAACCTCACTTCCTAAAGGCAAATACTAAATTCAACCTTTCAATAATCTATCTGTCTATCTATCTATCTATCTATCTATCTATCATCTATCTACCCATCCATCTATTCATCCATATATATGCATGCATATATATTATAAATTAAGGATGTTAATAGGAAAACAATACAAAGTTTGGGACAAGGCAAGAATGCACATTAACTCCATGACTATTTCATATAATATAATAATTATTAGTTAATGCAACTAGACAAGAGAAAACAATTAGAGCTATTGCATAAAACACATTGTCTATGTTTGATGATGGCCCAACAATATACCTGGAAAACTCTGGAGAACCAATGATAAAACTAATTTAAACAATAAAGGCCAGATTAATAGAATTAACATAAAATCATTTATAATTTGCAAATACACAAAGCATATCTAGATAGAAGAACTAATGGAAGAGAAATTCAATTTGTACTAGCAAAGAAAAAAGAACTTAAAAATAAACAAAAAATTTACAAATAAACTTAACAAATAATGTTCAAAATCTGTGTAAAGAAAACTAAAACATTCTTCCTCCCACCTTATTCACTCTTGAATATCTCAACATCATCAAGATATCAGTTCTCTTTGGCTTAAAATACCAAGATGCTGTTTTCCACTGCTGAACAACTTGATAATTAATGAATAATAAACATGTAAGAAAATAACTAGGGAAACATGAAAAAAAAAAGAGCTATGAGAGGTGAGCAGGCCTACCAGATATTAAAATGATAAACCCACTGTAATTAAAACAGTGGGATGGTACATGGAGAGATGGCCAGACTAGTACAATAGAGAAGAAAGTCCAGAAATCGACTCAACACCATATAGAAATCTAGTCTATGATAAAGGTTACAAACAGTTCATATGATAAAGGTAATAGTTTGCTACAGGACAAACCTAAACTTCTAAAAAATGGTGTTGGGACAATAGGATAATCACTTGAAAAAGATAAAATTTAAAATTATATCTACTCCTCAAATAATATACAAGAATAGAATAATAGAATCCAAGTTGATCAAAGATCTATATGTAAAAATAAAAAAGTATATTCCTCTATAATTTTGATGTAGGAAAAGGCTTTCTAATCATATTTCAAAATGCAGATATAATAATTGATTGATAAATTTTGTGGTTTTTGTTTTGTTTTGTTTTTTTAGTTTTTGTTTTTTACAGACAGAGAGTGAGTTGGAGAGAGGGATAGATAGGGACAGACAGACAGGAACAGAGAGAGATGAGAAGCATCAATCATCAGTTTTTTGTTGTGACACCTTAGTTGTTCATTGATTGCTTTCTCATATGTGTCTTGACCGTGGGGCTACAGTAGACTGAGTAACCCCTTGCTCGAGCCAGCAACCTTGGGTCCAAGCTGGTGAGCTTTGCTCAAACCAGATGAGCCCTCGCTCAAGCTGGTGACCTTGGGGTCCCAGTCTGATGCTCTATCCACTGTGCCACTGCCTGGTGAGGTGATTGAAAAGTTTAACTACAATATTTTTTAATGCACAGTCAAGAAAAAAAAACAACACTACAAGCGAAGTAAAACAAAAAATGACAAATTTATGAAAATATTTGAAATACATATAATAAAAAATGATACCTGAAACATATAATAATTAAGTGGGGGGAAAAAACAAAAATGACATGAACAAAAGACATGGAGAAACATTAAAATGGTTTTTAAACATGAAAAGATATTCAGTTTCACTCATAAAAAAATTAAATTTCAAACTATACTTATATACCATTTCTTACCCACTAGACTAGCAAAAATTGTAGATAAGAAGCACTTTCCTGCATTGTTGGTAGAAACAAAAATAGTACAAATTTTATGTAGAGGATTTGTCAATATCTACATAACTATATATTCATTTACCTTTTGACCCAGCAATCCTACTACTTCTTGGAATATATGCTGATGATATACCACAAACAGTATGAAAATACATGTGTACATGGTCATTCATTGCAATATTATTTATAACTGCAAAATATTGGAAAGTACCTAAATATCCAAACAGGAGATGAGTTGAATAAAGGATGACATATTTACACATTAATATCTATGCAGCTATAAAAAAAGGAGTGAGGAAAATATTTACATATTGTTATGGAATATTTTCTAGCTTATATTGTTAAGTGAAAAAAGCAAAGTGGGAAAAATATTGAAGGAGGGGAAACACGAAAAGTTTATAAATCTGCTTAGTTTTTGCAGAAATCAACAAAAGAAGATTAAACAGAAATAAGTGAAGTTGGTTACTTACAGAAGTAGTTGCTATGAGTTGAATTGTGTTCTCTGAAATTCTTATGTTGAAGTTTAACACCCAGTACCTAAGAATGTAACTTTATTTGGAAATGGAAACTTTACAGAGGTAATCAAGTTAAAATTATGTCATTAGGATAAGCCCTCATTCAATATCCTCATAAAAGGAGGAATGTAGACACAGAGACATACATAGAGCGGAGACAATATAAAAAGACAGAGAGAACCCAGGACAGATCCTTCCTAATAGTCCTTAAAAGAAACCAACCCTGCCAGCACCTTGATTTCGGATCTCTAGACTCCAGAACCATGAGGTAATAAAAACATTTGATAAATAAATAATTTGTAAGTTTTATATTGAATGCTCTTCTGAGTTTCATGATGAGCTCTCATGCTGTTCTGCTCCATCCTATCCTAGTCATGAGTCAGCACAGAATATCTGCGCTATATATACTACTATGTAGCCATTTCAGTTTTCAGGCTGACTGTCATGGTATTATAATGCTTGTGTCCAACTAACCCTTATTTTACTTACTAATGGCCCCAAAGCACAAGAGTAGTAATGCCAACAATTTGTATATACCCAGAAGAAGCCATGTGAACGGGTATATATGTACAGAAGAAAGAATAGTATCGATAGAGTTCAGTATTATGCATGGTTTAAGGCATCCAGTGTGCGGGTCTTCGACAATAGTACCCCCCTCAGATAAGGGGGCACTACTGTACTTTATTATAACAACCTTAGAAGATTAGTAGAGTGATGGTAGTGATGGTGGTGGTGGAGGTGGTGGAAATGGTGGGGACAAATTCCCTGTTTTCTTTGCAATTTTTCTATTAAACTAATCTAGAATTTTAAAATATTAAAAGTATCTCAAGAAAATATAAACAATATACACACACAACCCAGGAGCTAGCTTGAAGAAGCTCTCACAGACCAAATCTAGAAAAAAATTTGAGCATAAAAATCAAGGATAGTAATAGATTACCACCCACTGAATAAAATAGGAATCCATAAGTCCATACTGATAATAAATAAATATTCTTAGTGGCAAAGGTAGGGCTCTTCCTTGCAGTAGAATGCCAATGGATAAGTGGGAGAGAGTGCCTAAAATGGGAAATCACTATTTTGCCACCATAAGAGTCAACATTGCTTCAGATGGGAATCATCGATGGATGCTACATCTATTGGGGGGAAAGCAGAGGTTGATGAAGATCATTATATGATATATACATTGTCTTAAGTAGTTTCCCTGAGATTATTTTCAAGGGGGAAAATATAAATTTTACAATGAAATAAACCAAACAAGCAACATTTTAGCTGGGTGATCAAAATGAGCTTCTCTAAAGAGGGACAGATGGGCATACGGTGCATTCAGATGTAATAGCCTGACAAGAACACATGGGATTTTGTAGTATTCTGAGCAGGAATACAGACCTAAATCTAATGAGGAGAGGGGAAATAACCCAAACTGAGAAATGGTCTATAAAATAACTTGTCTGTATTCTTAAAACATGTCAAAGTCATGAAAAGGAAACTAAACAAGACTGAAGAACTGTGCCTGATAAGGGAGATGGGACTCAGCCACTGAAATCAGCACTACATCCTGGGCTGAATGAATAAAGATGCTCCAAGAAACATGATTAAACCACTGATCAAAAATAGGAATATGAACTGTAGATTTGACTAAATACTGTATCGATGTAAAATTTCCCAAATATGATACCTATACTATAGATATATAAGAATATATCCTTGTTTTTAGAAAAAAAAACCAGAGTGAAGGTTAACTATTGAAGGTAGAAGCTAAAGGAATATTAGACATGTAATAACTTTTGATTGGTTCATAGAAAATATTTGAATGAGAGAGAATTATAAAGCAAATTTAAATCTAGGTGAAGAGTATTTGGGAGTTCTCTGTATTCTTCTTGCAACTTTTCTTTGGGCTTGAAATGACTTTATTTTAAAATGGAAAGTTAATTTTAAAAAAAGGTATAGGTGAACATGCCTGCATAAAGTAGAATTTAACAAATGTTACTTTGTTTCCTGTCTAATTAGATTATTTGAAATTTATTGTAAAATGTGACTCTTCTGGTTAGAAAATAACTGTCAAATTTTTCTATGTGTATAAGTAAGGAAAACAAACACTTGATATCCCAGTTTCTCTTCAAGGAAAGGAATATAACCATTTGAGGAGTTGAAGCATAAACCATGCATCTATTCGCTTCTTTTCCTTGGTAGCTACCAGCTTAATAATCTTTGGAAGGAAGCTTGTGGTTTCTTAAATAAATGGGCTGAATAAATGAATTACTCAAAAAAATGTACAAATTGATGGCTTAATGCAGCTAATTGCTGTTTTAGAGCAACATATGACTTTGATCCAAAAGAATATTTAATTTGTTTCTCTAACATAATGTGCATTAGAACTCAGCTTCCCTTTATATGCTGAGAAATACCAGGAAAAGACTGCTGTTAAATGTGATAGGGAACCGTTCTTTTCCTACAGAAATCTGGGGAAGTTTACAATGCTATTCCCTACAAGTACACCAGTTTATTTGAACTCAGGTCAGAAGCTACAGCAGAAGGCCATTTTCACCTGACAGGTGGAACAGGATCCATGGGCAAAATCAGCCAAAAAAATATCTCAGTTGAGACAAAAGTTTACAACCAGGTAGACATGGATCATATATTCTGAACATGTGAGTCCAATAATCCCTCCACACCAAATTACTCTTCTAGAAAATTTTTAAGTGAAAACTACTCAATTATTTGCTGTTTTTTATTTTGTTTTTGGGTTTTTTTTTTACAGGGACAGAGAGAGAGAGAGAGAGTCAGAGAGAGGGATAGACAGGGACAGACAGGCAGGAACGGAGAGAGATGAGAAGCATCGATCATCAGTTTTTTGTTGTGAGACCTTAGTTGTTCATTGATTGCTTTCTCATATGTGCCTTGACCACGGGCCTTCAGCAGACCAAGCAACCCCTTGCTCTAGCCAGCAACTTTAGGTCTAAGCTGGTGAGCCCGTGCTCAAGCTGGCGACCTCGGGGTCTCAAACCTGGGTCCTCTGCATCCCAGTCCAATGTTCTATCCACTGTGCCACCGCCTGGTCAATCTCCTTTTCTTTTCTTTCTTTTTTTTTTTAATTATTCTATGCTCATCAATGGGCAAGTCTCCCATAACTATAACCAATGATTGAGAAAAAAAGCACAAAAACCTGCTTTATCCATAAACATTAATTAGGATACAAAAAGCGAGGCTCTAGGTCTTCAGTGTCATATCCATGTCTATTGCTAGGTCTGGTGCCTCCTTGAAAGCTACAATCCTGGAGTTCTATTCCAATATTCTTATGTTTTGCATATTCTATGTCAATAGTAAACACTACCTCAGAACCACAGTTAGCATGGTTAAATGTCATTTTTGAACAGATTTATTTTTCAGATCGGATCTACATCTCTACTGATGAAGCACTACTTTAAACCACCATGTTCTCTCATGGTGGTTTAAAGTAGCCAGGGTAATCATTTTGAAATATAAATCACTTTCCTACATGAAATTTTCCAGTGGCTTCTTATTCAAATAAAATCTAATCTCTCTACAAAGACCTAGAAACCAAGGCCCCTGCCTGCCTCTCTAACTCCTCTAAACTCCTTCCTTCCTTCATGGTAATCTAATCACACTGTCCTTGTTGACCTTCAAACATTTCAAACCTATTCCAATGCCAATGGCCAATGATTAAGTCAATCATGACTGTCTAATGATGCTTCTGTAAAACCCCAAAATGACAGGATTTGAAAATGTCAGGGCTGGTGAACACATAAAAATTTTTGGGAAACAGCAAAATAGGGCATGGAAGATCCATGCCTTCTCCCACACCTTGTCCTACACACCTCTTCCATCTGGCCATTCCTGAGCTGTATACTTTTATAATAAACCAGTAATCTAGTGTAAAATGTTCGTCTGAGTTCTGTGAGCCAATCCAGCAAATTCATCAAAACCAGGATGGGGTCTTTGGAACCTCTAACCTATAGTTAGCTGTTCAGAGGCACAGGTGACAATGTAAACCTGTGATAAGCTCTGAAGTGGGAGTGGGGTGGGAAGTCTTATAGAACTGAGCCCTTAACCAGTGAGAACTGATGTTATCTCCAGGTAGGACAGGCAGTAGCTATTAGAGAATTGCTTTGTGTGGGAAACTCTACACACAAACCCTCTGGGAAATTGATTACCAGAATCACTGGCATATGCAACAAATACTGACAAACAAATGACTCCATGGAACCAAAGAAAATAAAATATAAACATAGAAAAAAGATACTGGAATCCCGCTACATTGGCAGATAAGTTCTCTGAATCATTATGTCTATATTAAATAAGATATTGCCTCCTCTGTCTTCACAATCTGGGAAGATCGATATTTGGGAATTTCCTTTATATTTAGTAAGAAAGTATATCCTGATCATAAACAAGAATATAAGAGAAGTGACCCTTGTTGAACACATGAATTGCATTTCTAAAATTTGTTGTCTATACTGAAAACATATAAAATAAAAAATGTAACACCTGTTTTTAAAATAGTAAAAATATTTTAGGTAGTGAAAATATCTCTTGGAGAGAAGCCCATCCTCCTTCCTATCCCTCCCCAAATTTATCTTTCTTTATTTAAATCCTCATTTCAAAGTCTTCAAAAGTCTTACAGTAAAATTTCATAATTCTGATAACTCAGAAATTTGTAGTGGATCAAGCACTCAGGAAAACTGAATTGCCACTGTTATGAATTGTGCTCTCAGAGATCCATTCATTCATTTTTGAAATGCTCATTATTCTCATCCTTTATCAAAATAATTTAGACCTCTTTAAGATGTTACTAAACAATCAATAAGCTGACAATGATATCAAGGAAAAAATATACCTGAAAACCAATGAAAATGAGAACACAACAACTCAAAACCTATGAGACACAGCAAAAGCAGTTACAAGAGAGAAATTCATAGTATTACAGGCCTACCTCAAGAAATAAGAAAAACCTCAAATAAACATTCTAACTTTACACTTAAAGAAACTGGAAACTGAACAACAAACAAAGCCCAGAGTGAATAGGAGAAAGGATATAATAAAGATTAAAGCAGAAATAAATAAAATACAATCTAAAAAATATAAAAGATAAATAAAACCAAGATCTGGTTCTTTGAAAAGATAAAGACAAATCTTTAACCAGACTCATCAAGAAAAAAAAGAGAGGACCCAAATAAATAAAATCATAAATGAAAGAGAAGTAACAACTGACACAAAAAATATACAAAGGATTGTAAGAATAATATTATAACAACTATACTCCAACAAATTGGACAATCTTGACAAAATGGATAAATGCCCAGAAACACACAATCTTCCAAAATGAAATCAGGAAGAGTCAGAAAATCTGAATGGACATATTACAACAAATGAAGCTGAAACAGTTATAAAAAAAAAAATCTCCCAGAAAACATAAGTCTGGACCAAATGGTTTCACAGATAAATTTTACTAAACATGCAAAGAAGAACTAACACCTATTTTTCTCAAGCTATTCCAAAAAATTCAAAAGGAAGAAAGACTTCCAAGCTCATTTTATAAGACAAGCATTATCTTAATTCCAAAACCAGGTAAAGACACTACAAGAAAGAAATCTATAGGCTAATATCCCTGATGAACATAGATGCTAAAATCCTCAACAAAATATTAACAAACCAGATCCAGCAATACAATAAAAATATCATATACCATGATCAAGTGGGATTTATTCTAGGATGCAAGGTTGGTGCAATATCTGAAAATCAATAAACATGATACACCACATTAACAAATGAAGAAAACCACATGATAATATGAATAGATGCAGAAAAAGCAGTTAGAGAAATTAAGGACACAATCCCCTTCACTATTGCAACAACACCACCAAAATAAAGTACCTAGGAATAAATTTAACCAAGGAAGTAAAAGACTTGTACTTGGAAAATTATAAGACATTGGAAAAAGAAATCGAGGAAGATACAAACAAGTGGAAGCATATACCATGTTCATGGATAGGAAGAATTAACATCATTAAAATGTCCATACTATTCAAATCAATCTATAGATTCAATGCAGTTCCTATTAAAATACCAATGGCATACTTCACAGAACTAGAACAAATATTCAAAAAATTTATATAAAAACAAAAAACAAAAGAAAACCAAATAGCCTCTGCAATCTTGAAAATGAAGAACAAAGTAGGAGGTGTCACACTTTCTGATATCAAGTCATACAGCAAGGCCATTGTAATCAAAACAGCTTGGCATATAAACAGGCATACAGATCAATGGAACAGAACAGAGAACCCAGAAATACACCCGCACATTTACATTCAATTAATATTTGACCAAGGAGGCAAGAGTATACAATGGAGTAATGATGGTCTCTTCAATAAATGGTGCTGGGAAAACTGGGCAGGTACATGCAAAAAAATGAAACTAGATCACTAACTTATACCATTCACAAAAACAAATTCAAAATGGATAGAAGATTTAAATATAAGTAATGAAACCATAAAAATCTTGGAAGACAACATAGGCAGTAAACTCCCTGATAGCTCTTGTATTAATATTTTTGCTGATATATCTCTGGAGGCAATGAAGTAAAGGAGAAAATAAACAAATGGGATTATATCAACCTAAAAAGCTTTTGCACAGCAAAAGACACCATGAATGAAATAAAAAGACAATCCACATAATGAAAAACATATTAGACAATACGTCTGATAAGGGGTTAATATACCCTTAATAACAAAAATTTATAAGGAACTTCTAAAACACAATACCAAGAAGGTAAACAATCCAATTTAAAAAAATGGGCAAGAACCTGAATAGACACTTCTCCAAAGAGGACATACAGATGGCCAATAGACATATGAAAAAATGTTCAATGTCACTAATCATCAGAGAAATGCAAATTAAAACCACATTGAAATACCACCTCACACCTGTCAGTATGGCTCTCATAAAGAAATCAACAAACAACAAGTGCTGGTGAGGGTGTAGAGAAAAGGGAACCCTCCTGCACTGCTGGTGGGATTGCAGACTTGTGCAGCCAGAGTGGAAAACAATATGCATTTCCTCAGAAAATTAAAAGTGGAACTTCCCTATGACCCAGCTATCCCACTTTTAGAAATATATCCTAAGAATCCCAAAACACTAATTCAAAAGAAGATATGCACTTCTATATTTATTGCAGCATTGTTTACAATAGCCAAGATCTGGAAACAGTCTAAGTGTCCATCAGTGGACTAGTGGATTAAAAAGCTGTGGTACATATGCACAATGAAATACTATGTGGCCATGAAAAAAAGGAAATCTTGCCTTTTGCAACAGTATGGATGAACCTGAAAATTATTATGCTAAGTGAAATAAGTCAGACAGAGAAAGACAAATACTGTATGATTTCATTTATATGTGGGATACAATGAACACAATGGACTGAGGAATAAAATAGAAACAGAGGCAGGGTCACAGGAACAGAAGGACAGCTGTCAGAGGGAAGGAGGATGAAGGGAGGGATCAAGGAAGGTAAAGGGATTGGCCAAATTATAAATACATAACCCATAGATACAGATAAGTGGGCAACAAGTCCCAGTGGGAAAGAGGGGAATGAGGTAGGGGGAGAGGACAAAGGGGATGAAATGGGGAGCATGTTGTGGGGGAGTAAGGTTGTTATATTGATTGGAACACTTGAAACCATGTTAATAAAATAAATTAAAATTTTTAATTAAATTTAAAAAAATAACAAACAAGTGTTGGTGAGGATGTGGAAAAATGGGAACCCTTGTGTGCTGTTGGTGGGAAAGCAGACTGGTACAGCACCGTGGAAAGCAGTATGGAGTTTTTACAAGAAATTAAAAATGAAATGAGCCCTGGCCGGTTGGCTCAGCGGTAGAGCGTCGGCCTAGCGTGCGGAGGACCCGGGTTCGATTCCCGGCCAGGGCACACAGGAGAAGTGCCCATTTGCTTCTCCACCCCTCCGCCGCGCCTTCCTCTCTGTCTCTCTCTTCCCCTCCAGCAGCCAAGGCTCCATTGGAGCAAAGATGGCCCGGGCACTGGGGATGGCTCTGTGGCCTCTGCCTCAAGCGCTAGAGTGGCTCTGGTCGCGACATGGCGACGCCCAGGATGGGCAGAGCATCGCCCCCTGGTGGGCAGAGCGTCGCCCCATGGTGGGCGTGCCGGGTGGATCCCGGTCGGGCGCATGCGGGAGTCTGTCTGACTGTCTCTCCCTGTTTCCAGCTTCAGAAAAATGAAAAAAAAAAAAAAAATGATCTTATGACCCAGTGATTCCACTTCTGGGAATTTATCTGAAGAAACTAACTAACTCAAGAGAATATGCATGCTTATGTTCACTGCAGCATTACTTACAATAGCTGAGATTTGGAAGCAGCCCCCACATCCATCAGTAGTTAGTACATAAAAAAATCTGTGGTACATTTACACAGTGGACTACTACTCGGCTGTATAGAAGAAGGAAATCTTACCTTTTACAACAGCACGATGGACTCAGAGAGTATTATGTCAAGTGAAATAAGCCAATCAGAGATAGACAATTACCCTATGATTTCACTTATATGGGCAATCTAATGAAAAAAAACTAACAAACAAAATAGAAACAGATTCATAGATATCGAGAACAGACTGAAAGCTGTCATGGGGAGGGATTTTGGTAGCTGGGTGAAAAAAGTGAAGGGATTAAGCCAAAAAAAAACCCATCATAGACCCAGACAAGAACGTAATGATTACCAGAGAGAAAGAGGGGGTGGGGGAGGTAGAAGAGGAAAGAAGGGGGATAAATGGTGATGGAAGGTGACTTGACTTGGGGTGGTGAACACACAATATATTATAATATTCAGATGGTGTGTTATAGAATTGTACGCCTAAAACATACAATTTTTATTAACAATGTCATCCCAATTTAATTTTAAAAAATGATTTAGCCCTCCTAAAAAATGATGTTCCTAAAGTTCATCTTTCCCATTTTTATTTCCACTTTAGTTTCAAAATTAATATGAAGCAATAAAATATACTCTAATTTTTGTGAGCAGTATATATTCTTACATATGCAAATAACAAACTAGAGACATGCAAAAATCACAGGCACAGCTACACTGGCTTCAACATAATCTGCTGTAAGCAAAATCTGGAATATGAAAGCAATGTGTATATTTGTCAACTATAAACTGGCATTGCAGTGTCTCTCTTTTGAAATCAATTTTTTACAACCTTTTAAAAAATATTTAGAAAATTAAATTTAACAAGATGATACTGAATAATAAGTGTATATAGGTTTCAGGTAAACATTTCTATAGCATTTGAATCGATGATTATGTTGTATACCCATCACCCAAAGTCAAATTATTTTCTGTCACCTTATATTTGTCCCTCGTTACACCCTTTCCCCACCCCCAAACCCCCTCCCCCACATCTCCTTCCCCCTGGTAACCACTTCACTTTTAACTATGACCATGAATCTCAGTTTTATATCCCACCTATGTGTGAAATAATACCTTTATACCTAAATTTGAGTGTGACCAACACAAGATTAAAACATCTTTTATAAGAGCAAATCGCAAAGAGATTGACAAATCATGGGTGCAGCATGGATTAAGCAGATTAGTATGGTTGCAACAAAGGCCAAAGTATAGTAGAAGAGATCAGGTTAGATAGTTGGTTGAGTGATTATAGTTTTATAACAAGCAACAGATAGCCGAAAACTTTAAGATGGAAAAAAGAAGGCAAAGAACTGATGAAACTGAGTTTAGCATATAGGAAGAGTTACATCCCATTGTATAGAAGAGAAAGTCCAAGGTAATGTTGGTTAGAGCTAAATGGGTTTCTGTTTCTCTCATACTAAAGAAACTGGAAGTAGGTACTCCAGGGCTATCATAGGGGACATAAATTCCATCTCTTTCTAACTTACCATACTTAGCATTGGTGTCTATCCTTAAGGTTACTTCATGTTTCAAGATAACTGCTGGAACTCCAGTTACCATGACTACATTCCAAGGAGCTGGTAGGAAGGAAAGAATCAGAGCAAAAATACAGAAGCCTTTGAAGACATTTTCCAGAAAACTTCAGCTTACATTTCATTGGCTTAGGTGAAGAACCAGTGTTGTTTTTGTTTTCCCCAGCTGGGTATAATGCCCCAGAAAATGGAGAAAAGGGATATTGGGTAAGCAATTTCCTATCTATGCTCAGTTAGAAATGGCAAATCTAGCTGAATAAATGACAAAATACATTTACTATGATGAACTCATGGAATTGATTTTTTAGGAAGAAATACAAATGTTACCGACTTACTAGCTGAAATTGAAGTAAGGTATTATATATTCCCTGAATTACATATAAATAGGTTTTAATTTGTAGATAAACTAGAAATTGCCTACTAAAGAAGAATCTCAAAGCTAACTATTGTAAGTCAAGCAGATTGTTTGAACATTTTTGTAGATCTCTAACCCAGAATTGCTTACCAAGAATATTATAAAATAGTTTTAAAATCACCAGAATCATGTAGCCCATGTTCATCATAGCATTATTCACAGTGGCCAAGACTTGGAAACAACCAAACTGTCCCTCGATAGAGGATTGGATAAGGAAGATGTAGTACATATAATATATACAATGGAATACTATTCAGCCATAAGAAATGATGACAGAGTGACATTTATGACAATATGGATGGACCATTATACTGAGTGAAATAAGTAAATCAGAAAAAACTAAGAACTATATGATTTCATACTTAGGTAGGATATAAAATTGAGACTTAAAAACATAGATAAAAATGTAGTGGTTATCAGGGGGAGCAGGTTGGAGGGAAGGGGGTAAAAAGGGATGAATATAAGGTCACAGAAAATGATTTGGCTTTGGGTGATGGGTATACAACATAATCAACAATTCAAATGCTATAGAAATGTTTACCTGAAATCTATGTACACTTATTGATCAATACACCCCATTAAATTTAATTTTCTAAATAAAATTATTTTTAAAAATCATCAAAGGCCCTGGCTGGTTGGCTGAGTGGTAGAGTGTTGGCCCAGTGTGTGGATGTACTGTGTGTGATTCCCAGTTAGGGCACACAGGAGAAGTGCCCATCTGCATCTCCACCCTCTCTATCCCCCCCCCCTTCCCCTCCTGCAGCCATGGCTCAACTGGTTCAAGTGTATTGGCCCCAGGCACTGAGGATGGCTCCATGGAGTAAAATTTACTTCAGGTGCTAAAAATAGCTAGGTTTCAAGCATGGCCCCAGATGGGCAGAGCATCAGCCCCAGACGGGAGTTGCCAGGTGGATTCCAGTTGAAGGGCATGTGGCAGTCTGTCTCTCTATCTCTCCTCCTCTCACTTGGAAAAGAAAAAAAATTAAATTAAACATTTCTAAAAATCACCAAGGAGAACATTTTGTTTCTTTACTATTTTACATGAAAAGGGGGCATTGGTTTTTTTCTTTTTAATCTGAGTTCTTGGTTTCACAATTGTCATACTACAAAAATCAATGATGATATTTGTAGGGGTATTTGCCTAAGGTACAATGCCATATTCCTATATGAGACGAAACTCAAATAATGTTCCTTAAAAAAGGAAACAAAAAATAAAGACACATTAACACTGGAACTTACACATCCAAATAAGAGACATCTTTCAAAATAAACCTAGAAAGCTGGACATTTTCTTCCAGTGATAGTTTTTATTTTAGAGCCTTTTGTTACTCTCTTCTTCCGGGGTGTTTGCAGCAAGAAGGGAAGGCAAGGCAGGGTATTATTTCAGTGACTGGTATGAGTGTTATGAAAGTTTTTGTCTCAAGACTATGATCTAACTTGATCAGTGATAGATATGCTCATCAGACCTACTTCCAAATCACCTTGTTTCTAAAAGATTTGCCACCAATAAGGAAATTGATTTGGGCAGGTTAAGGCAAATCAATCACCTTATCAGTCCTATATCTTCATCTGCAAAATGATGACAAGGGATTAGATGGACAGATAATGTCTTCGTACCCTTTCAGAATGATATTCTGTGATTCTGTAATACCTTGTGCTATACTTAAGGTCCTATACCTTGCAACTTTAGAATTTATTATTTCTTTGACTTCATGAAAAATATAGATTACCAAATTTCACGTCAACATAGCATCACATATATATATACACATATATAAAAGTGTGCATGTGTAGAAAATAATTGATTACACATATATATTAAAAATATATGGAAATAGAAAGATCTACTAGTCAAAATGCAAGTTACCTCAGTTAATTTATGGTACTTTCCTGCTTCTCTATAATCAAGACCTTTAAAGTAATGAAGGGAAGATAATCAATACATATTAATAGCCTAAGAGTTAGGAAACTACTAACAACTATTGTTTGTAAATCATGATAGTCTACAAGGGTTCCTGGGATCATAAAGCCTGCTAATTACCCTCGAAAAAAAACCACAAATGTTTTTCACAACAACCTTTAAACACCACCTAGCTATTGCCAACCTACTGCCCACTCTGTTCCACTCAACATTCCCTCCTAATGCTTACTTTTAGTCTCAACAGCTCTATAGACAATTCTATTTCCAGTTTTGTGGTTATCAAGTACCAGGAAACATAGCTTTCACTCTGCTCTGTGACCCCTAACATGCCTTTTCTGAAGAGATATAAGTGTATATGAACACATGTATTCTTCATAAATCATATTATTGCTTTCCAAATATTTCTTTGCCCATTTCCACCGAATCACAAACTTCATAAGCACAGATTTGTCAACTAACTAGGTCTATAATACAGTGTGCTCCCCTGTTACTCTAGCCCAAAACTCTATACAGAAATCTTTGATACTTCAGATAAGTATTAAATTTATTGGAGAGATTTCAATTTTAAACCAAATCAGTGTTTTATTTCTCACTTGCTGGATTGTTCAGCCTGTTTACCAATGAAAAGAATACTATGTGCATTGAACCATTCAATCCATTTTGGTTGGATGTATGACATTTTCCTTTCTAACAAATGTGCATATAAATCCCAGGGCAGACCCATGCTGCTTTTTCTTTCATGTAAATTACCCCCCAGGACTGCTACTTAAAAATTTCAGTAGAAATAGATAAATTTCCAATGTCTCCTCCAGTCTTTCTGAGGGTAATTTCTCTAATCTAGCAAAATCAACTAGCTATATAAAGCAGATGTCTTTTGTTTGAAAGAACAGGAATAATTTAAACAAGCTGATTTACACTGAAAACTATAAAGCTCCTAGGGAATTATGGGTATTTGAGCTGATGGCTTTGAAGGAATGAGCTGTTGGTGCACAGTTGTATACATCCAGTATTTTATATCTCTGAATTTCTGCTGGTGATGGTAGAGAAGGAACACATGAAAAATAGATAAATATTGAGTTGCTATATAACTACTTACCTGCAGATCAGAAGAAAAAAGTAAAGTGTCACTGACTCTAAGAAGATATAATTGAGCAAATATTTATTTGAGCCTTGAGGAAATGTGCAAAAAAGGAAAGGAGAACAAAGGGAAAAAAAGAACATGGAATCGTCATAGGTTCATACAATGCTGGTAAAGAAAAGAACATGGAATCATAATAGGTTCATACAATGCTGGTAGAAGTAAACACTAGCTGTCTGCAACACCAAGAGATCTGTTTGTCCTGTCCATGTCTCAGACACTGTTAGGACAGGGGCAGCCATGGTAAAGCTGAGATCGTCAGAAGTGTGTTTTGCTAGTCTTTGACGATTATTATGCCAATTTCTACTTTACAAGATATTATGATTTTTTTCTTAATGTACTTGCACCTCTTCTCAGGAATCTATTTCAAATAACAATATCTTAAAGTTAATGAAAGCAAAGCAAAAGGACTTAATATTTATTAAAAGCCATATAAGAGACATTTCATTACCAATATTTTTTGTAAATCACATAATTTACAATAGCTCTTTCAGTCAAAATATAATTTCCTCTCTCTCTCAATAAAATAAAGGGTTAAAAGAAAAGGCATCTTTTGAACACCCCCTTGGTAGGAACTACACAATTTTTCTTCCTAATGTGTAGAATTAATCTGAAGGAAGTCCTCAACTGGGGCAACAATATAACTATTCTTGGCTGTGAGAAAATTTGTGAATCTATCCCTCAAAACTGAGGGGTTAATAGAAGCAAAAACACAAGACTTAGAGAAGACAGAGACAAATAGGGTTTTGGGTTAAATTGTGCTTCCCCTCACCTTCAAATTTGTGTCTTGAAGCCTTAACCCCACATGTGACTATATTTGAGACAGCAGCCTTGAAGGAGATAATTAAGGTTAACTGAGGTCATAAGGATGGGACACTAATCCAATACAACCTGTGTTTTTATAAAAAGAGAGAGACACTAGTAATGTGCCTGCACTGAGGAAAAGCTCTGTGGACACAAGAAGATGGCCATCCACAAGCCAAGAGAAGAAACCAACCCTGCCAGCACCTTGATCTTGGACTTTCCAGCCTCCAGAACTGTACAAAAATAAATTTCTGTTGGGTAAGCCAGTCTGTAGTAGTGTGTGATGGCAGCCCTAGAAGACTAGTACAGGTGCCAAAAAAAAATGAACAGAACAAATAGAGAAAAAGAATATAGCATATTTTTTTAAAAATAATTGAGTGTGCTACAATAAACAGGAATAGATAAATAAATTGAAGATTACTTTTGACCCTGCTCTGAAGTACTTTGCTTCTTACAGAAATACTTGGCTTTCCTTGCCCTGTGCCTAGAATGGAAAAAAGTAGATAACTTTCTACATATAACATATATAAGTCACAAAGACAGAATGTTCCAGTGAGACATTCTCCTTGCGCTCTCCCTTTTCTCTGCTGAAACTCCTGCTGCAGTTTGGAAGGCTTGGCAGTTGACACTCTTAGAAATGGCCTGAAGCTTGGTAATTCATTTCTTTAAATCACTGAACACCTATTGGTAGGCCATAGAACCTGACAAATAAAGCCTCACTCTAGAAATAAATCATGATTTAATTATTGGTCAAGTGTGTATGGTTAAGATATGTTCATGCTAAACTATAGGATTTTAGAAATATGTCAGAATTTATCTTCTCAGAGAAAAAGAGTATTCCTAATTTAGATTACAATAATCAATATTTTTGTAGAACCTTATATACACTTTCTATGCTATGGGGCCATTTCATATTTATCTTTACCCTATGCTCCTAAAGCCCAGTAGTCCCTCAGTTAAAGTTTGTGAAATCAATGGGTAGGTCTACCAATCACATTTAATGAGACCATCTTAATGACAGTATGTACACCTGAGCCTTCCCTTCCTTCCAGCCAAATGTGAATTGTCTGGCTGCTCTGGGATCACCTGTTTTGCAAGCAAATCTACACAGAAAGGCTTCCTATGTGGCTATGGCTTCTGGGTTAGAATGCACGTATTAGCTCAACATTTCATTTCATATTGATATGACTTTTCCTTCCATTCATTTAGAAATACTTCTTCAAGATTTTCCTTTTATTTCTTTTACTTTTAATGTGGAGATACAGATTTCCATTTGGGATGTTTTAGTACCTAATAATATAATAGTCTTAGATTATTTATAAACTTCTGATGATGTGTGAATTCCCATAGCTAGGGCTGCTGCAGATAGAAGTATGGATTGTGCACTGCACAACCTGAGAGGATGTCCACTCACTAAATAGGCTACATTAAAATTATGTGGAACAACTAGTATTTTTAAATATTAGTTGCTATTTCATGTTTTAACTGATCAGCTTTTGGGGTTGGTTTCTATTGGGGAAATGGTGATATTTACAGAGTGATATAAGTCTCAATGATTTAAGAAAATGATTCACTTGATTCCTCTGGAGTGGATTAGTCTATTGCTCAAATTACTTTTTATTTCCTAAATTTAAACAACTTTCCTGTTTTTTTAGATTAAATGCCTACACTGATAATAAAAAGTTTTAATTTAACTTAAAAACATCAAAGAGTACAGAAAGTGAACATTTCCTGAAATGATATCTGTTGATTAAGTCCCACTCCCAGCGATATTGCACAGTTCCCTACAAAGATCAATAATCTGTATATATTCTCCATATACTTCTCCTCCCAAAATGGCATTTTTGTTTGTTTTATGAAAATGAAATCATATTAAATATATTCCCCCTTGCCTTATTTTTCTTACTTAATAACACATCCTAAAAATATCTTCAAGTTGACTGATAAAGACCTATTTCATTTCTTTTAGTGATTGAATTTGAGTAAGAACTTCAGCTGCTCTGTTGGTCACAAGTAAGAAAAACCCACTTTAAATTGGCTTATGGTAAGAGAATTTATTTAATGGTCTAACTAATAATTTGAGAAATAGGTTGGTGTATCAGGGGACTTTTGGCTACAAGTAATGAAAACTCAAATTCAATTGACTAAACAAAGAAAATGTTTCACCTTGCATAACAGAAGTGTCAAGACAGGGTACCTCTAGGGTTGTTTAATTCAGTAGGTCAATTTCATCATCAAAAATAGTTGTTCCTTTTGTTTTTTCCACCAAGTATTTTCATCATGTCAGCATACTTCTCAGCTAACTCTTTTCACAGACCCAAAACGGCAAACAGAACATCCAGCAGTTACAGTTAGATAAAATAAGGTTAAGTCGGTGAAGGGGATTTGTGACTACATTGTGTGTGTCTCTGAAAGAGTGAAAAGACCTTTCCCAGAACTCCCAGTAAACCTACCCTCCTCTCCTATGACCAGCACTGAGTAACACGTTCATTGTAAATAAATAAATGGGCAAGAGAAATTTGATACCACAATAGTATTATAGATACTAAATATTCAGGATTTATTCCTGAGCTACAGAAAGATCTATTTCCTTCGAGGGATGGATGTCTAAGTAAACTGGGGTTAGTTTAACATGAAAGAAGGGATAAGTTGATTTTTAATGGGCCATCTATGCTACCAGTTTCTTTCTTTCTTCTCTGCTTTTCAAGATATAGGTTTATTTACTAAGGCTTTTCCTGTTTCCAAACAAGTGTGGGATCTCCTAGGACTCAAAGATTCCTCATTCATGTACAGTAATAAGAAATAACATCTCTTCATATAGCTAGTTTTGAAGAGATAATTCAATCATTCATCCAACAAATATGTATTGAGAAACTACTACGCCATAGGTGCTATTCTAGTGCCCGAAGAAAAATAATAATAAAGAAAAAGATCCCTTCCTTCAAGTAGCTTACACTCTTGTAAGAAAAAAATAGAAAATTTAAAATAAATTTGACAGGTAGTGATACATGCTTTGGAGAAAAATAAGGCAGCAAAAGAGGAAAGAAAGTAAAATTGAGGTACAAAGTACAACTTGTTATTTCAAATGGGCTTGCCAGGGAAGGCCTTTCCAACAATGTGATATATGAAAATAAACCTGAAAGAAGTAAGAGTGCCAGGTGACAGACAGACAGACAGATAGATAGACAGATAGATTAGATAGAAAGATTAGATAGATAGATAGATAGATAGATAGATAGATAGATAGATAGATAGATAGACAGATAGATAGATGATAGATAGATAGATAGATGATAGATAGAAAGATTAGATAGATAGATAGATAGATAGATAGATAGATAGATTAGATAGATGATAGATAGATAGATGATAGATAGAAAGATTAGATAGATAGATAGATAGATAGATAGATAGATAGATAGATAGATAGATAATAGATGATAATATATAGATAGATAATAAATCTGGAGCAGCAAGTGCAAAGGTCTTAGGCAAGAGCATGCTTGCTGTGTTCAAGGAACGGGAAAGAGAAAATATGACCCAAGCAGAGTGTTCAAGAGGAAGAATTATAGGAGATGTCATCAGAAAACTATTGATGTCATCATAGTGACCCCTAAAGTATATTTCAATTGACTTATTTGAGTGAAATAGGAAGCCATTAGAAGGTTTAAGCAGAAGGGTGAAATGTTTAACTACAGTATTAAAAGTGTCATTCTGATTCTCATGTACAGAATAGACCACAGAGAGTTGAGAGTTGAAGTAAAGAAACCAGTTAAGAGATTCTGCATGTGAAAGATTGTGGTTGTTTGGACCAGCATGATCAACTAGGGATGATGATAAGTGGTCAGATTGACCATATATATTGGTAGTAGAATTGTTATGATTTGATAATGGGTTGAATGTAAAATATAAAAAGAAAACAGTCAAGAGTGAAACAAGGTGTTTTGGTTTGAGCAATTGGAAGAATAGAGTTTACAGACTCAGAGATGAGAGTAAGGACAAAAAGATCTGATTTATAGTGGAGGAACCCAGGGATATGTTATCCAATAGTTAGGTTTTATAAATGTTTTAGATGCTTATGGTCCTGGTCAATTGGCTCAGTGGTAGAGCATTGGCCTGGAGTGTGGATGACCAGGGTTCAATTCCCAGTCAGGGCACACAGAAGAAGCTCCCGTGTGCTTCTCCACCACTGCCCTCTCACTTTTGTCTCTCTCTCTCCTCCTCCCCTCCTGCAGCCATGGCTCAATTGGAATGAGTTGGCCCCAGGCACTGAAGATGGCTCCATGGCCTCCACCTCAGGTGCTAAAAAATGGCTCCAGTTGCAAAGAAGCAAGGGCCCCAGATGGTCAGAGCATTGCCCCCTAGGCTTGCCAGGTGGATCCAAATCAGGGCACATACAGGAGTCTGTCTCTGCCTCCCCTCTTATCACTAAAAAATAAATAAGTTAATAAATAAAAAGAGATGATTATAAATATGCAGTTAAGGATATCAAGTGTAGCACTCAAGAGATTTCTGGTTTTGAAAAAAATGTGAGAATCTTCAGTAAATGGATACTATTTAAAGGCATAGAACTAGATGACATCACTGAAGAGGATGGTACAGATGGAAAAGACAAGTCTAGGGACTTAATTCAGGGACACTAATAGCTAAAGGGCAAGTAAATGAGGAGAAACCAACACAGGGATTTAAAAAGAACATTCAGTAGTGTAGAAGGAAAATCCAAGCTCAGTGGTTTCCTAGGAGAAAAATTAAGTTCTTCAAGGTATAAGGAATGATAAATCAGGTCAAATAAGATGACTGTGAATTGACCATTGGATCTGTCAATGTGGTGGAGAGAAAAAGCTAACTAGCATGGAGAAGAGGACAACTAGACATTGCAAATAGAACCCTTCTAGGAGTTTTGGTGAAAAAGAAGCATGATGAGGGAGGGGGGGGTGGTTAACACACAATAAAGTGTACAGATGTGTTGTAGAACTGTTCACATGAAACTTTTTTGTTAACCAGTGTCACCCTAATAAATTCAATTAAGAAAAAAATAGCAGAGAAATGGGGCAGTTTCTGGAAAGAAATGTGCGTCAAGAAAGTTTGTTTTTAAGGTAGAAGATGTTAACAGCATGCTTCTCTGCTGATGTGAATGATTCAGGAGAGAGGGAAAATGTGACAGCAAAGAGAGATGGGAATTGCTAGGATGAAATCTTTGAGCAGGTGAGAAGGGCTCCAATCCAGTCAAGGAGCTGGATTTCCACAGAGAGTTGATCCACAGCAATTAGAGGAAAAGCAGACTACATGTGCACAGACACAGGGTGTGGTAGATGTGATGGTGGGGAAGAGAGAGATAGGACAAGAAAGGTCTTGTAATTTGAGGAAAAAGGACATATAAAGTAGCCTCAAGGAGAGTGGAAGAATTAAAGCTAGGGAATCAGTGGAATCACCAAATAGTTGAGACAGTGTGAGTTTATGGTCATGATTTAAAAACAAATCAGTCAGCAATTTGTGTAATTCTCCAGCTATGTTCAGCTGCCTTAGTTCAGTCAGGAAAGTTGGGCTTAATCCATGTAGGGGTTTTTCTAGGCAAGTAAGGAAGAGAAAAGAGGTGAGGGAGTACTGGTAGTCCCTGGGTTATGAACAAGACAGGTTCTGTAGGTTTATTCTTCAGTTGAATTTGTAAATTGGAACAAGTACTTATATATATTAAATGCAACTTAGACAGATGTTTATCTTAATATAGTATTTATTTTTACCTTTCTGTGCATATAAATAGTTAACATTTTCAAATCTACACAACCTATCTTGTTCATAACCTGGGGACTGCCTAGATATGAGAATATATGTGAGGAAGTAATTTTAAAGCTGTATCATGAAAATTTCAGTAAACAGGAAGAAAAGTTATGACATATGTAACCAAGGGTGGTGGTGAGGGGCAATAATAAGATAATGTGTTCAATTTTAAGTCTGACTTTAATCAGTGAATTTTGGAAATGAGCTTATAGAATAGTTTAAATGGGAATAACAGCAAGAGTTTCACAGAATGAGAGGATTGAAAGAAATTATGAAAGGGGTACACTTATTGATAATGACAAAGTCTATAGTCAGACAATGGAAGTGGGCATCTCATTTAGAGTGAAAGGGAAGAGGAGATGAAATAATTGAGAATCCAGGGAATGAGATGGATCATCCCTGTAGCAACTGAGTTTGCCAATAATTCAATAGTAGAAAAGCTGAGAAGAGTGGAAGTGAACCAAATGCCAATATGTTTATAAAGAAGGAAGTGGAATTGTATGAATGAGTCCTTCTAAGCATTTTATTGATCAAATTAGATGATATTGTTAAACCAATCACTGTTGCAAAGGTGATGAATTCTACAACTGGTTGAATCTAACTCTGTGCTACTCCTAGAGTTGACTAGTACAATACAAAGAGCATGGCTAAGATAGGTAGAGGAACATTTCTCCAAAAATAAAAAAATAGAGGTGCTATTACAATACTGAAGGGAAAATGGATGCTGAATAGCTAAAAGCAGGTGTATATAATATTTGCTAATATATTACCTAGGACACTAAATCTTGGTTTGTCAAGGTTTTATTTTCTTGGATTTTTATTACATTAGGTAGATAGATAGATAGATAGATAGATAGATAGATAGATAGATATACATACATACATACATATGTACAATTATATGCTGTGGCCAAGAGCCTCAAAAATATACCCAAAGGTTATTCTATCCATATATTTCCTACTTTAACTAACTTGACAAGACAAAATGGAAAATATGTTTTTAAATTTTGGAATCTAGGCCCTGGCCGGTTGGCTCAGCGGTAGAGCGTCGGCCTAGCGTGTGGAGGACTCGTGTTTGATTCCCGGCCAGGGCACACAGGAGAAGCACCCATTTGCTTCTCCACCCCTCTGCCGCGCCTTCCTCTCTGTCTCTCTCTTCCCCTCCCGCAGCCAAGGCTCCACTGGAGCAAAGATGGCCCGGGCGCTGGGGATGGCTCTGTGGCCTCTGCCTCAGGCGCTAGAGTGTCTCTGGTCGCAACATGGCGACGCTCAGGATGGGCAGAGCATCGCCCCCTGGTGGGCAGAGCGTCGCCCCATGGTGGGTGTGCCGGGTGGATCCCGGTCGGGCGCATGCGGGAGTCTGTCTGACTGTCTCTCCCTGTTTCCAGCTTCAGAAAAATGCAAAAAAAAAAAAAAAAAAATTTGGAATCTATTTGGTCAATCATAGTATTATTATGTTCCAATGGCCAAAGAAGTAATTTAAATTTCTTTCATCTGAATGGTGATAGTTATAGTATCACTGAGTTTAACATTGTCCTTTTTTCTTCCTAAAATCTAAGCAAAAGATCTCCCCTGTCAAATTCTATCCCCACTTTTTAGCCCATGCCTCAAAAAACAAAGTCACTGACATTTAAAATTATTTCCCCTACTGTTGTGTTCTTTATTTCCCAGGCTTTCTTACAGTTAGGTTGTGTATGTGGCTAAGTTCTAGCCTCTGTAATATGGATAGCAGGGAGATATACCATTTCCAGGCTGCTTGAAATTTTCCCACATGATTGTAAGCACTCTCTTTCCCCCACCCATATAACAGAAATCAAAGCATTCCCAAATGATTCAGACAACAATGAAAGAAGCCCAAATACTTGAGTTGCCACATAGAGAAGAGCTGCCCAGAAAAGCCATGCAACCTGATCAAAATGAGAACTTGATCAAGAAACTTTTATTGTGCAAAGCCACAGAAATTTGAGTGCTTGTTACTACAGCTTTGATTATCCTACACTTACTAATAAGAAAGACAAATAATGCTACGTAACTATTGCTACATATTTTTCCTAAGGAAGAGTCTAGAATCATATGTCTGTTTGTTTTTTATCCACAAGGCTTTACCAGGACCTAATTACCTTAGTGAAGTCTCAAGTTCATTAAGTTTCCCTCAGAAACTTCTCTAGCATCCAATTTAGGAAAGGATCAATATTGTTCTCAACAGTTTAGGAGTTTTTAACCCAGGAGGCACATAGCATTATCTGATAAGATTTGACATTGATTTCTTGATTATTAAGTCTAAGGAAAAAAGTTTCCATGACAAGAAGGGAATATGAAGTCAAAAAAATTATTTTCCCAAATGTCTGAAGGCAGAAACTCATAGGAAAGTATAGAGCTTAGCATACGATATTCAAAGGTTTACAATTTTTGCTACAAGAATCTTCAAGTGAATCTCAGTCTCAAGTGATATGTTCTCGTATTTCTTAGCTGTTTTTTTTTAGTCTTTTGTTACTTTTTTAAAATAATTTTTTCTTTTCACTGTTAGATATTAAATAGAAACAGCATTAATTGCTTTCCTTGGATACCTTACCTAACGCATGCAAAAATGCAGTTCTTTTAAGTTCAGACATAGAATAATATAAAGTAAAACCACAAGCCCTAAGTGGATGGATCATCACTTCTAGGTGGTACACCAACATATGATTCTTGCCTTTCAGCTCAGCAGGGTAGTTTCAGACAAAGATAGCATTGGAGGCTGCTTTTCTGCCAGTTCCTAGTAGGACACTGTCTGTTGTATAGAGTATCTGTGCAACAAGCCTACAGATCATTTGCCCAATCAATTATTTTTGAAGGATCCCAGTGTTAGCTTATTTTGAGCCTGACATTAACACTTTAAAAAAATGGCCAATTTGGAAGGAGGTAGATGATAAGCAGCTGTGAATAATAATAATAATCCTCAGGTCATTTTAAATTGAAACTCATAGGTATTCTTCTAAAAGTTTGACTTCGTTTTTTTCCAAACACAGTAGTCTATTTTCTCAACTCATCATATTTTATTTCTGACTAGAATCTTGACAGTAAACATAATTTAGAAGTCTGCTTTGGTACAACCACACTACTATGACAGGGTATAGATAACACCTACTCCGAATCTGCAAGGTGACCTTACAAATGACTTAACTCCCAGATGTTAGTATCCTCAGTCAAAGAATGGTGAATAATGCCTTCTGTCAGCTTACTAAAGACACTGACTTTGTGTCATACAAAAGTAAATTCATATTTCAGCTCTGCCAACTGCGACCTGTGTGGTCCAGTGTAAGCTACTTAACCTCTCTGAATCTTGGTTTCTCATAGAGTAACTGTGAAGTTTTGGACTTATGAGGTATATATGAGGTCACTGGCACATTCAGTAGACCACTTTCATCCAAAAAGTTCATAGAGAGAGCTGGGGTTACTAATGATCACATCAGTTGCAACCCTAGGGAGAGAGAAACAGAGTGTACAGAAAATATTTTTATCCCTCATTTTACAACGCCTGAGGTATTTCCAGCTATCAGCTTTGCTGTACATCAGAATGGCTGCATGTGTCTCTGTCAGATGCAGGAGAGGGGGACTGTGCTAAAATGGGAGGTTTGCTTTCAAAGGGCCCAGAAAAAGGAAAGGAGACTCCTAGCACACAAGGTACCTAATAGCAACAGAATCCTGCCGTTATCAGTCATGTAAACCTCATCAGTGCAGAAAGCAAACATGTTCACTCCAAATTCACGAACTTCTGGACCTGCTCAATCAAGATTTCTAAACTGTGCTGGTTTCAGTTCCTACAAAATGATATCCTTTCAACTGTGAGTCTTTAGAATTGCAGGTTAATGTGTCAAACTTGGCAGAATCATTAAGAAGGCAAGCCTGAATGGGGGAAAGAGCTAGCAGTGAAAGTATAAAATGTTGCCCAAGAGGGATTTCAATGGATGCTATCTCCTGTTTTTATCCTCGGTCCAGTCTCAGTTGTAAGTATACTTAAAGAATAAATGTAGGATCATGTAGAATTGTTTTCTGCCCACTGCATCCTGTTACTACCTTTTGAAAATACATATAAATGCCTCTTTCTCCATTAAATTTCTCTGAATCCTTCCAAATGAATGTCATCTCTGCCTTCTCTGAGCATCCCTTTAAATCACACATATTTTTCCTTATATATGAGAGGTAGGGTATGGTGAGCAACGGCAAGGACCTAGAAATCCAACAGTCTTGAGTCCTAATTCCACCTTTACCATTACTTGCACTGTGGCTCAAGCTTGTGGAGCCTTCATTGTATCATTTCCAAAATGGAAAAGGTGATATCACACACAGAGTTATGAGAATTAAATAAAATCATGCACGGAAAACACGTAGCAGAACTGTGTATTACCAAGGTTGTTGTTATCATTATCATTATCACTCCTATCTTTCCTACTATAACATAAGCCCACAAAGAATAGGAACAAAGTTTCATAATACATTGCTCCCATTGGGAGGATTTGGCTCAAAACAACTACTCAGAAACTGTTGAACAAATTCAAATTGAGTATTTATAGTAATTTGTTTTAGTAAGGATGCTTTTGATGATAAATGATGAATACTATAATCAAACTGACTAAGGCAAGTGGCAAGTTTATAATAACAATACTGAATATATTTTATAGAATTAAATGATATCTGAAAACTTGAGAAAGATAGAAATGCACCTGGGTTTCAGGAACCGTTAGAACCAAGAATTTGAGTGTGCCAAGAACCTGCTCATACACCCGTTATTCCTCTCTCTGAATGTTCACTTTAGTTTCAGTCACCCATTTTCCTTTACATGAAGATAAAGTGGCCACAAAGGGAGCCTGAGTTTTACAAATTGTGGTTTCCATATCCAGAGAGGAACTGACTCTTTCTCTCATAAAAATCCCTGGGAAGGATTCCTTTTGCCTGTGCTTCAGCCATGAGCCTATTTCTCAGCCAATATGTTGTGATCAGAGTGAGGCAAGTCATGGAAGAACAAGGTGGCTCCTGAGTAATACATGGCTGGAGCTGGAGAAGAAGCAATTCTCAGAGAAGGAGAACAATGTTACTGGAGGAGAGTACAGGAGAGAAGAGACCACCTATGTGCCCTAAACTATGATTACAAAGTACCACAATGTTCTCAAAACAAAATTAAGTTAATTCTAATATACTCTATTTTAATGTCTGTTTATATGCAGTGTTTGCAGTTTTGGAGGAGCAGTAAATATTTCAGCACAGACACATCTCCTAAAAGGTGAAAGTATATAATATTAATACTTCTTAAAGAAATAAAAATATATGCTGAAACTTTATTTTTTATTAATTTTAATGGAGTGACATTAATAAATCAGGGTACATATATTCAGAGAAAACATCTCCAGATATTTTTGACATTTGATTATGTTGCATACCCCTTACCCAAAGTCAAATTGTCTTCCGTCACCTTCTATCTGGTTTTCTTTGTGCCCCTCCCCTCCCCCCACCCCCTCCCTACCCTCCCCCACCCCCACGGTTACCATCACATTCTTGTCCATGTCTCTGAGTCTCATTTTTATGTCCCATCGATATATGGAATCATAGAGTTCTTAGTTTTTTCTGATTTACTTATTTCACTCCATATAATGTTATCAAGGTCCATCCATGTTGTTGTAAAAGATCCGATGTCATCATTTCTTATGGCTGAATAGTATTCCATAGTATATATGTCCCAAAGGTTTTTAATCCACTCGTCCACTGACCGACACTTGGGCTGTTTTCAGATCTTCGCTATTGTGAACAATGATGCCATAAACATGGGGGTGTATTTCTCCTTTTGGAACATTGCTATGGTGTTTTTAGGGTATATTCCTAAAAGTGGGATAGCTGGGTCAAAAGGCAGTTTAATTTTTAATCTTTTGAGGAATCTCCATACTGTTTTCCACAGAGGCTGCACCAGTCTGCATTCCCACCAGCAGTGCAGGAGGGTTCCCTTTTCTCCACATCCTCGCCAGCACTTATTCTGTGTTGTCTTGTTGATGAGCGCCATTCTGACTGGTGTGAGGTGATATACCATTGTGGTTTTAATTTGCATTTCTCTAATGATTAGTGATGTTGAGCACTTATTCATATGCCTATTGGCCATCTGTATGTCCTCTTTGGAGAAGTATCTATTCATTTCTTTGTCCATTTTTGATTAGATTGTTTGTCTTCCAGGTGTTGAGTTTTACAAGTTCTTTATAAATTTTGGTTATTAACCCCTTATCAGACGTATTGTCGAATATGTTCTCCCATTGTGTAGTTTGTCTTTTTATTCTGATCTTATTGTCTTTAGCTGTGCAAAAGATTTTTAGTTTGAAATAGTCCCATTTGTTTATTCTGTCTTTTATATCACTTGCCCGTGGAGATAAATCAGCAAATATATTGCTTGCTTGAGATGTCAGAGAACTTACTGCCTATGTTTTCTTCTAAGATGCTTATGGTTTTACAGCTTACATTTAAGTCTTTTATCCATTTTGAGTTTATCTTCGTGAATGGTGTAAGTTGGTGGTCTAGTTTCATTTTTTGCAGGTGCCTGTCCAATTTTCCCAACACCATTTATTGAAGAGGCTGTCTTTACTCCAATGTATGTTCTTACCTCATTTGTCAAATATCAGTTGTCCATAAAGCTATGGGTTTATTTCTGGGTTCTCTGCTCTGTTCCATTGATCTGTATGCCTGCTCTTATGCCAGTATCAGGCTGTTTTGAGTACAATGGCCTTGTAGTATATCTTGATATCGGGAAGTGTAATTCCTCCTGCTTTATTCTTCCTTTTCAAGATTGCTGAGGCTATTTGTGTTCTTTTTTGGTTCCATATACATTTTTGGAATATGTGTTCTATATCTTTGAAGTATGTCATTGGTATTTTAATTGGTATTGCATTGAATTTATAAATTGCTTTGGGTAATATAGACATTTTAATGATGTTTATTCTTCCTAACCATGAGCACGGTATATGCTTCCACTTGTTTGTATCTTCCTTGATTTCTTTTATCAATGTTTTATAATTTTCCGAGTACAAGTCTTTAATCTCCTTGGTTAAATTTACTCTTAGGTACTCTATTTTTATTGTTTGCAATAGTGAAGAAGATTGTTTCCTTAATTTCTTTTTCTGACAGTTCATTGTTAGCGTATAAAAATGCCTCTGATTTCTGAGTATTAATTTTATATCCAGCCACCTTGCTGAATTAATTTATTAGGTCTAGTAGCTTTTTGACTAAAACTTTAGAGTTTTCTATATACAATATTATATCATCTTCAAATAATGATAGTTTTACTTCTTTACCAACTTGAATGCCTTTTATTTCTTCTTCTTGTCTGATTGCTGTGGCTAGGACTTCCAGGACTATGGTGAATAAGAGTGGTAAAAGGGGGCACCCCTGCCTTGTTCCTGAACTTAAGGGAATTGCTTTCAATTTTTGCCCATTGAGTGTGATGTTGGCTGTGGGTTTGTCATAGATGGCTTTTATCATGTTGAGGTATATTCCCTGTATTCTCACTTTGCTGAGAGTTTTGATCATGCATGGGTGCTGGATTTTATCAAATGCTATTTCTGAATCTATTGAAATTATCATATGGTTTTTCTCCTTCCTTTTGTTTATGTGATGAATCACATTGATTGATTTGCAAATATTGCACCAGCTTTGCCATCCCAGAATAAATCCCACTTGATCATGGTGTATGATTTTTTTTCATATATTACCGGATCCAGTTTGCTTATATTTTGTTGAGGTTTTTAGTATCAAAAATTATCAGGGATATTGGTCTATAATTTTCTTTCTTTGTGTTGTCTTTGCCTGGTTTTGGAATCAGAATTATGCTCTCCTTATAAAAGAAGCTTGGAAGTCTTCCTTCCTCTTTAATTTTTTAAATAGCTTGAGAAGGATAGGAGTTAGTTCTTCTTTGAATATTTGGTAGAATTTACTTGTGAAGCGATCAGGCCCATGACTTTTCTTTCTTGGGAGCTTTTTGATCACTGTTTTGATCTTATTTGTTGTAATTGGTCTGTTTAGGTTTTCTGATTCTTCCAGATTGATTTATGGAAGATTGTATGTTTCAAGGAATTTGTCCATTTTATCTAGGTTGTCTAGTTTTTTGACATATAATTCTTCATGGTATTTTCTTATAATAATTTGTATTTCTGTTGTGTCAGTTGTTATTTCTCCACTCTCATTTCTAATTTTATTTATTTGTGTCCTCTCTCTTTTTTTCTCGGTGAGTCTGTTTAAAGGTTCATCGATCTTGTTTACCTTTTCAGAGAACCAGTTCCTGGTTTTATTGATCCTCTGTATTGTTTCTTTAGCCTCTATGTCATTTATTTCCGCTCTGATCTTTATTATTTCCTTCCTTCTACTAGATCTGGGCTTTCCTTGCTGTTCTTTTTCTAGTTCCTTTAGATGCAGGGCTAAGTTGTTTATCAGAGCTTTTTATAGCTTCTTAAAGTATGTCTGTAGTGCTATGAACTTCCCTCTCAATACTGCTTTTGCTGTGTCCCTTAAATTTTGAGTTGTTTTATGCTCATTATCATTTGTTTCTAGGAATTCTTTTATTTCTTTTTGATTTCATTGTTAACTCATTCATTATTTAACAACCTTCTATTTAGTTTCTATGTGTTTGAGAATTTTTTAGTTTTTCTGTTGTGGTTGATTTCTAGTCTCATGCCTCTGAGATCAGAGAAAATGCTTTATATGATATCAATCTTCTTAAATTTGTTGAGAACACTTTTGTGCCCTAACATGTGGTTTATTCTAGAGAATGTACCATGAGCTCTTGAAAAAAATGTATATTCTGCTGTTTTAGGGTGAAAGGTTCTGAAGATATCTATTAAATCCAGTTGATCTAGTGTGTCCTTTCAGTCTGCTGTTTCTTTGTTAATTTTTTTTCTTGAGGATCTATCTAATGATGTTAGTGGGGTATTGAAATCCTCTACTATTATAGTATTGCTATTGATCTCAACCTTTATATCCATCAAAGTCTGCTTTATATATTTAGTTGCTCCTATATTAGGTGTGTAGATATTTATAAGGGTTATATCTTCCTGTTGGATTGCTCCCTTTATCATTATGTAGTGGCTTTCTTTATCTCTTACGATAGCCTTTGTTTTAAAGTCCATTTTGTCTGATATAAGTTTTTTTTTTCATTTCCATTTACATGATATATTTTTTTCCATCCTTTTACCTTCAGTCTATGTGCCTCTTTTGTTTTAAGGTGTGTCTCTTGTAGACAGCATATGTATGGGTCCTGTTTTCTTATCCACGCAGCTACCCTATGTCTCTTGATTGGATCATTTGATCCATTTACATTTAAGGTTATTATTGATATATAGTTGTTTATTGCCATTTTATTCTTTAAAGCTATATTCTTCTTTTGTTATATTATTTTCCCACTTTGATCTGTTTACAACAGGCCTCTTAACACAGGCCTCCTCTAGTATTGGTTTGGTTGTAGTGAATTCCTTAATTTTTTTTTTTGTCTGGGAAGCTTTTTATTTTCTTTTAATTTTAAATGATAGCCTTGCTGGATATAGTAGTCTTGCTTGTAGGTTCTTGTTCTGCATTACTTTGAATATTTCTTGCCATTCCCTTCTGGCCTCAAGTATTTCTGTTGAGAAGTTAGATGTCATCCTTATGGGGCCTCCTTTGTAGGTGATAGCCTTTTTTTCTCTAGCAGCTTTTAATATTTTCTCTTTATCACTTAGCTTTGGTATTTTAGTTACGATGTGTCTTGGTGTAGATTTCTTCAGGTTTCTTTTTAATGGAGTTCTCTGTGTTTCTTGAAGTTGTGAGAGTTTTTCCTGCATTAATTTAGGGAAGTTTTCAGCTATTATATGACTTAACAAAGTCTCTATCCCTTGTTCTTTCTCTTCTTCAGGAACCACTATGATGTGGATGTTATTTCTCTTTGTGTTGTCACAGAGCTCTCTTAGAGTTTTCTCAGACTTTTTGAGTCTCTTTTTTCTTAGGCTTTGCTTCTATGCCTTCGTTCAACTTGTCCTCCAACTTGCTGATTTGATATTCAGCTGCATCCATACTGTTTTTAATTCCTTCCATTGTGTTCTTCATATCTGATATGATATTGTCATCTCCAACTGATTCTTTTTTAATATTTCATGTCCTTTTTTATATTTGCTATTTCTTTATCTTGGTTTTTGTAATGACCATCCATTGTTGTTCTAAGATCCCTCAGGATTCTAACAATCATTATTTTAAACTATGAATCTGGAAGTTTGGTAATTTCCATATCACTCAGTTCATTTTCTGGAGGTTTCTCTTGTGGTTTTATTTGGATTGCACTTCTCTTTCTTCTCATTATGTCTGTGTGTTTGGGTGTATTTGTTTGTAGGGCGAGTTGAGTCTAGGCTTGGTGTTTCTGCCTCCGATTTTTAGTTGTGTTATTTCTAGGTCTTCTAAGATCAGCTGTTATTTTTGAGATCCAAAAAGAATTGGTATTTTGGAAGGCACTGATTTCGGTAGAAACCCAAATGGTGTTCCCCTGAAACTTCTTAAATATATTATTATATAAATTAATCAAATAAGCTGACTTGAATGGATCATTTGATTAAAATAATGAGCCTATATCCAAGTTGATCCACATAACCTTGCCACCAAAAGTTATAAAATATTCTAATGTTTTCATACCAATAAACATTGAAAAGTGGTTAGATTCTATTTTCCTTCTCTTTTTTAGAGTATAAATATTGACCTAAATCTGGTATCCTAGGATTGAGCAATAAATAATTAATAAGGAAAGGAATGGACAAACAAAGATAGGATAAGGGACTTATTTTTCCATAATAACAAAAGTAATACCTGATTTTTTTTATTCCACCTGAAATGAATACATCAAATAAACCATTCTAAAGATCAAGCAAAAGTATCCATGACCTCCTTCCATACCACAAAATCAAGGATTGTGACATGACATTTTAAGACAGAACTAAACCAACGCATATCATAAAAGTAATGGAAACAGAGGAGCCCTTGTTGCCATTGTAACTTAATGACATTCTACCCAACAGCTATCTGGCACATAATGTTTTGGTTTGCCTCCATGTTCAGGCCAGTGGCAATGCCAGCTTGCCCAGTATACCAGAGTCCTCACAGAAAAAAGAAGGCACTTTCATATTAGAATATGTAATAAAAATTTAATAAGTGAGACTATTTCCTATTTATGATCAGGGTACTGGTAAACCACAAGGAAGCATGCAGTAACCCAGCGCTAATGATAAGGTGTCCCATTACTTTTACAGGTAGGTCGGAAGGGGTGAGACAATGTGTGGCCATTGAAACTAAAATCAAAGAAGTCTGAGTGGGAGGGGCACTTAACAGAGCTATGACCTCCCTGCCGGAAAACAACCAAGGAAATACTTCATTTCTTATTCTTTTCCCTCCATGGCTTTTCTGTTCAGGCTCCCATTGGCCATCCAACCTGAAGCTAGAGGGCCAGCTGATAAAGTCCTCAAAGGGGCCCAGAGCAGAGAAGGGTGGACAGTGGACCCAGTACACCAGGGAATGGTACCCATATGTATATGGCCCTGTGAATGAGTTACATCAACACTTTAATTCTCACTCATTCCAATCACCCCAGCCATTCAGTAAGAGGTTTATAGGAAACTCAAAACCTCACATAACTTAATAACCTACAAGTGCAAGAATAGAGCTGAGAATGCTTCCTCCTCAGTCCAATGATTCAGTAAGAGCTGTTTGGCTCTCTTCGTCCCTGGAGATCCAGGCTATCCACTGAGCATCATTAATGCAACATCACTAGCCAGGGCACTGGGAAGCTAGCTGTTTCTGACAAGTCTTCAGGACAAAGGCTTTTGTGGAATCAGGGCCAGACCTCCCCAAGCCCACACGTTCTAACCCCATGTTATAGCACAGTTTAACTGCACAGCTACCAGGGATCAAGTCCTAACCCTTGCTTCTGTGGTGTGAGGTGTTGACAGAATTATAGCCTCTTTGCTCAGGGTTTCTGAAAATTCTCACAAGGGAAACAACCAGATTACAAATCAGGGAATACAGCTGGGCTGCCTTATGAATCTCAATGTCCCCTTAAACAGACTCCAGAGTGCCTTTGTGGAATATGAAACTGAAGCCACAAGTGTGTCCAACATAAATTTCCCTGTCCCATGGGAAAGCATTTAAATGGTTATGACAAAACTAACACATGTAGTAACCAAACTATAGAACAACTTGCCTTGACTGTCAGGCTTTGCTTCATTCTGTATGAATCTAGAAGTCAGCTTTGTTTCCCTCCCTCCCAGGAGCCTTCTTGGCTGACTTCATATTAAATGTAAAATATCAGAATATTCATTTTCAAATGAACCTTATGAAACTCAATAACAAATTCAGTTCACCATTGTGGTAAAAATTCAGATAAAACACCCAAAGAGAGAGAGAAAGAGAGAGAGAGAGAGAGAGAAACAGAAAAACATGGGTCTGACAATAATTTACAAAATATGCATGTTGGATTCTTTGTTCTTCACAGTGATAATGTGAGGCAGCAGCAGGTGTTATTGTTCTGTTTTAAAACAAGATTAATTGACACTTGTCAAAGTCACACAGTTTCCGAGTGTCAGTGCCTGACTGGAAGCCCAGGTGTTTGACTATGAATGCCATGTTCTTTCCTCTGCTTTCTGTGGAATTATAACAACAGTCACACTAATGCAGCATTTCCGTGGGGCAGCAATGGCACTGAAGCCAATTCATAAATAAACAAATGAAGTATTTTAGCAAATTTGTGTCTTCATCATTTAGAATTATTTATATATTACCAAAACAAAATTAAAATCCTTTATACTGTCTGAATGTTTTCCCTCTGTCACACAGAAAATCTGATATTTGAGAACTAAGCATCCATGATTACTAATACCATGTGGCATTTGAATGGTACAATGGAGTTTTGTATTCTTCACATTGACATAGAATGACTTAGTAAGAGAGAAGTTCAGTTTTAGTATTACTGTAATTGTGTGATTTTCCTTGATGATGTGGGAGAACTTCCAATCCTTGAAAACCCTAACCAAGTCCTAGAGAAACTTCAGAGTTTGCTCAGACACCTACCTGCCCAGTGCTTGAAACAAAGTAGGTCCTTAGTTGGAAATGAATTTGAATACTATTTTGGTATTTTGGTTCTCTTGCTTGATCAACATAACATTTTACATTATATCTGAAAAAGAAAACAATAGTAATTTATTTATTTTTCTCTTTACTTTAAAAGACCATCATCTTCATTAAGATACAATGGGGCCTGACCAGGCAGTGGTGCAGTGGATAGAGCACTGAACTGGGATGCAGAGAACCCAGGTTCGAAACCTCGAGGTTATCGGCTTGAGCATGGGATGAGCAGGGGATCACTTGCTCTGCTATAGCCCCCCGGTCAAGACACATATGAGAAAGCATTCAATGAACAACTAAGAAGCCACAACAAATATTTGATGCTTCTCATCTCTTTCCCTTCCTGTCTGTCTGCCCCTATCTGTCTCTGACACGCACACACACACACACACACACACACACACACACACACAGTATTGGGTAATAAAATTATGCAAGTTTCAGGTGCACAATTCCACAATACACCATCTGTACATTGCATTGTGTGTTCACCACCCCAAGTCAAGTCTCCCCTCTCGTGCAGTTCTCCTCACCCTCCTTTCCCTCCTGAAATCCTCACACTGTTGTCTGTGTCTACAAGTTTTTTCCTTTGATTAATCCCTTCACCTTTTTCACCAAGTCTCCCAACTCTCATCACCTCAACCCAATAAATTTAATTTAAAAAAGTATTAAAAATACAAGAAAGTTAGGAGGGAAACTAGGAGATTGTGGTGACCAGAAATAAAGAATCAGTTTTCAAAGAAAAGGTGTGGTTAGCAGTGCTAAATGCATTACAGCAGTAATATAAGTTCTGGACTGAAAATTGTTCATTGAATCTTCTCTTAAAAGGTGAATTACTATGAAGAGGTATAGGGATTTTGGGGAGGGCAATACAAATGTTCTAAAATTGGAATTTGGTGATGATTATACAATTCTGTAAACTTGCTTAAAATCACAGAATTAAACATTTAAAATGATCCAATGGATTGAGAAGGGGATATATCTTTCAATAATAATATAAGAAAACAGATAATAAAAAGATATATGTGTGCAAAGCATAAATTCAGTAGAGGTAGAGGCAAATTTATCTTTCAAGACCATGTCTTTTTCCTTATAAATTTATCAAACACTAAAGCAGTCTGAATTTATTAGCAAATGTGTGGCTTAGTTTTAACATGATTTAAAATGAATAAAATATTATTTTATTTTATAATCTTTTCTCATTGATGAGGATTCAGCTGGGGAATTGGCTCATTTTGTTACATGAATCTATTTCTATAATGACATGAATTATGACTCTACAATCAATGCTATATTTTCTTGGTGTTCTGTTTCCCTGTGGTGAAATACACATTCTATAACTCAAACCCATCTATCTATCTATCATCTATCTATCTATCTATCTATCTATCTATCTATCTATCTATCTATCTATCTACCTGTAATGCTATTAAGATTGTGACTTAGCACATGAGCCCTAAGAAACATTGATCTTATTTCTAACTGTGAAAGATTTAAAGACCCTGACAGTTCTATTTTTCATAACCCTTTCTTTTCTCCTTGTTAAACATTTATTTTTCAGCAGCCTTTTTGGCACTGTGCTTTATGAAGGTAAAAAAAATCCCTACAAGTCCTTCAAAAAATTCTTTCCCCAATAATTTCCTATTGAAATAGGTTGGCTCATTAAGTTGGCTTATTGCTTTTTCTTTCTAGAGTTTTTTCAATTCAAGCTCTGCACTCTTTCACATTTTGTTTTCCACCTTATTTTTGGAACAGTTCCATTCAGTTTCCAACTTATCTGCTTACTAAATAGATCTAGCTTTTCTACTTGGAAGAAAAGAGTATGAGGGAAAAAATTTAATGTGAAATGGTATCCCAGAAAATAAACAGAAGCAATCAATTAAGGTAATCAATTATTTTGACCCTTGAAAAATAATAGGGTTTAACTGAGAGACACCTACAGTGACCAAACAGATAGAGCATCATGCTTTTCCATCTTATTCCTATCAGAAATAGTTGCTTCTAGCTGTTTCCCACTGCTTTAAAAAAATTAGTACATTTAGAAAATTTATACAAATAGCTGGTATATACTATCACTTGCAAGTGAAATTTTCATCTTTCTCCCTTTCCTCTTGCTTTTCCTCCTCCTCCCCCATGACCTCCAGAATTCCACATTTCTGCAAAAATGGGACAATCATCCAGCCAGCCAGAATCCTGGGAGTCATCCTTGACCTCTCCTACCCCTTCCCTATCACCATGCAATCACCTATCCCTATGCATACTGCTTCTTTTATATCTTTGAATAAATCCAGGTTTCTCCAACCCTATTACTGCTACCTGAGTCAGAGTGGGTACCATCATCTTGTGACCATACTATAGTGATAGCTACATCACAGCTGCCCCCTCATTTTCCACTCTGCATCCAGTGGTACCTTAAAACATAAATTGAGATGTGTTGTTCCTATGCTTAATATCTTAAAATCCTCAGCAGCCTTTTTATTCTTTCTCCATTGTCACTCGCAGTGACAGAAGGAGGAGGATGTGTACTTATTTCAGGAATTGGGGGTTAACTGAGTGACTATAAATTGGTGTGGTATGTGTAATGGGCCATGAGAAAAAGTAATTCTATTTAGAAGAAGGAGGGCATAAGGCAGCATAAAAATGAATTCAGTTTGGACCCAAAAGTCCAAATTAATGTAGAAGAATGGAGGGCTCCAGGAAGTACATCACAAAGAAATAAAATAGATGTATTATCTAATACATATGACCCAATGACAAGTTTGAGGAAGAGATAGTAATAGACTTTTTTAAAAGAAAACAGCCAGATGAAGCAGTTGTTAATACTGAGAACATTACACACACACAAAAGTAAATGCAATTGTATAACACTGTTTTATCTCAGATGTAAATAACAGGAACTACAAGATAAAATATCCAAATAATGATTTACCCAAGAATTGTATTTGTCCACAGTAGCAGGATATGGAAGCAGACATGAGTGAATAGATCCTCATTTATCATGCTTAGAAATTAATAAACAATGCCTCAACTAGAAAAAAAATTGTAAAATTATATCTTAAATATGTTATTTTAAAATGTGAAAATAAATAAGAAACAGGAAACTAAAAATAATTTTAAATGTTTGCCTCTGGAGGATTGTGGTTGGGGAATAGTAAGAAAGAAGACTTCCGACTTTCATTAAACATTGTGACAAAATTTGGCTTTTTATGTTCTGGTTACATATTATTTTAAAGAAAATGTATATAAATATTCAAAATGATAGGAATGGTATAACATACTGCTAAAACATTAAGCAAAGAAAGCATTAATATCAGGCAAAATAGATTTTTTATGCAAAAGTATTATTAGAAAATGAAAGTTTTATTTAATGATAAAAGGAATAACTCCTCAGAAATGTATCCCTCTAACAACACTGATTCAGAGCATAGACAGAGATATTTGGCAAAATTACATGGACAAATAAAAATCCATAAGCAATTTAGAAGAGGAAAAGGAAGAGAAATGTGAACATTTAGCATAGGACCGAGCAGTTTCAGTCATGTATTTACCCATAAGAAAAGTTTTGTACATGTTTATTCATAGCATACTTATCCATATTAGCCCAAAATTGTAAAAAGAAGTTGGTGTACATCCATCAACAGGTGAGGGGGTAAACAAATTGTGGTATATTCAGAAATGGAAAGCTACTAAGAAGTAAAAAGGAGGTAACTCGTGACCCCTTTACAAGAATAAACCAAAAACATCCCTCTGAATAAAAAACCAAACACAGAAGTCCACATACCTTATGATTAATTTATTTGCCATTAGAAAATGAACAAAATTACTCTATAGTGACAGAAAGCAGACAGCTCACTAGTTTGCTGGCAGTGGGGGGTGGTGGTGCTGACAGCTAACAGCAAAGGGGCCCATGGCAGTTAGAGGGGGTGACAGAAATGTTCTTTGTCTGAGCTGGGATGGTTACAGAGATATGCACATTGGTTAAGATTCATTCATATACCTAGAGGCCTTATTGTATGTAAATTATAATTTAATAAATTCAGCTTTCAAAGTTTTAAAGGAAGGGCTGCATCTTTATATGTATAGCTCTTCAAGCTGCTGTAGCAAAATATCATACACTGGATGGCTTTAACAACAAGCATTTATTTCTCAAAATTCTGATGGCTGAGAAGTTCAAATCAAGGTGCTGGCAGATTTGGTTTTACTGGTGGTCATCTTCCTGGTTTGTACACAGCGGTCAGCCATCTTCTTGCAGGTTAATGGAGGGTGGGGGGAGAGAAAGCTCTCTGGCCCTTTCTTATAAAGGCACTAATCCCATCATGGGGGCTCCATGCTTCATGACTTCAGCTAAACCCAATCACCTCTCAAAGGCTTCACCTCCAAATGCCATCACTTGAAAAACTAGGGCTTCAACATAAGAAACTGGGGGAACACAAACATTCAGTCCATAGACACATTGTGCTTTTCAAAGCACCTCCGGCATGGGAGCCTAGACCACGTTTATTGGCAATGGGAACTGTGACTGACAGTCAGGCTACTTTTAGAAATCCAGCGGAAAGGGTGTTAAGTGTTGATAGAAATGGAAAGAACACTTCCCTCCTGTGAAGGGCAACAACAGGAGGTGGCAATGGCACAAAACCCACCTCCCAGGGCGTGCTAAGATGGAGGAGCTGATGAGCGGTTGGGACCAATAGCAGTGCCTTTTTGCACCAGCAGCAAGTGCAAAATTTAATTTGCTTTGGAAGATATTACTAGAGAACTGAATTAGTTAGGTTTTATTACCATAATTAATATGATATAAACCTTTAATATTCTCCCCCTATCCTAAAGCTGATGTGTTCTGGCGAAAGTGAAATGTACATCTATTTTATGGTTGTGTAACAGGACCTAGAGAAACACGAGAATAAGACTGTGGAGACTTAACTGCTCTTAACCTCAGTTCTTCTTCTCTAAAAATGAAAACATGAATCTAGGTGATTTCCAAGGTCTCATTTAATTTTATATTTTAAGGCACAGGCCCTTACCTTTAAGGCCATGGGAAGAAATGACATGCACGCTTAGAATAATAAAAAATAAGTAAAACATCAGTACTTACACCAAAAACTCAAGGTAATCAATTATAACTATTATAATAACATATTATTATTGACCATATTAATAACTAGTAATATATTAAATAATATTTCATTAAAGTGGATGGAAACAAGATAATTATATTTATCTATCTCATATCTCTATATATGAAGTCAATATTGTTCCTGTAGACCTAGTTAGTAACTTTAAGGTAATAAGAATTAAAAGATAACATTTAAAAAATAGCATTAGTTAGCCAGGAACAATCATAATAAAAATTTGCAAAATCCACACAGAGAGCTATAAATGATTTGAGTAAACAAAAGAAGAGTCATAAAATATTCCTGATGGGAAGTATGACTCACACCAATTTCACATCCCTGTTAGCTATTACTGTCTTCTGTTCTTCTCTCCATGGTCACAGTTTTAAGCATTATCAACACTGCCCATCTCCATTTCCTTCCTTCTCATTTACTCTCCAGTTAACTACTGTGTTGTGCCCTTTCTCTAGACCACCAAAATTGTTCTCTTCAAAGTCATACTTTGAACATAACAACATACTTGTTGCTCAAGTCAATGACAATTTTGCAGTCATTATTTTTCCGGATATCACAGAAGTACTTGACAATGTCATCAGTCCCCTTTTCTAAGAAACCATCTTCCCTCTATTTACAAGACAGCATACTCACCTGCTTTTCTGCCCTCCCTCTGGCTGCTTGCTCTGCTCCACCCTGTGGCTACTCTGCCGGCATCTTAAATGTCGGTGTTCCTTAGACTCTCCAGTGTTCGCACTTTGCGCACTCTACCTGGGAAATCACATACACTCTTATGCTTAACCCACTTCTTTAAATACTGAAGACACCTAAATTTGTACTCCACAACATTTCATTCTTCGATAGCCTATTGCTTATGTGGTTTTGGGTATAGCACACATATCTTAAACTAGACATAAAAAAAAAATAGCATCTTACCACCTTATACTCATTCACCTTTCCTGCATTCCCTCTTCAATGAATGAAACCAACATGTATCCAGTAGTCAGCTCTAATTTCTCCTTCTCCCTTATTTCACACGTTTAATCAATCACCAATTTCTGTCCATTTTATCTCCCAATGTCTTCCAAATATACCATCTATGTCAAATCTGCCCCTTTCTCTCCATTCCTGATACCACTACCCTAGCTCAGGCTAGCATAATTTTTCTTTTCTTCTGATTAATAGAGCAACTGATTTCCTGGTCACATATTTTTGCCTCTATTCCAACTGATCCTCCATATTGAGGATGGGCAGATCTTTCTTAAGTGTGAGTCTGGTCAAGTCACTCTTTTACTTAAACCTTTTCAATGATCCCCTAGAGGAGAAGGCTATGCCACCTAACATGGTTGGCCCCTCCTGACCAGGCCCCTGTCCAAAACCAACCCTCTACATTTTGCTTTGGGCACACACAATTATTTTCTACTTTTCAAATACATCAGGCTATCTATTGACTCTTAGGTTTTCTAGATACTACTCCAACTATCTTCAACTTTTCTCTCACCAGCTTGCCTGCCTCCCATAAACCTGAGGACTAAGCTTACCTGTCACTCATCTAGAAAGCCTCACTGACTCCAAGCCTTGGGTAGACCCTTACCATACATTCTCCCAACACATTGTGCATCTCTTCTGATTACTTGTGTTTCACTGGAAACCATGAATGTGAGGGCAGGAACTATGTCCACCTGGTGCATTGCTGTATCCCCATGTCAAGCAGTTTCTGACACAGAGTAGGTGCTCAATAATTACGGGATGAAATAACTTATTAATTGTAGACCTATAATAATGAAGCTGGTAATATTGGCACAAGAATGGATGGATCAGTGAAATAGAACAAAAGCCCAAAACAGACCCTTAGGAGATAGAGAATTTAATAGAATTTAATGAAAGCATCCCTGTAAACAAGTAGAGGAAAGTGAGATTTTCTAAGTTACTCCTGATCAGCTTTTGGGGTAAGGAGTAGAGAAAGATTTTTCTAAAGTTAACATCTATGAAAAGTGCCACACACAACAAAAAAAATGCACTTGGTTACATAATTATTTACATGGTTATAATCACAAACACCATGAACCAAATTAAAGAACAAATTGAAAACTGAGGTGGAGGGGTTATGTTCATTAAATATGAGATGCAAAGGAAGAAATGCTTCTTTATACATTTTCTCAAATTTTAAGAAAACATGACAATCCCAGATAAATCACCAAGGACATAAAGAAACATAAAAGACAAAATACAAATTAATAATGATGAAAAATTCAACTTACTTATAATCAAAGATTCAAATTTTAAAATATGACAATTTTTTTAAATCATTACATTATTAAATATTTTTCATGTAAAATTCTAGGCATACAAGGGAGTGCTAAAACATTATTGATGGAGCAAGAAATTGTTATAACTTTCTCTTAAGCAATCTGCAAAATGCATCAAGAATCCTTAAGCCTTCTCAGGATCTAGGATTCTATGACCTACAAAAAATCAAGCCTAAAGAAATAGTCCATAGAGGAAAAATTTTGTCCACATAATTATTAATTACAATGTTATTTATAGCCATGTAAATGGGGAAATAATAAATATTAAACAATTAGAAACTGGTTAAGTAAATTCTACCCATTCACAAATTATAGCATTTTGCAGCCATAGAAAGATAAATAGGTTGGTATGTAGGCAGGTAGATGCAAAATTGCATAGGAAGTATGAGATTACCATTGTGAAATTAAGTATACACAAGCACACAGAGAGGCTACAAGGAAAGAAATGTCAATATGCTTTCCTCTAGGATAAGCAAGATTGAGAGACTGTTATTTCCTTCTTATATGTTTATGTTTTTCTACATTTTCCACAGTATGTATTATTTTAAAACACAGCAAAAAATAAATAAGTAAATAAAAACTAACTGCAATAGATTCTGATAAAGCTAACTTGAGCATAAAGACAACATCAAGACTGATGAAGCCAAGTATTAATTTTTGCATTTAAAAAGGCCTTTTAAAAAGGGTTTAAAGGTAGATGAATCCTGGAGCCCAGTGATGTGATGAAAGGACGTCTTACACTGACTGTTGGCAAGTGAGGGCTCAGGAATGCTCCAGAGGCATTTGGGGATGTGCCTGAGGCCCTGTGTGAGGCCTGGAAGTCACCGAGGGGAAACAGAGCACTAGGTCCCTCAAAGGGACCCCAACGGCCCTAGAATCAGGAAACCGAGAATCACAGATGGGATATAGATTACGGGCCAGTAGATTTAAAGAGCATAAACTGGCAACATCCCACCGAGTTTCTAGATTATTGGAGGTGAGGGCTAGAGATGAGACCCCCTGGGACACCATGTTGTTACAAGCTGATTTCAAAGTGAAAACATGGCATTCCAAAAAATCTGCTAAAAGTGATGATGCATGGTTCTGAAAATAAGAATACTGACTGAAAAGGAGCCTGGAGAAGAGGGGGCTTGGAAAAGCCTAGGAGAAAAAAAGAGAGAGGGGACCTCAAAGACCCCCATGTACTAGGGAAATGGAGTGATCAGTGGCCTCCCCTCAGGCTCTGTATTCCTGCACTTGAAAATGAACTCCAAAGAACAATACAGTGGATTTTTTAGAATTAAGTTCTCTGTGACAGAAACCCCCAATAACAATGATGTAAATAATTTAGACATTTGTTTAAATGTCTACAATGTAAGACAAGGGGAAGGCAGCGCTGGGTCGCCTGTGCCAAGTATCAGGGGCTCTGGCCCCTTCCACCTTATGCTCAACCATGCAGTAAGTCCATCCTCAATGCCACCTCAAGTTCTGGAACAGCTCCCCCAGCTGCAGCCATCTTGGCTCCATGCTGGTCATCAGTAAAAGAGGGGAAAAACAAAGAATGGTAAAGGGGGATTTCCAGATGCTACTACCTAGCACTTCTGCTTACATCCCATTGGCCAGAACTTAGTCACAGGGTCACATCTAGATTTAAGACAAGCTGGAAAATGTAGCACTCATTCTGGGTAGCTGCATGTCCAGCTCAACATTGTTACTGCAGACAGTGGGGGATTAAAGAGGGACTGGGGATAAATAACAATTTATTCCAAAGAGATTTCAACAAGTGAAGTAAGAGGGAGAGCCTGTCCAAAAGAGAGAACACTTTGTGCAAAGTCAAAGAGGGGTGAAGATCAACTTGTGTCCAGGAAATAGTGAATATCATTCACCAGCTGGGTCTGCCTAAATCAGCCATGTGGAAGCCTTAGCTTTACCATAAAATGCATCTTTGCCTGTGAGGTGTGGCTGAGGAGCCCATGATACCCAAGACTTATATTACTTTTCTAGTCTCCTTACTTTATGTTTGGTGTAATATGCATCAGTTGAGATGCTTGTGGTGTATTGGTAGTTTGTTTTGGAAAGCACTTAGTGCTCCAAGTTTGTTGTCATCTCCAGAGAATTACTACAATGACTCAAACATCTACAAGAATGCAAACTGCAGACTGCTGGGTATGCATTTACTCTGGATTAAAAAAGCATAGGGTAGGCAATGTTAGCTTTCCACCATCAGAGAGATCTAAGCCAACATACCTTGACCAAACTGGTCATTTTGTCCTCTTCAATACTGCACCCAAGAATACAATGGGCATATGACATTCAAAGGTGAGACAATCAACAAGTCATTACAGTACACCAGATAATTATGTCTCATAGAGACAGAAAAACAGGATTAGTGCAAAGTGTGATTGCATCATTGCTTTAATTTCAGTAAACTTGATTTGAAATGAGAGATCTTTCCTTTAACTCTGTTCCTTAACCCTGATTCCAGAAAATAAATATGACGCTATGTATCTGGTCCTTGGGTGGGTCTCAAGAATTTTGGAGAAGTGCCTTTTTACTTGGCTGTGACCAAATGTCTTAAAGAAAGTGTGGTCATTGCTGGAGTAGCAAAAAATGAAACCCCCTTGGGTATCTAGGGTCAAGTGTTCTTGTTCATAAAATGTAGCATCAAGGTGAATTTGAGCTCACTGTAAAAGAGACTTGCTGATGAAACCACTACCCGACAAGTAGTGGTAGGCATGTTCTGCAGGATTCTGAGTGGAGCTCCTGAAGCTAATCCTACCTTCGGGGAAAGCCTTTGGCAGAGCAGGACTGGGCCAAACAGCTAGAATGAGTCAGCTGCTACACAGTAACCGGCCTGGCCTGGTGCACAGAGCAGACATCTTTAGGCTCCCAGTTTCAGAAGTATTATCTATGAGAAATATAATTATCATTTCTCATTGTTGTGATCTGTCATTTTCTTATATTGTAGCACATGAGCTTAATGCATTAGAATCTTTGCTCTGGAAATGAGCTGGCTCAGTTCAAACAGCGTGAACACAAATGAAACCCTTGCTTACCCCTTTATAAGTTTCAATTTCGAACATGAAATCATGGGACCAAATCCTCAACAGCCTTGGAAGTTTGCTTGGGACAAAGTGTTTCTTATAATGCTCCTAGCCTTTCCTTCATGACTATGACACAGAGAAAATTAAGAAGCATCGTCTTCTGAACCCTTCAGCAGATGTAACTTTACATGACCTTCATGCATTTGTACACCAGCTGCAATATTTTTGCCATATCCAGTCCCCCAGATAAATGTTTAATTTGCAAAAGCAGTGAGCAGAACAGTGTGATATTGTGTTACCGTTTGAGTTTTTTAAAAACAAATAAATAAAAACCTTTATTATGCACCCTACCTTCATTTTTCACGTGGGGTTATAATATCAAAGAACACAAACCCTAGCTGGAGTCAGTTTAGGGTAGTAGGTAGGTGATTTAAGAAACATGATTTTTCCATCTGCGTGAAGGTGAGGCTACTAATCATGATTTGGAGTAAAAAATACCCAGATTTGAGTTAGGATTTTCCCTTCAACTATCTGAATGTTGTCAGATATCTAAATTTTTCTGACCCCTAGCTTCCTGACCTAGACAAAAGAAAGGTGATAATAATAATATTTAGCACTATTATTATCATATTATGCTGTCAGGATGGTTGTTAAAATTAACAGAGCATTTTTTAATTTTCACAAAGATGGTTAATTAATCATATATGCTTTCAAATGGTAGGGAGGAGGTCTATCCTAGACCTCATGCAACTTAAGTCTAATTAGGCCTGGGGCAAAACCTCCTGCGCTTGATAAGAGACTGGCTACGGTCCATGGCATCACTTGGGGCAAATAAACAGCTCTCCTCTACCCAACTCAGAGCTTTAGCTTCAGACCTTAGGCAGAGCTAATAAAGAATTGAGCAAGCCAGCCCAGACCACAGTTAAACTGATATCCATTTGAAGCTAAAAATGCTCAAGTTTATAGGAAGTGGCATCTGAGTGATACAAATACATAATTTTGTCAAATACACTTTTGGTGAATATTTAGCACCAGAAAAAGAGCCTGCCTGCTAGGTAAGGAAAGCAGGAGAGTCCAAAGGTCATTTTAGGCTGACTGTCCATGATTTGAACAGTTTTCTCGAGTTGCTGCAATTTGTAGACTGGTTCACATGGACCTCAGCAAATCAGACTATTGGCATCTTTTTGTTAAATCTACCTTAGCTTTCCGGAGAGAAAGCCATTAGGGAAAAACATTTCCCCTTTTGTTAGTTTGATTCATGCTCCAAGCTCCTCCAAACCATTAGAGGATGAAGATATTTATTAACACTATTTCCTCTTTGCAGATTTCCTCTCTGGTGGGTGAGGGTCTATTTCTTCCTCTACTTTAAAAAGAACTTAAGACAACACAAGGAGAAAAAGAAAAAAAATGTGGCAGTAATTTTATGAGATCAATGATTAGATACCATTTGATTATTCAAGTTTTACACTCAGAACAAAAATTTTGGCAACAAATCTTGTTTTCACAAAGGAGACATAGGAAAAAGGCAGCATGGTGGTGTAAACCAGGGGTAATCAACCTTTTTTTACCTACCGCCCACATTTGTATCTCTGTTAGTAGTAAAATTTTCTAACCGCCCACCAGTTCCACAGTAATGGTGATTTATAAAGTAGGGAAGTAACTTTACTTTATAAAATTTATAAAGAAGAGTTACAGCAAGTTAAAGCATATAATAAAAATACTTACCAAGTATTTTATGTCAGATTTTTGCTAGGTTTGGCAGAATAAATCTTTATAAAACAACTTACTATAGTTAAATCTATCTTTTTATTTATACTGTGGTTGCTCCACTACCGCCCACCATGAAAGTTGGAACGCCCACTAGTGGGCGGCAGGGACCAGGTTGACAACCACTGGTATAAACCATTGACCAAGCCTCAGTCATCCATAAAACAGCTTCAAAATTTTTGTCATACCTGAAACCTCCAGTTACATGTTTAATAAGAAAAAAAAATCAATGTTCAGAACAGTATGAATAATATACCACCATTTAGGTTTACAAAACTACACATACACTACTGTGAACATAATAAATCATGAAAATACCAACAAGAAACTGCTGACTGTAGTTGTCTTTATAGAAAATTTAAATGGCTAAAAGATTAAAGTGTACCTTTTTATACTTTTGTAATATTGTGTCATTTTTATATACTGTCTTGTCAATAAAATCAGTAAAGCTTTTTTACTGAGATATAATTGACATAATGCATCATATTAGTTTCAGGTATCCAACATGATTTGATGTGTAAATATTGAAAAATAATCACCACAATAAGCCTAATTAACATGTATCACCACAGTTACAATACACTCTCTTAGCAATCTTCAAATATACAATGTAGCATCATTAATAGTGTCATCATGTTGTATATTACATTACTAGGATTTATTTTATACCTAGAAGTCTGTGCCTTCTGACCACCTTCACCCCGCCCTACCCTCACCTTTTGCAACCACCAATCTGTTCTTTGTATCTAAGAGTTCTCTCTGATGTATTTCACTTAACATAATGCCCTAGATTGTCAATATTGTCACAAATGGCAAGCTTTCCTTCCTATTTTAGGGCTGAATTTTATATATAAATATAAATATATATATAATATCTTCTTTATTCATTCATCCATAGATAAACACTTAGCTTGTTTCCTTGTCTTGGCTATTATAAATAATACTGCAATGAACATGGGGTGCAGATATAATTTTTAGTGTTTTTATTTTTTTTCAAATAAATACCCAGCAGTATAATCTCTGGATCATAAGGTAGTTTTATTTTTGACCACTTCAGGAATCTTCATACTATTTTCCATAGCGGCTGCATCAATTTATGTACATTCTCACCAATGGTGTATAAAAGTTCTCTTTTCTCTACATTTTCATCAAAATGTTATTTCCTGTCTTTTTGGTGATAGTCATTTAACAGGTGTGAGATAATATTTTATTTTTTGTTGTTGTTGTTTAGAAAGACAGAGAGACAGAGAGAGAGAGAGAGAGAGAGAGAGAGAGAGAGGAAGGGAGAGAGATGCTAATCATCAATTCTTTGTTGTGACACCTTAGTTGTTCATTGATTGCTTTCTCATATGTGCCTTGACAGGGGGGAGGGGCTCCAGCTGAGCAGTGACTCCTTGCTCAAACCAGTAATGTTGGGCTCAAGCCAATGACCTTGGGCTTCAAGCCAGTGACCTTTGGGCTCAAGCAGTGACCATGAGGTCATGTCTATGACCCCATGCTCAAACCAGTGACCCCGTACTCAGGCTGGCAACCTTGGGGTTTTGAACTGGGTCCTCTGCATCCCAGTTTAACACTCCATTCACTGTGTCACCATCAGGCTATATTGCATTGTGGTTTTGATTTGCATTTTCCTAATGATTAGTGATGTTGAGCTCCTTTTCATGTACCTCTTGGCCACTTGTATGTCATTGTTTTAAAAATGTCTATTCAGATCCTCTGTCCATTTTTTAATTAGATTGTTGCTATTGAGTTGTATGCATTCTTTACTTTGGATATTAATCCCTTATCAGACATATGATTTACAAATATTTTCTCTCATTCAGTAGGTTACCTTTTAGGTTTTGTTTATGGTTTTCTTTGTAGTGCAGAGCTTTTTAATTTGATATAGTTCTCACCTGTTAATTTTGCTTTTGTTCCCTTTGCTTTTGATGTTAAATCTAAAAAATTATCACCAAAACCAATGTCAAGGAACCTAATGCCTATATTTTCTTCTAGTCTTATGGCTCAGGTATTATGATCAAGTCATTAATCTATTTGAGTTGAGTTTTGTGTAATGGATAAGTTAGTGGTCTAGTTTCATTTTTTTCCAAGTGGTTGTCCAATTTTCCCACCATTTTATCAAAGAAACTGTCCTTTCCTCATTGCATAGTCTTGGCTCCTTTGTTGTAAATTAATTGACCATAAATGCACAGGTTTATTTCTAGGTTCTCCATTCTGTTCCATTATTAAAAAAACAAAGTATCCTTTAGCATTTAATAAAATAAATAAGAAAAGTATTTAATAAAAATAAAACTTTACATCACCACAAATAGAAGGTAACCGTGAAATGGATCTAACACACTGTTATCTGTGGCCTGCTCTGTATTTGTTGAAAGAGGCAACATGCCAATGTTAGAGAGCTGTTAAAGAGTAGAAACAGAGACTTTCTCCCGTATGCATTTGGAAGTGTTGAAAAAAAGAAATTGATCATGAGAATGAAAAATCAGCCAAACACTGGGAGAAAATATTGGCAAAAAACACATTTGATAAAGGATTGTTATCCAAAATATACAAAGAACTCATAAAACTCAATAAGAAAATAAACAATCCAACTTAAAAATGGGCAAAAGGCCTGGACACCTCACCAAAGAAGATATACAGATGGCAAATAAACATGTTAAAAGATTCTTTAGATAATATGTCATCAAGGAAATACAAATTAAAACAATAATGATATATCACTATATATTTATTAGAATGGCCAAAATCTGGAACACTAAGAACATCAAATGTTGGTGGTCACATAGAGCCACAGAACCTCATCCATTGCTGGTGGGAACACAAAATGAGGTACCGTCACTTTAGAAGACAATCTGGTAGTTTCTTACAAATCTGTTCATACTCTTACCATATAACCCAGCAATCATGATCCTTGGTATATAGCCAAATAAACTTAAAACATATCTACACAAAACCCACACATGGATTTTTAGAGCAGTATATATATATATATATATATAACTGCCAAAACTTGGAAGCAACTAAGATGTCTTTCAGGAGGTGAATAAATAAATAAAGTATGGTACATCCAAATAAGAGAATATTATTCACCATTAAAAAGAAATGAGCTATCAAGCTATGAAAAGACATGGAAGGAATTTAAATGCATATTACTAAGTGAAAGAAGCCAATCTAACTAAGGCTATATAGTGTATTACTTCAACTATATAACTAACATTCTTAAAAAGGAAAAACTATGGAAAGAGTAAAAAGATTAGTGGTTGCCAGTGGTTGGAAGGAGAAAGAAATGAACAGAGGAACTTGAGGGTAGTAAAACTATTCTGTAACTATATCTACTTATATATATATAGTTTTATATATATGAATAAATAAAAGTATACCTACCTGGAAATATAATGGTGGATCCAAGTTATTATGCAGTTGTCCAAACTTATAGTGTAAACTGTCGGCTCTGGGTGGTGATGAAGTGTCAAAGTAAGTTCATCAATTGTGAAACATGTACTACACTGTGGGATGTCCGTAGTGGGGGAGGTTGTGCATGTGCAGCAGTAACGGGCATATGGGAACTCTCTGTACCTTCTGCACCTTTTCTGTGAACCTAAAACTGCTCTAAAAACTAAGTTTATTAACTAAAAAACACAAATTGAAACATTTCTAACATGCTGACCTTATAACTCAATGGCATTTAATGCCATATTCATGCCTTATTTAAAATCTTCATCCTTTAGGAAACTCTGGTATCACAGAAAAAGGCATCAACTTAGGAATCATGGTTTTGAGCCTTGGGTGCTCATGATTTTCTAAATCTCTTTAATCTCTCTAGTGTTATTTTTTATCATACAAATTAATATTCTTCTCATCTTATTCCATTCAAGGATTGAGTGGGATCAAATGCAATAAGGCATGTAAAAATACTTAGAAAAAATAAACAGATAAAAGAAATTATTATCTCTAGAATGTCGTATAGTAAATAACTCAAATTTTTTCTATAAAAAACATATATATCTATCTCTGCAGGGTGTTTCCTCAGTTGTATATTAAAATAAGTATTTCTAGAAATAAGCTAAGAACGCATAAGGAGGAGTCAGAGATTAGAAAAAGTTGTCCGTATCATACAATGAAGCCACTTACAAAATGAAATGAATAGACATATTACATATCCCAGAAGAAGCAAGACAAAGAAAGAGTGGAAATATTAATAAATAAAAATGAGGACTGTTTTGGTTGTTTGTGTGACATCACACAGAAATGCCCTTAACCTGAAAGGGAAGGAAAGGAGGCAGTGAGTGCTTTAGCCTAACAGACACGGAGCCCAGGCTACTGTTCCAACCTGAGGGAGGAGACTGGGCACCTCCTGATCAAGCCTGTAGCACAGCAGTGGAGAGTCTCTGACCTAGAGGACAAATTCTTTATCACAAATAGAAGAACATTTTGAGAATCATTGCTCTGTAAGCGATTGTGTCTATATGATACCACAATATATCAGTCAACAATCACAGACAATGAAAACAACCAGTATGACTATGTTTGTTTATGTTGTGGTCCATGAGATGCATAAGTATTCAAGGGGAAGAGAGAGGATATCCATAGTTAAATAAGAACTAGAATCTCTAGGCTAAATAAAAGTAAACACTTACTTTATCTCTGTCTTTTAAGTAATACTCTACCTAGTTCCTAAAGGGCTATAAGTAAGCAGTGTTTTCCTAACACCTGACCATAAGTCCTCTTTATGCCTTGATCCCCTTCTTCCTTATGCTTTTATGTAATGTCTATTAACAACTATATTTTTGAAATTTTGAACCAAGCATACTGAGTAATGCAAGCAGGGACTGCCTTGGGCTATATGCTCTGAATCTCCCACAGTTTAATCAATAAATGGTGGAGGGATAGATTAATAATTTAGACAGCTAGAATTAGCTGCTTTTCTATGACTGTTCTCATAAAAAGTATAATCTTCAAGGCCTCTTTCAAAAGACTGTACAAACACAGACATATTGTTTCATAAACAGCTTTAAGCGATACTTATGCAGACACACATATACACCATGTACACTCTCATTGTCTTACAAAGAGAAATGTACACACAGGGAGTGTCCCCCACCTCCCTGCAATAATATTTTATGTTTGTGTGAAGAAATGCATCATAAAAGTAAGTTAACTCAGAGAGCACTTCCCTGGGATCTTTAGACCTCATTATTTCTCAGCGTAATTAAATCTTTATTAGATTAAATTGCACTTTTTCTGGACTTCTGAATAAAATTAGTACCCAGCCAACTTTTATTGCACCATTATATAAGGCCTAGAAAAGATACTTAAAGAAGATCATCCCTTACCGATGCATTCAAAATTCTTGATTTTATAGAAGAGTCGTCACCTCAGACATATGCTACCCACATTAGCATGGCATGACTTTTAAGGTGCTTCATTTCAAATAAGAAAAGGAAGGAATCAATAGAATTAGCACAAGAAGCCTTTTGGCTGGCAAGAAAGTGAAAGGTAAAAATGGAAAGAGTTTGAAATAGAAGGATGTGGTTTTTCACAACCCAGACATATTGGCCCAAATTATGAAGCCAAGCAAAACGGAGAAAAATTCAGCTCTGAAACTACAAGTCTCTTTATGATGCTCAGAAAATAAATACAATGACCTAAATACTGTAGTCTCCCCATTCTTCATCAGCCACCACACATCCATGTCCCCACCACAGCCCTGCTATCTTTTGAAATGTTCTAACCCCTCTCCATGTTATTGCCATTATACCTTGGTCTGAGGCTTTCAGTACTTAAAAGGATAAAAATTTTAAGTTTACTGAAAATTACTAAGCAAGGAGGGCTGGAGTCTGATGAACTCTCAAAGCTTAGTCTGGCTTCAGACTGCAAGGGTGTCATCAAGAAAATGGCAGTAGAGCTTCACTGGCAATAAAGAGTACTTTTCATGGCATACAGGTGTGGAAATAAAGGCTGTAACTGTCTCACCAAAAATGCTGGTCTTCAACAGCAGAGTTAAATTGGCCAAAAACATGCTGACAGCGTTAGTCTATGAGAATCAAAAACCAGCAGCCGTCTTCATTCATCATGCTACACAGCTGACTCTCCATCTTTCATTTGTCACTTTCTAAGTCCACATAAGATGATGCTCACACAAACACTTGTAAAGGCAAAATAGTCCAACAATTGGTGTGGGTGTGGGTTTGTGTGTGGGGGTGTGTGTGATGGACAGATGGTGGTTGGTGGGTTTTTCATAGTATTCAGTATTCAGTGGTTACCACTGCTAATTTGATTACCACATTGTATTGAAATCTGTGTTTTTCCACACTGCAATCTTCCTAAGAGAAAAGATTGTGTCTTAGTTTCTCCTTCTATCCCCCAAGCCCACAGCACAATGTCTGGCATGTACTAGGAACTTGGAAAGTATTTGTTGAGTTGACCTGAATTGCAATTTACCTGTTGCAAGAACAATTGCCCTTGTTCTTGCAACAGGTAAAACACAGGCTATAGCTGTATGCACCCTGAGGCTCCTTCCAGAAAGGTGACACAGAATGCAAGTGATATGAAATCACAGCTTAGCCTGTTCCATGAGACAACTTGTGATTTCCAAGTTCTGGGGATCCAGCCAGTAGGGGTCAAGCACTTAGAGCCCTCTTACAGAAAAAGGAGAAGCTGCTCCCCAGATTCCACTCCACTACCCAAAGCCACCTCATCCTTACCAAGCTCTGCCACCACTGCTTAGCTTTTCTCTGAAGTAAACTTTACAAAGATTTTGGAACAACATAAATTACTTCTGTGACCGGGGAGACTGAACTTGCTGAGCACTGGCTTGTTTTCATATCTGTTCCCACAGTTTGCTACATGAACTTGCACACTGTTCAGTTGAAAATGAGCAGTTATACTTGCTAAATATTTAATCCTTCTCAGAAGAGAGAAGCTCCTTTTTAAGGGTTGGAATTTTAGAGGTAAATCTTTATATAGTTTGGTACAATTCAGTAATGTTCCAGACAGGAGGATGTTTATCAAATAGGAAAGTCTGTCTTTTTTCTTTTTTAACATAAATGCACCTTTTTACCATTTATAGCAACACTTCTAAAATCAAGAAATGAACAGGTTCCCTGCAAAGGAAAAACACATTTCTTCTTAAGCCCCTGATGTTAATTTTATTTAAAAGTTACTCAAATCTGTACAACCTGAAACAGAGGTATAAAAGCCCTTACGTTTATAGTTCACAGACAACTAAAACAGTTTTTAATTAAATGCAGACAAAACTTTGAGCCAATAAATTTTTAATTAGCAACCTTAATTTGATGTGATGAATGATGGTGGGTTGCTGAGAGGTAATCATTACTTGCGGTCTGAACCCGGAATCCATACCTATGATTTGGCAGGCTTAGAGAATAGATGCCACTTGAGGACTCACTTCCTTCAATTGGATTACTGCAAAGCTTTCATTTACAAACTGTACATTTGTATCATTTACATATTAAATCGGCTTCTATTATTTGCTTATTAACTTGAGATAATTAAAGTAGTGCTACTTGGCACAAAAGATACTGGAAACATAAGTGCAAACACAAGCACATTAAATTCACCCAAATGATGTAGGTACCAGTCAGGATATTTTTTAGTTATAAATTGGAAGACTCTCACTCAAACTGGGTTACTGCTGAGAGAATTTTTGGCAAACACTCACACTATGCCTGACAGCTTCCAAGCTCATCCCTGAGGCCAGTGGAATGGGATGCACCACCACTATCAGAGCTAATGTCAAAAGCCATAGATGGGATAACTCTCTCCCAAGCTGTGTACCTGAAGGAGAAGTGTTTCTAAAGGAAATCCGTGTTACTGATACCAAGAAAGAATAGGAATAAACGTGTCACACAACCAACAATAAATGTGCCTATAATTAGAACACACTTGTATTAATGTTTCTGATTACTATTAAAATATGAACACAAATTTTTTTAATTATTGTAAAGAACTCTCAAAACCCTGCAAAACTGTATCCCTGCATTTCTCAGACTCCTGTTTGAGAAACACTCATTTAAGGGGCCACAGGATAAGAAAGGGGCAAAAAAACCCCTCAAACTTGACCTTAGAAGTTCAAGAAAGATCCAGATAAGCAGATGCAATCTGATCAACCAAATACCTACGTCCACCTAGAAGCCTATAGAAGGAAGTCATTATTGTTGTTTAGGTAAGCTGATTTGCAACTTACATAAATAAAAACAGACTTCCTTCGCTATCTTACCACCTGTGACTTAAACTATAGGCCACATGGCATGGTGAAATGTACTTTGGGAGGTTCTGGGAGGTGCATTAAAGAGACCAATGTCTGTCCTGAGCACATCCCCTGCCCCCATCCAATACACACAGAGGTCACAAGACTGCCAATCAGAAGAGAGATGTCATGCATCAAGAAAACAAACAGAAATTTTAAATATAAGCCTTAAATCAAAAGTTAAAGAGCAGGTACTCTGTATAATAGGTGGTGACTTACTTACCCCAAGCACTTCTCTAACAAGTGACACACTGAAGCATAATCTCAGCTGGAGCGACAACAGTGTCTATTCAACAATGGCACATGAGTCTCTTGAAGAACACAGGGAAGCCGGCTGGACTGTAACATGAAATAGTGTGGCCTCAATGAGAGCATCATGGCCTTCCCCAGGTAGGTGAGTTATCATGGGAAGGTGTATACATTGGGACAGAGGTGGAAGGGAAGCCCTGTTATCTTCATCTTTGTCTCTTTGTATTGATACTCATTCTTAGTCACCTGGAAAGTGACATCATGGGGACCCAAGATTATCAGCATCCTTTAATTGTTAATGCGTGGTCACAGCTGTTACCACATAGAATGCCCTAGGACTTCGACTTTTATATAGAAGGGGCACCTAGGTCATGTTTCTATCCTTGGCTTTCAGGCAGTAATGTCCCTGGACCTCGCGCATACAAATGTGCTATTTAAAAGTTTTTATATTCTGTCCTTGTGACTTTTAAGCACATCTTTCATCACCTGGGAGTCTGGATACCATTCAGGGTTGTCCTCATGATTATACCAGTAGCACTCAGAGTAACCTGAAACAAATCACTCAATGTTATGGTGGCTTGATTCCTCTTTGTGTAACAGAGAATACTGACACTAACTTTACCCTGTGCAGAGGGCTCGTAGGAGAATAAAGGAGATCTCAGATAAAAAAAATTATACTTAAAAAGTTAATAGCAACAAATAGACATGGACCCCTATTCAATGATGCAAGTATTTCTTGACCACCTGTCTTCCTGTGGCTATTATTTTACTGATGCTCCAGTTTTGTCCTAGTTTGAAAAACATGTAAATTCAAATTTATAAGGTTATGCCTGTCAAAGGTAGCCAAAACTGGAGCTTCACAGTGACCTACAGATGTTGACACATATCTACCACAATCAACCTCAAAGTAAAGTATTTGTATACACAGCAAACTGTGGGAAAACTGAACTCACTCTCTATTGTTACAGTTAGTGCTGCAATATTATTATTTCATTACTATACCCTAATTAAATTCCTCTTATTGGAACTTAAAAACCATGAAAGTCCAGACCAATTGTATATAATAGACCATTAAGTCACCCTCCTTTGACTCACAGGATTCTGTTTTAGGGCACAAAAGGGACAACGTTATAATGTAATTACTACTCTTAGTAGGAGTGAGTAATACCAACTCATCATGCAAGCACCAGAAACAGGCAACAACATTTTGTTATGCTCTGTGTCTGCGAGCTAATTTACTTTCCCCACCCAATACTGAAACTCCAATAATGACTTTCATAATGGGGTGATGTGGCTTGAGAAATATCTGTTTACGATTCATGCTACGGAGTGAGGATAGTCTGTTACACAAAGCAAGCTGCTTGCCTCAGAGGAAAACATGCTCAATGTTGCATTAATTCAGCTCAGAGGCAAAATATTACAGCCATATCATCGAAGTAGGGCCCATGGAGGCAGCATAGCCATCAGCTGGCCCTGATATCCCTTCCACACCAGAAACCTTGCAATGAGCTTCCAAATGACTGTGTGAAAGGTGTTACCGATTCCATCTCACAGACGAGGTAACTGAAATAGATCAATGTAGGGTGGCTTATATCTTAGTCAGATACTTGCAACTTATATGATAAAGAATAGGAGTCTAGAAATTTAAAGCTTAAATGTACAAAATTAATCAGCTAACAAAAAAGCATCATCTATGGTCCCATTTTGAAGGTCAGATTATCCTCTCAGTAAAGCCCAGGCCCAAGGAAATTATTAAGTGAACAATTTTCCTATATAGGGATCTTCCACTTCACCCTATTTTGTGGCCTGTTTTTTTAATTGCCTGCCTAGGATCACCTTGCCTTATAGGCTGGTTTTCAGATAGCTTCCCCAGAAAGCAATCTGATAAATATATTAACTATTCATTCATTTTTTCCATTCATAAGAGCATTTGTTGAGCTAGGTTCTAGGCACTGCACTAGACTCTTTAGGTTGAAGAATCAATATATCAATACCCTGCCTCTTAAAATTCATAGTCTAATGTCATATTTAATAGGTTATAGCTTGACAGGGGCCAAGCGTTAGATTTGAAGGGCCATCTGAGAAATGTAGTAGGTGACACTAAAAAACAGAAAGAACATTTAAGAAGGTGATAAGGAGTACTAACGAAAAATTTTGCCAAGGCCTACCCACTACTTGTGACTTGCCAAACCACCAAATCAACCAAAGAACCTAAGAGCTTTTCACTCAAATTCTGCCTCCATATCCTTCTTTTAACAATCCGGCATTATTTCACACCTACTTTGGGTCAGGCACTGTGCTTAGAGAATGCTGCCTAGAGCCTGCCCTTTAGCTGGGGAGAGAACCACTAAACGTGTAACTAACCTATCATTAGTAAAGTACAATTAACATTGGAGGTTTGTACAACATGAGTATGAGAGTGAGTGCAGAGCAGTCCTTGGGAGTTAAGAAATGTTTCCTAAAGCAAATATATCTGAACAAAGTTTCAAAAGATGAGTAGGAGACATATGCATGAATTGGTTATGGGATATTATATGTAGGACATAGGTACTCCCTTTGTAAATCAGAAGATTTGGCCACACCAAAGCCCAAATTCCTGCATATGGCCATAATTGCTGAAGGGTGTCCCTTTGGATGGGGAGTAACCTCAACCTACTTCATTTACTTATATGCTTAACCCCTTAGGCAATTGAGTTTGAAATCTCTGGTCTATTCATTTTAGCCTAGGTCCACATGACCACAAAGCAGTCAATGGAATTAGTCAACTGTGTATAATTATCATTTAATTCTGGTGTGTTTTTTTTAAATAAAATTGCTTATTTGATATCTTATAACAGTCAATTTAACACTTAAGTAGGTATATTTTGACTACATATACCCGTGATTCAAAGTGAAAAATTAAATATTGGTTATCAAGACAATAATAAATTATTCTGTAAATTTTAGGACAAACCAATATTACAGAGAGAGGGAGCTTAAAAGCCTTTTCAAAGCCCATGGGTCCCATCTACCCCTGCACATGGAAGGCTCCACCTTCTCCCATGATAGTCCATAGAGTTCTAGTTAAAATGTATGTGTGTGTAATGGTACTAGATCTAATTAGGGCTCTCAGACCTCTTCATTCTGGTGTGTTGGAATCTGCAGTAGTGTGTTGGCTGTGACAACACAGAGACAGGCTCTCTGCAGCCCAAATTGAAACATCAGGCCTCCATCAATTTTTATTCCAATTCTGCTTAAAAATGACCCCATCATCCCATAGCAGACTGACCAGACTGCAGTGGGAGTCTTGGTTCTGGTTCAATACCATTGCCTGGAGTTAGATCTGAAGTTATATGCATCTGAAAACATCTGAGCAGCTGTCTATGGGGAAATGTGTGTGTATCAGCTATATCATTTAGAATTTAAACAGTTTCCTTATAAAAAAAGATGAGATGGATATGCTGAAAGCACTCCCACAAAATAACATTCCTATAAAGATCTTGTAAAAAGTTACAATATCTGAAGAGAGCAGCCAAGCCTGCTACATTTCCTTTTGCTCAGCTCTGTTTCCTGATTAGGTCTGACTACATAGGCAGTCTGATTTATATGGTTGACTTCACTACATCCTCAGAGTCGAATAACATGCACTAAATTCACGGTCACACATTCATTCCAAATTCAACACAAGGAGTCTCCTCATTACTTGTTGCTTTATTCACTTTTTAAAAAACAAGTTTTTTCATGAAGGGAAGGGATAGGGGGGTGTTTTCTTTGAATAAGAACATAGAGAGCAAAGCAAAAAGAATAGTATGTTTGATAGTGAATAGAATCAAGGTAATGGCTGAGAATAAGCCTGTGGGTTTTCTTAATGGCCCTAAGGATGGATATATAAAAATATAAGAAACAAAAAGATTTGAGAAGAGTAATTGTAAACAATGTGTTTCTTAAGCAACAGATTTTAAATTTTCAGGAAGATGAGAGTACATCTGAAAATGGTAGCAATTTCAACAATTCTGCTGATTCATTTTGCCCTGAGTATATACTTGTTCAGTGTAATCTTAGTCCCAACTCTGTGGTTGAGCTGCCCATTTGGATCACTTTATACTGAGCCTCAAACTCCATGGCAGACCAAATTCAAATGAAGACCAAAGGTATATCTATATGACCAAGTAGAGCTAAAAAAATATATATCAACTGGTACATTTCCCAAGGCCTGTCTGTTAGGAAAGGCAAGATCCTAAGAGGCTGGCCTCACTGTCAAAAGCTATTCTAACAAACCAGTAAACTGGACCAACCCAATAGACATCATACTAAGAGAAAACAAGAAAAAAGTCACACCCTGAAATCCAGTGGAATTCTTTGTAATAAAATTTAATAATAATAATAATGACATAATTTTTAATTATTCTAATATATGAATGCTAATAATCTTTTTTATTTTATTAATAAATCTCAGTTATGGCATTTCTAAGATTTTTTTTCTTTCTAATAAGAATTATTTAAATATATACTTTTGTGTTTATCAGCAGTCTTGTTTTTAATATCTTGTCCATGGTGTACTATGCTTATTTTTAAAGTTACTTCTCATCATAGTAGTTTCTTCTGAGCAAATTAGAAAGAACTGTGTTCATTTACAGAGTATAATTCACCACCCAAAAATTCAAATTATTTGTTCAATCTAATTTGAACTTGAGAATCACAACATCTATATTTCAGGAAGCTCCCCTGATAATATAGCTGCTTTACAAGAAATTCCCTTTTCGGCCCTGGCTGGTTGGCTCAGTGGTAGAGCGGCAGCCTGGCGTGCAGAAGTCCCGGGTTCGATTCCCGGCCAGGGCACACAGGAGAGGCGCCCATCTGCTTCTCCACCCATCCCCCTCTTCTTCCTCTCTGTCTCTCTCCTCCCCTCCCGCAGCCAGGGCTCCATTGGAGCAGGAATGGCCTGGGCACTGGGGATGGCTCCGTAGCCTCTGCCTCAGGCGCTAGAGTGGCTCTGGTTGGGACAGGGCGACGCCCCGGATGGGCAGAGCATCGCCCTCTGGTGGGCGTGCCGGGTGGATCCCGGTTGGGCGTGTGCGGGAGTCTGTCTGACTATATCCCCGTTTCCAGCTTCGGAAAGGTAAAAACAAAACAAAACAAAACAAAAAAAAAAGAAATTCCCTTTTCTCCCCCTTTCCTTTCATTAATATAATGTTTGTTTTGCACATAAGACTTTAGATTCATTTACAAAAGCACTATGTGTAATGAATTCTCATCTACCAGGAATCAGAGAAGACAATCTGCAAAAAAGAAAGTGTGTGTGAGTCAGGAGGTCTCAACAGCTGGCATCCCTGTGCAAACCTTCTGCCACCTCCCTTGGGTTTTCACTACTAAATTATTGTATTTCTAAATAAACCATTGCTTCTTTAAATAAGCTTCCAACTTCTGGCTTTCCAAAATAATAATAATAATAATAATCTTTGTGTTTATTTGTCATTTGGCAGCCCAAATAAAGAATGCAAACCCAAAATGGAGTGCTAATTAAGTATAGGAATTACAATGTTAAATGATTTTTTAATAAACATCTAATTTCTATATTCTGAAGAGAAGGCACTCAGCTCACTGGAAAAAAACATGGGCTCTGACGTGAGAAAGATGATGTGTTGGTGCTGGTATTTGCTAGCCTTCTCTATAAAATTGGGGTGATCATGCCTGCCTGAAGGGGTTGTCATGATAAGGGCAGAGGTGACCTGTTAGGGCAGCTCTGAAAGCATGAATTAGAATGCCACCGAGAAGTGTGTGAAGTGAGCCTTCTTTGAAGGCCCAATTTAAGACAATTCAAGAGGGTCTCTACTTTACTCCAGTTGGCTGATGGTTCCCATGGCAGTTTTTTGGGGAACCAAGGTATAGAAGATGAGAGAGGCCATGGCACCATGCTCTCAAAAGTGAGCTGAACTTCAGAGCTTAGAGAAAGTCATCTCATTAAGGCTTTGTGGAATCCGTGGGAAGATCTGAATGCCAACACATCCATACTGTAACAATAGTTCTCTGTGCCTTCTCTGAATACGGAGCTACATAGGGAGCAGGAACAGGAGCTTTCACAGTTTTCAATGATGAAAAAGGGACATCTTTATGTACAATAACAGTCTGGGACTCCAGTAGATTCAAAAAGTTTCCAAGTTTCCTTCAGGGAGGTGTCTTCCCACACACCTGCTGAGAGGTCACCATCAGACAGAAACTCTGATTGCCTAGAATTTGCATTAGATTAACCCACTTGCCATCTTCCCCTTTTCTGTTGGACTGCCCATCAATGGAGCCCAATATACAGCAGAGAAGTAGGCAGTGTCCTCCAGTCTGCAGAAACAACCCAGAAAAACCTCGTGACTCATCACCATGAAAGGAGTTAGTTCAGGGTCCCAGCCCAAGCAAATAAAACATTTTCTTCATTACTCAAATCAAGAGGAACAGAAAGCCTAACAGATACAAGAATTGTTCCTGAAAAAAATGCAAGCAGACAAGAGAGTAAGACATTCTCATAGGAAGAACCAAACCAATAAATGCTTACTGAATACCAACTTTATAACCAGCATTTTACAGGAATCAAAAGGAATAACAAGTAGAAGATATCATCTCTGACTTCAAAAGTATTATTCCAAAAATTATAATCTCATAAACAAAATTTCCAAAACCATGGAAAATAAAATAAAAATATGATTTCTGAAATAGGAAAAAGGATGACAGGAAGCCAGGGAGTGGAAGATAGAGAGAGAGAGATGGATAATATATAGATAATAGGTAAATAGATAGATGATAGATAGATGATAGATAGATAGATGATAAATAGATTATATTGATACTAGAGGAAGACAGAGATAGATGAGAGGTAGGTAGATAATTTGGTATAAAAAATGGATGACAGACAAATAGGTGGACAAAGGAATAGATAGAAGGTTGGATAGATAGTAGCTATTATGTGCCATGGACTTTGATGGGTACTTTTAGTATATTTATTTCACATTAATCTTCAAAATAACTAAATTAGATATTTATACCCATATATTCACAAAAAACAAATCTTGGAGATATTTTAAAAAGTAATTGGGTATACGTGGCTATTAAGTGGTAGAGCTAGGATTTGAAACCAGATGTAACTCAAAATATTTTTTCAGAGTTTAATAGGTGTCATGTTTCTCTTTACACAGTGTTGACAGGTGGCTCAGTGCCAGGTGTTAAGCTCTATTTATCATTTCTGATTGGCATATTTCTGGTATGTAGTTAATTTCATTGCAACTGTCTTTTTTATGGTTTTGTTATTCCTTTTTGGAAAGAAGTAGGATTTATATAAACAAATTGAATAAATTCATTCCAAAGCTCATATTCTGTCTGTTGTATCATGCCCTATATTAAAATAATAGGTCTCAGCAACAATTACAAATTAAAAGGCAGAACAAGATTTGCTGCAAAATACACTGTTTATACAAATATATATATAAAGAAAAAGCTGTAAATAATTACAAAAGAAGAGACCTTTTCACTTTTATTTTGAGAGATTCAGGGAAACAGGGTGGTAGGGTTCCAATGGGGCCACTAAAACCCGAGAGAAACAGAATGGAAGCAGGGTGTGCTTCCCACATCGTTAAAGTAGGAAAGCCAATGAAATGAGGATCAGAAAGGAGACAGAAATTAAACATCAGCAATTTAAAAAAAATCCAAGTTTTCTGGGTTCTCTTCAAAGTCATTGTTCTCTTTAAAGTTATTTTCTGGGTTCTTCAAAGTCATTGTTTAAATTCCATTTTGGTTTTGCTTTAAAAATGAGGATTATTTTATAGTTTTTGATCCTTATTTTATATTTTTTGAGTTCAAATCAATACCTACTTTGGGGGGGGGGCATTTTCTTTTTCTTCCTTTAAATAAAAAGCCTGCCCTCCCAGCAGCAACTGATCCTAAAGAAGTAACAGGTGGTCTTGCCATTCTCCAGGCAAAGGAATTGTAGCAGCACTTAGACACATCACCCTGATGGTTTTACCTGTAGAGACACATTTCAAGAGAGCCCTTTTCCTTCCATAAGCAAGCCTGAGAAAGCACAAGTTTACTCTGGAAAATAAGATAAAGCTCTCCTTCCTTCTCTTTAAAGCTCTGCTGAGAATTCTGCAAGGCCAGGAAATCAGCCAAGCAGTGCTGACTGCCTCACTTTCTATTTCCCAACTGGACAGTGGACCTGCAGGTGAGGGAAGGAGGCAGTTGGTCCCAGCATAGATGTTCTTCCATATTCCCATAACCCCCAGAGAAGAACAGACATGATCACCTACAGTAGTGGTCCCCAACCCCCAGGCCGCGTATCGGTTCTGGTCCGTGGGCCATTTGGTACCGGTCCGCAGAGAAAGAATAAGTAATTTACATTATTTCCATTTTATTTATATTTATGTCTGAATGATGTTTTATTTTTTAAAAATGACCAGATTCCCTCTGTTACATCCATCTAAAACTCACTCTTGACGCTTGTCTCGCTCATGTGATACATTGCTGCTAAAATTAAACCCATAAACTAGCAAAATGAGTGAAAAACAAAAATTCCATCAAAAGTTTTTTTGCAAAGTGGAAAAGGGCCAGTGAGGAGACAGAAGAACCTACGACCTCGAAGAAAAAGAAGGCTTCATTTAACAGACAATACCAGGAGTCCTACTTGAAGTATGGATTTGTTGCAACTGGTGATTCTCGCGCACCAAGGCCGCTCTGCATAATATGTGGCGACTGGCTAAGTAATGAGGCAATGAAGCCTTCAAAACTGCTTCACCACTTGGAGACCAAGCACCCTACTTTAAAAGACAAGCCTTCTGAGTATTTTGAAAGAAAAAAGCATGAACAAGAAGGACAGAAACAATTACTGGTGGCCACTACATCAATAAATGCGAGTGCACTGAGAGCATCATACTTGGAGGCTAATCGTATTGCTAAGGCTAAGAAGCCATTCACCATTGGTGAAGAATTGATCCTTCCAGCCACTAAAGACATTTGTTGTAAACTTCTAGGAGAGGCTGCAGTTAAAAAGATAGCACAGATGCCTCTTTCAGCTACCACCGTCACATGGGGCATTGAGGAAATAGCAGAGGACATTGAATCACAATTGTTGGAAAGGATTAATAAATCACTGTGGTATGCTCTCCAGGTTGACGAATCTACAGATATTGACAACAAAGCAATGCTACTTGTTTACGTGCGTTATCTTTATCAAGAGGATGTGCATGAGGATATGTTATGTGCACTCTCATTGCCAACCAAAACCACAGCCACAGAACTTTTTAAATCTCTGGATGATTATATATCAGGAAAACTGAAATGGTCTTTTTGTGTCAGCATACGCACAGATGGAGCGAGCTGCTGCCATGACCGGAAGGATGTCTGGTTTAACTACTCGGATTAAGGAGGTTGCACCTGAATGCGAGTCTACGCATTGTGTCATTCACAGAGAAATGCTAGCTAGCCGAAATATACCACCGGAACTTAATAGTGTATTGAATGATGTCGTTAAAGTTATTAACCAAATCAAAGCACACGCCCTTCACTCGCGCCTGTTCAAGCAGCTTTGTGAGGAAATGAACGCGGAGCACAGACATCTTCTCTTATACACAGAAATAAGATAGTTATCCCAAGGGAGGTTTTTGGTTAGAGTGTTTGAATTATGAGAGCCGCTGCAGAGATTTCTCTCAGGAAAAAAGTCACCGCTAGTAGCACATTTCAGTGACGAGGAATGGGTCGCAAAACTCTCTTACTTGTGCAACATATTTAACCTCCTCAATTAACTCAATTGGTCACTTCAGGGGAAAATGACAACTATATTCAAGTTGACAGATAAAGTAGCTGTATTTAAAGCCAAACTGGATTTGTGGGGACGACGCATGAACAGGGGTATATTTGACATGTTTCAAACATTCGCGGGAATTTTGGAAGAGACTGAGCCCAAGCCTTCATTGCCCCAGCTGGTGCACAATCACCTGTATTTGCTTTTAAAAGAGTTTGAATGCTACTTCCCAACCACAAAAGACCCACAAATTGCCAAGGAATGGGTCCACGATCCATTTGTCAACAAAGCAGGTGAATCCAGCATGTCTATGCAAGAAGAGGATCAACTACTGGAGATCGTAAATGACAGCAGCCTTAAAAATATGTTCGAGACTACAACTCTGCTGTTGTTCTGGATTAAAGTCATGGCAGAATACCCCAAGATCGCCACAAAAGCACTAAAAATCCTGTTGCCATTTCTGACATCCTATTTGTGTGAAGCGGGATTTTCTGCAGTGACAGCAACCAAAACAAAATTACGAAATAGACTGAACATAAGCAACACACTTCGGGTGTCACTGTCTCCCATTACCCCTAGGTGGGACCATCTCGTTGCAGAGAAACAAGCTCAGGGCTCCCACTGATTTAGCGTTATGGTTGTTGAGAGATAGGCTGCTATCTCTCATTCTATATAAACATTATAATAAATAACCCTTAACTTACAATATTCATAACAATGGTGAGTTGTATTTTTCATGCACTTTATATTTGTTTTTGTGTTGTATCTTATTTTCAAGGCATGTTTAAATGTTACCATAGTGACTGAAAAGTATTTGGAGGCAGAGAAGATGTTACTCATGTTATGTTGTTGGTGCGATGTTAAGAGGACGCTTCTAATAAAGTTGCATACGAGTACACAGTGGATTGATGTTTATTTTTATTGTCGTAGGTTCATGATTAGTAGCGAGCCTGAACCTATCATATTACATATTGATGTCAGACATGAAACGTTGTCAGAATAACAAATTTAAATACAGCCTGGCTAATGAGGACATGCTCGTTCCTCCTTTAACTTAGCCCAATAAATATCATAAGTTTGACAATTATATTTAAAAATACCACAGTTTTTACACCGGTCGCATAATTTTATTTTGTGCATTCATCCGTCCCACCCTAAAGGCCGGTCCATGAAAATATTTTCTGACATTAAACCGGTCTGTGGCCCAAAAAAGGTTGGGGACCACAGACCTACAGAGCAGAAGCCTGAGTCAGGAGTGTGCACAAAGAGACTTTCCCAGAGGCCAGGAGAATGGGACTCTAGTTTACTTGGCACCCTAAAATAAATATGGCCCATGAAGGTGTTTTCCACTTACAGCTTCAAATGGCCCACCCTCCAAGACGGAACTGGAGATGTAAGGAGGCCGGCAGACATCTGTATTCATAGTCTTTTTGTTTACCTTCTATTTTTTTCACTAATTTTGAAAAAGTATGTAATACCTGGTAATACTGATGAATGTATGTAGTAAATATATGAATTATGAAATATAAAACAAACATCACGAACTCATTAATGAAGCTGATACTGAAGCTTTATTCTTAGCATTGACCCTCCTGCGTGCTTTGCTCCAGCCCATTCTACATTTTTCCCTCCAGAGTTGAACACCGCACTGAATTTGCTGTTAGTCACTGATTTGCCATATAGACTTAGCACATGTATTTATAAATAAACAATATATTTACCCTTGCTTGTTTGTGAACTTTATAAAAGGGATCTAAATTTGCATTTCCCAGCTCACAAATAAAGTTAAACATCCCTTCTTAATACATTTGCTGTCTGTGTTGCTGCTGTAGTAGTGTGCCCTTTCCTGCTTTCTTCTGTTGGGCTGATCACTTCTTCTTTTTTAACTGATGTGTAGGAATTTTTTATATATTTTAGATATTAATCCTATTTCAGTTCTATGCTGGGCAAATGCCATCCTCTCATATCTTCATTTATTTTTGGTGTCTTTCATAAACAGAAGTTTCTAATTTAATGTAGTTGAATTTTTTAAAATTTAGTTTGTGCTTCTGTATCTTATTTGAGTAAATGTTTTCTTGTCCTAGGATTCAAATTGTCCTATATATTTTATAAACGGTTTTGCTTTCATGTGTTTTATTCCAATTTGAATTTATCTTTTTTTATGGTGTGGAACAGAACTCAAGTTTAATTTTTTCCCTTATGGGTAATTCCCTCAGCACCACCTACAGAGTATTACCTCCTTTCCCAGTCATCCACAGTACCACCTGTCATAAAATTCCATATGTGGATCTGCTACTGAGCTCAGCCACTATGCTTCTTATTTAGTGTAATTTGTAACTCCATGTAGATGTAACTCTATGTGTTATCTTGTTTATAGTAGCTTTATGCTCAGTTATCTGTCAGTGTACATCCTTCCATTGTTTCCTTCTTAAGCAGAGTTGGTTCCCCACAGAACTTCATTCATTCATTTAACTTCTAGAATTAGTTTATCAAGTTCTTCAAACATCACTGTTGGAATTTTAATAAATATTGTCCTGAATCTAGTATTCATTTTAGGAAGAAGTGTCAACTTCATAATATTGAGGCATTTGGTACAAAAATGGCATATTTCTCAATTTATTTGGGTCTTCTTGGAAACTTTCAATAAAGTTTATTGATATACAAACAACAGTTTTCCTCATACCAATCTTGCACATCATTTATTAGATATACTATAGGATTCCATTTGTTTGTTGCCATTGGCATCTCTGGTTGTATTTTATTTGTTTTCCTGCTAAATTTAGAAATCTGATCCTTATTCTTTTATTTTTATAGCTTACTATGCTGGTAAAGACTTCCAGTGGCAAATGGAAGAGGTGGGAGCTGACATCCTCATCTTACACTGATGTTAAAAGTGAATACTTCTAACCTCCCATTGTTAAGAATTCTGTTTTGTGTTATATTTTTGGTAGATATTCTTTACTAGAACTAGCCATTTCCATGCATTCTAATTGGCTAAGAATATTTTCTATCACTTATAGGCATCTATTAAAGTGATAACATTTTTTTTTTACTTTTAATCTACTAGTAAAATTACATTTATAGATGTTCGAATATTAAGTCATTCAAATTCTCTGTGGAAACTCAACCTGATTATGTTTCATTATTTTATACACTGTTGTATTCCACTTGCAAATATTTGTTTAAAAATATTTACATCTCTGTCTCTGAGTGAAATTGGCCTATCTTATAATGTTTTTATCATATTTTGATATTAAGGTATCACTGGCCTCAAATCATGGATTGGTTCCCACTTTCTGATCCATGGAAAATTTATATTTTATTGAAATTTTTTTATTAAATTGATAAAACTCACCTATATACTCATCTGAGCTTGATGTTCTATTTGCTGGGAAGATCTGTTTCAGCTCCCATTTCTCTTTCAGATTTGGTATAATATTGTATAAAAGAATTTTAACATTATTCTGTTTTAAAATGCCATGGTATATAAGTTTAGTCATAGTATTCTATAATTAGCTTCTTGGTTATCTAGAAGCTTATCTACTTACATTATCATTTCATTTCTCATATTATGTCTTAGCTCTGTTTTCTTAATAAATTTAGAAACAAGTTCACCTATTTTAAAAGTGTTTTCAAAGAAAAATAACTATTAGCTTTGTTGATATTTCCAACTATATTTTAATTTCTATTTCATTATTTTCAGATTTTACCTTCATTATCTATTTTGTAATTTTTTTGTTTGTTTAATCTTATTATCTTAAAATTTTTTAAGTTGGATGCTTAATATTAAATTTTAGTAATTCAATTATAATGTAAGCATTCAAGGCTATAAATGATGACATTTAACATATTACACAAGTTAATTTGTAGCATTTAATAACTCAATTTTAAGTAATTTTTAATGGTTATAACATTGTTCTGATACATGGAGTTTGGGTATTCAATCCCCAGCTAGGGCAGATACAAGAATCAACCAATGAATGCATAAAAAAGTAGAACAACAAATCAATCTCTCTCTTTCTTGTTTTACTCTCTCTCATTAAACTTATAAATTATATTATAAAGCTCTTTAATGTCCATTAATTTTTAGCCTTAAGTGTATGTAAAGCCCCAATATGGTAATAAATTTGTCAATTTCTCATTAGTTCCATCAACATTTGCTTTGTAATTGTTTGAGATATTTTATTAAATTTATAGAATTTTTCAATTTTTACTCATCCTGATGTATAACACATTTACCATTATGTAGTAACTCTCATCTCTAATAATGTTTGTCTTGTATTTATTTATCTAATATTAGTAACTATTTCTCCTTTTTTTAGTTATTTTTCCTTTAATCTGTGTCCTTGAGTTTTAAGAGTACTTTTTGTAAAGAATATCTACCTAGGTTTTGTTTCTTTCTATAATATGATAATCCCTCTTCTTTATAAAAGATTTCATTTATTGATATTACAGAGAGAGAAGTTGGGTGGGAGTCAGTGAAAAGTATCAACTCATAGTTGCTTCATTTTAGTTGTTCCTTGTTTGCTTGTCATATGTGCCTTGACTGGGCAAGCCCAGGGCTTCAAACTTGCAACCTCAGAATCCGAGATCAATACCATATCCACTGTGCTACCACAGGAGATAATCTCTATCTTTTAATTCTTTATTTTAGTCCACTCATATGTCTTATCACTATTGGTATACATAGAATCCTACCATTCATGATGTTTTTAACAAGGTTCTCAAGAGAGACAGAACCAGTATAATGTTTGAGACACAGTGTGATTTTAAGGAATTTGCTCATGCAATTATGGGAGCTCTCAAGCCTGAAATCCTCAGGGCAGGGCAGAAAAACTAAAAACTTAGGCAATGCCTCTATGTGGCAGTCATAAGGCATATTACTACTTCCTCAGGAAGTATTTTTCTTCAGGTCTTTAATTATTAGAAGAGACCTGTCCATGTTACAGAGTACAATCTGCTTTATGTGATTTCTACTAACTGTAAATGTTAATCACATCAAAAAATACAGTCAGAGCAATATCTAGACTCATGTGTGATTAAAAAACTGGGAACCATAGCACAGACAAGTTAACACATAAAATTAAGAATGACACACTCTTGAGGGAAGACAAAATGGCGACAGAGTAGGTGGACGTTACAACTCCCACTTCCCAGAAACAAAGTGGATTACAAATTAATTTAGGAACAATCATCTTGAAAAACCAACTTTGGACTAAACTAAGAGTAATCTATAACCAAGCATCACCGAAGAAACCACACTGAGACTTAGTAGAAAGGGTGGAGATGTGTAAAGGGCTGCTCTGCTCCCAGGAGTGAGAAGCAGACCGGAGGGTCTCTCATGGTGGGGTGGGTTGCCTGGAGAGTTGTGGGTCCTTAGCACCAGGACTGGAACCCCAGCCTAGAGCCCCAGAGACTAGAGAAGGAGTATAGACAGTATTTAGCTGAAAGAAGAGCTGGGTTACTGTTTGCGAAGAGGGAGACAAAACTCTCAGACCCAGGCTCCATCTTAAAAGGACCATGCAGAAAACTTCATTCACAGCCACTTACCCAGGGCTCTGGGAACCGGGAGTGCTGAGAGTACTGGAGTTGCGAGAGGAGAGTGTAGTTTTGAGAGCACAGGGAGAGACTGTGGGGGACAGCCACCCTGACCCCTGTACTGGGTCACTCCTTAAACTTAAAGAGGCCATTTTCCCTGGGAGAACCAATGCCAGCTAAGGGAAGCAATTACCCCACTCACCAGAGGCTCTACTCCTCGTGAGTACTGAGGTCTGGGCTACACCGTCCCCCCAACTTCTGAGTGCACTCCGAAGGGTAGGACGGTCTGGCTCTGGTGGCAGCTGCGGTGCTCAGCCTGCACCATGGTAAGGGGCAGAGCCCGGCAAAGCAGTCCACGAGGCAGTGGTGAGGAGTGGAGCCCAGCAGCCCATGCAGCAGCGGCAAGGGACGGAGCCCCAAGAAGCCTCCCAGGTACTCATGTGGGGAGGAGCCTGGCAGAGGGAGACATCCACGCACCAGCAGGAGGCAGAGCCCAGTGGCCCAGGCCACCGCAGTGGTGAGGGGCAAAGCTCAGAGAGGCAGTCTCCCACACCTATGGTGGGGTGGAGCCTGATGGTGCATCCTGAGCACCCGTGCTGAGCCCAAGCTGAAGCCCACAAGCCCACGCACCCGGCAGTGCCAGAGCCTGAGTGCCTGAGCAGGTGGCAGTGGCAGGGGCCAGTGGAAAGACCACACCTCAGGAATAGAGAGGACACACAAACTGGCTAAGAGTAGATAAAAGCCAGCCTTGGAGTGCAGCTGATATTTACAACAACATCAGGGCCCAGCAGAGGCAACCACAAATTCTGGATCACCTGTAGCTCCAGGAAGGTTGCTAAGAGCCAGTTATAAGCAGTGATCCTCACTGGTCTATGCCACCTACCAGCCAGGGAGGTCTAGGGTTGGAACATCCAGTGGCCAGATATGGAAAGCATCAGCTCAGGGCTTAACAACCCTAGTTACAGTGGTATCTTAAGAAAAGTCTCCTCACACCTGACCCAGCTAAGGCATAGAAAAAGCTGACACAAATAGCAAAAGAGCAGTAGCAGCAGACAAGTAGCCCACAGCAGATTACAAACAACAACTGAGGCCAACCCAAGAAGATTTAGAAACAACAAAATTGAAAGCTGGAAGCAGAAAACACAAACTCTATATTCAGCTAGCTATACAAACAGCACATCCAAAGGAGCAGTTTATACAAAGACAAAATGGGAAGACAGAGAAATGCAATTCAAATGAATCAACAAAAGAAATACCCAGGAAAAGAACTGACTGAAATGGAAATAACCAAGATACTGGATGCAGAGCTTAGAATAATGATTCTTAGTATACTCAAGGATCTTAGAGCAACAACAGATGGACATAATGAGCACCTAAATAAAGAGATAGCAAGCAGCAAAAAGGACATTGAGCCTGACATTGTGGTGACGCAGTGGATAGAGCATTGGATTGGGATGTGGAGGACCCAGGTTCGAGACCCCAAGGTCGCCAGCTTGAGCACGGGCTCATCTGGCTTGAGCAAAAAGCTCGCCAGCTTAAACCCAAGGTCGCTGACTCAGCAAGGGGTTACTCAGTCGCTGAAGGCCCGCGGTCAAGGCATATATGAGAAAGCAATCAGTGAACAACTAAGGTGTCACAACGAAAAAATGATGATTGATGCTCTCATCTCTCTCCATTCCTGTTTGTCTGTCCCTATCTATCCCTCTCTCTGACTCTCTCTCAGTCCTTAAAAAAAAAAGGACATTGAAATCATAAAAAAGAAACAGACAGAAATGACAAACACAATATCAGAAATAAAGACTAAACTAGAAAGAATTAAAAGCAGGCTGGATGAGGCCCTGGCCGGTTGGCTCAGTGGTAGAGCATCGGCCTGGCGTGCAGGGGTCCCAAGTTCGATTCCCCGCCAGGGCACACAGGAGAGGTGCCCATCTGCTTCTCCATCCCTCCCCCTCACCTTCCTCTCTGTCTCTCTCTTCCCCTCCCGCAGCTGAGGCTCCATTGGAGCAGAGGATGGCCCAGGCACTGGGGATGGCTCCTTGGCCTCTGCCCCAAGTGCTAGAGTGGCTCTGGTTGCAACAGAACGATGCCCCCAGATGGGCAGAGCATTGCCCCCGGTGGGCGTGCCGGGTGGATCCCGGTCGGGTGCATGCGGGAATCTGTCTGACTGTCTCTCCCAGTTTCCAGCTTCAGAAAAATACAAAAAAAAAAAAAGAAAAAAAAAGCAGGCTGGATGAAGCCAAGGATCAAATCAGCAATTTAGAAGACAAGATAACTAAAAGCATGGAAACAAAACAGCAAAAAAGAAAAGAGGATTAAAAGTCTGAGGAAACTCTAAGAGAGCTCTGTGACAACATAGAGAAAAACAACATCCACATAATAGGGGTTCCTGAAGGAGAAAAAAAAGAACAAAACATAGAGAACCCGATTGAAGAAATCCTACCTGAAAACTTCCCTAAATTGATGAAGGAAAAAGTCACACAAGTTCAAGAAGCACAGAGAATCCCATTAAAGAGGAACCCAAAGATACCTACACCAAGACACACCATAATTAAAATACCAAACCTAAGAAATAAAGAAAGAATACTAAAAGCTACAAGAGAAAAGCAGTCAATCACCTACAAAGGAGCTCCCATAAGGATGACATCTGACTTTTCAACAGAAACACTTGAGGCCAGAAGAGAATGGCAAGAAATATTCAAAGTAATGCAAAACATGAGCCTACAACCAAAACTTCTTTATCCAGCAGGCTATCATTTAAAATGGAAGGAGAAATAAAAAGCTTATCAGACAAAAAAAACTCAAGAAATTTATTACAACCAAGCCAACGCTACAAGAACTGTTAAGGTGCCTGTTGTAAACAGAACCAAGGGGAAAAAATTTTAGAAAAAGAGGAATGTAGATTTAAAGAATAAAATGGCAACAAACAACTACATATCAATAATAAATTTAAATGTAAATGAATTAAATCCTCCAATCAAAAGATATAGAGTAGCTGTGTGGATAAAAAAACAGGACCCGTACATCTACAAGAGACACACCTCAAAACAAAAGATACATATAAACTGAAAATAAAGGGATGGAAAAAAAATATTTCATGCAAATGAAAATGAAAAAAAAGCTGGGGTAGCAATACATATATCTGACAAAATAGACTTTAAAACAAAGAATATAGTAAGGGATAAAAAAGGTTGCTACATAATGATAAAGGGAGCAATCCTACAGGAAGATATAACCATTATAAATATCTACGCACCTAATATAGGAGCACCTAAATATATAAAGCAGACTTTGATGAATATAAAGGGCAAGATCAACAGCAATAATATAATAATAGGGGATTTTAATACCCCACTAACACAATGGATATATCCTCAAGAAAAAAAATAACAAAGAAACAGAAGACTTAAAGGACATACTAGATCAACTGGATTTAACAGATATCTTCAGAACTTTTAACCCTAAAGCAGCAGAATATGCATTTTCAAGTGCTCATGGTACATTCTCTAGGATACACCACATGTTAGGACACAAAACAAGTCTCAACAAATTTAAGAAGATTGAAATCATATCAAGTATCTTCTCTGATCACAATAGTAGAAAACTAGAAATCAACTACAATAGAAAAACTGAAAAACATTAAAACACTTGGAAACTAAATAGCATGTTTTAAATAACGAATGAGTTAATAATGAGAACAAGGAAGAAATTAAAAACTTCCTTGAAACAAATGCAAATGAACATACAACTCAAAATTTATGAAACACAGCAAAAGCAGTCCTGAGAGGGAAGTTCAGAGCATTACAGGCATAACTTAAGAAGCAAGAAAAAGCTCAAATAAACAACTTAATCCTGCATCTAAAAGAACTAGAAAAAGAATGGTAAGAAAAGCCTAGAGGAAGTAGAAGGAAGAAAATAATAAAGATCAGAACAGAAATAAATGAGAAAGAGGCAAAAAAAAAAAATACAGGAGATCAATGAAACCAGGAGCTGGTTCTTTGTAAAGGTAAACAAGATTGATGAACCTTTAACCAGACTCACCAAGAAAAAAAGAGAGAGGACTCAAGTAAATAAAATTAGAAATGAGAGTGGAGAAGAAACAACTGATATGATTGTAAAAAAAATACTATGAAGAACTTGTATGCCAAAAAATTAGACAACCTAGGTGAAATGGACATATTTCCTGAAACATATACTCTTTCAAAAATTAATTTGAAAGGATCAGAAAACCTAGACAGACCAATTACAACAAATGAGATTAAAACAGTTATCAAACAACTTCCAACAAACAAAAGCCCTGGGCCATATAGCTTCACAGGCGAATTCTACCAAATATTCAAAGAAGAACATTCTCAAGCTATTTCAAAAAAGTGGAGGTGGGAAGACTTCCAAGCAACTTTTATGAGGTGAGCATAATTCTCATTTCAAAACCAGGCAAAGACAATACAAAGAAAGAAAACTATAGGCCAATATCCCTGATGCATTTAGATGCTAAAATTCTCAACAAAATATTAGCAAACCAGATCCAACAATACATGAAAAAAAATCATACATCATGATCAAGTGGGATTTATTCTGGGGGGGCAAGGCTGGTACAATTTTTGAAAATAAATCAATGTGATTTATTATATAAACAAAAGAAAGAGAAAAACCACATGATAATTTCAATAGATGAAGAAAAAGCATTTGATAAAATCCAGCACCCATTCATGATCAAAACTCTCAGCAAAGTGAGAATACAGGGACATACCTCAACATGATAAAGGCAAACCCACAGCCAGCATCATACTCAATGGGCAAAATTAAAAGCAATCCCCTTAGAATCAGGAAAAGGGCAGGGGTGCCCCCTTTCACCACTCTTATTCAACATAGTGCTGGAAGTCCTAGCTACAGGAATCAGACAAGAAGAAGGGATAAAAAGCATCCAAGTTGCAAAAGAAGTAAAACTATCATTATTTACTGAAGATATGATACTGCACATAGAAAACCCTAAAGTTTCAGTCAAAAAAAATACTAGATCTAATAAACAAATTCAGCAAGATGGAAGAATATAAAATTAATATTCAGAAATCAGAGGCATTCTTATTCAACAATAAACTGTCTGAAAGAGAAATTAAGAAAACAATCCCCTTCACGCTTGCAAAAAAATAAAATAAAATAAAGTACCTAGGAGTAAATTTAACCAAGGATGTTAAAGACTTGTATTTGGAAAATTATAAAACATTGATAAAGAAAATCAAGGAAGATACAAACAAGTAAAAGCATATACCATGTTCATGGATAGGAAGTATAAACATCATTGAAATGTCTATATTACCCAAAGCAATTTATAAATTCAATGCAATACCAATTAAAATATCAATGAGATACTTCAAAGAAATAGAACAAATATTCCAAAAATTTATATGGAACACGAATTACCTCATCAATATTGAAAAAGAAGAATAAAGTGGGGGGTATCACACTTCCTGATATCAAATTATACTACAAGGCCACTGTACTCAGAACAGCTTGGTACTGGCGTAAGAACAGGCATTTAGATCAATGGAACAGAACAGAGAACCCAGAAATAAACCCACATCTTTATGGAAAATTGATATTTGACAAAGGTGTTAACAGCATACAATGGAGTAAAGAGAGTCTCTTTAACAAATGGTGTTTGGAAAATTGGACAGCTACCTAAAAAAAATGAAACTAGACTACCAACTTACACCATTCATAAAAATAAAATCAATAATAAGACAAACCACAAAATGGGAGAACATATTTGATGATACATCTGACAAGGGATTAATAACCAATATTTACAAAGAATTTGTAAAACCCAACACCAGGAATATAAACAATCCAATCAAAAAACAGGCAAAAGAAATGAATAGACACTTCTCTGAAGAGGACATACACATGGCCAATAGGCAGATAAAAAAATGTTCAACACCACTAATCATTAGAGAAATGCAAATTAAAACCACAATGAGATATCACTTCACACCAGTCAGAATGGTGTTCATTAACAAAACAACACATAATAAGTGCTGGAGAGGGTGTGGAGAAATGGGAACCCTCCTGCACTGCTGGTGGGAATGCAGACTGGTGCAGACACTATGGAAAACAGTATGGAGATTCCTTAAAAAATTAAAAATCAAACTGCCTTTTGACCCAACCATCCCACTTTTAGGAATATATCCTTAGAATACCAAATCACTGATTCAGAAGAAGAAATGCTCTCCATGTGTAGCATTGTTTGCAATAGCCAAGATCTGGAAACAACTGTTAGTGGATGAGTGGATTAAAAAGCAGTGGTACATATGTACCAGTAGTAGTCAACCTGGTCCCTACCGCCCACTAGTGGGCATTCTAGCTTTCATAGTGGGTGGTAGCAGAGCTACCAAAGTATAAATAAAAAGATAGATTTAATTATAGTAAGTTGTTTTATAAAGATTTATTCTGCCAAACTTAGAGAAAATCCAACATAAAGTACTTGGTAAGTAATTACTATTATATGCTTTAACTTGCTATAACTCTGCTTTATAAATTTTATAAAGTAAAGTTACTTCCCTAGTTTATAAATCACCATTACTGTTGAACTGGTGGGCAGTTAGAAAATTTTACTACTAACAGAGATACAAATTGGGCAGTAGGTATAAAAAGGTTGATTATCCCTAATATACACAATGGAATACTACACAGCCATGAAAACGAAGAAAATTTTACCTTTTGCAACAACATGGATGGACCTGCAAACTATTATGCTAAGTGAAATTAGCCAAGCAGAGAAAGAAAAATATCATATGACCTCACTCATTTGAGAAATCTAATGAACAATGTGAACTGAGGAGCAGAATAGAGGCAGAGAGGAATCAAAGGGACCAGAGGGAAAGCAGACAGAGGGAAAGGGGATGAGAGGATGGGATCAGAGAAGGAAAAGAGATTGTTTAATTCATATATACATAACACAGCATTATAGAGAGCAGGACAGCAAATCCTAGAGGGAAGGAGGGAGGGCGTTGTGGAGAGAGGTACAAGGGGAATGTAGAGGGGAACATGGGGCTGGGGGGGTGTATTCAGTGGGACACTTGAATCTATGTAAACACAATATATTAAATCAATAAAAAAAGAATGACACACTATTTTTTAAGATGTTTTTGCTTTTTCTTGGCTTCTTTTTACGTTTTTATTTGCTTTTATTTAATTTTTTTTTTGTATTTTCCCGAAGCTGGAAACGGGGAGGCAGTCAGACAGACTCCCGCATGCGGCCAACCGGGATCCACCCGGCATGCTCACCAGGGGGTGATGCTCTGCCCATCTGGGGCGTTTCTCTGCTGCAACCAGAGCCATTCTAGTGCCTGAGGCAGAGGCCATGGAGCCATCCTCAGCGCCCGGGCCAACTTTGCTCCAATGGAGCCTCGGCTGCGGGAGGGGAAGAGAGAGACAGAGAGGAAGGAGAGGGGGAGGGGTGGAGAAGCGATTCTCCTGTGTGCCCTGGCCGGGAATCGAACCCAGGACCCCTGCAAGCGAGGCTGATGCTCTACCACTGAGCCAACCGGCCAGAGCCGTGGCTTTATTTAATTTTTATGTTTCATATATATTGATCTCATTCTATCCTCATGTCTCTTCATTTCTTTTTCACATTTTTCACCTTTTATCTCTGTACTACATTCTGGATAATGTCTTCAGTTCTATCTTTCATTTCACTAATTCTCTCTTCGGTTTGTCTAATATCATCAATTAAATTAATTCAAGTTTTTAATTTTGTCAATTATATATTTTAATTCTAAGGCTCTATTTAGTTGCTTTTCAAATATGCCTGGAATATTGTTGTTGTTGTTACCTCTCATTCAGGTGTTCTGCTTGTTTGTTTGATTATTCTTTTTAGTTCTTTAAATATTTCAAACATAGTTACTTCATATTGAGTATCCAATAATTCTAATATCTGAAGTGTTTTGGTAGGTCTAACTATTATTTCTGTTGATTCCAATTATGTAACACTTTACCTTCTGTGTATTAAGTTTTTATTATCAGCTCATATTTTATAGGACTTAAATACTGTGAAATTCCTGAGGACTAAAGAAAAGTAGGTTTCATCCAGGGAAGATATATATTTGTTTCTGCTGACTACCAATGGGGGACTAGTCATTTGAACTTACGCCGACTCTTGAGTACCATAATCTGTTGGCTACAGACAGTATGTTTGAGCCCTGTCTATGCCCCAGACCATGTAGTTTCCATTCTAGTGAGTAACACACATCACTATACTTTTCTCTGGCATTCAGTGAGAATTTCCCATCATGAGCAGCCAGCAATCACTTTACTCAGAATCATTCAACAGAAAAGATGACTGTTTTCACCTCACATATGGCTTATTCAGAACATAACTTCAAGAAGCACAGAAATTCATTAAAGAGAAACCCAAAGAAATTTATACCAAGATACATCATAATTAATATGCAAAAGCTAAGTGATAAAGAGAAAATATTAAAAGCTGCTAGAGAAAAAAAAGGCTATCCCCTACAAAAAAAGCCCCCATAAGGATGACATCCAACTACTCAACAGAAACACTTGAGGCCAGAAGGGAATGACAAGAAATATTCAAAGTAATTCAGAACAAGAGCCTACAACCAAGACTACTTTATTCAGCAAGGCTATCATTTAAAATTGAAGGAGAAATATAAAGCTTCCCAGACAAAAAAAACTCAAGGAATTCACTACAACCAAACCAATGCTGCAAGAAATGCTAAGAGGCCTGTTGTAAACAGATCAAAGGGGAAAAAGAATATAGCAAAAGAGGAATACAGTGTTAAGAAATAAAATGGCAATAAACAACTACATATCAATAATAACCTTAAATGTAAATGAATCAAAAGACATAGGTTGCTGCATGGATAAGAAAACAGGACCCATACATATGCTGTCCACTACAAGAGACATCTTAAAACAAAAGATGCACATAGACTGAAGGTAAAAGGATGGAAAAAAAAATATTTCATGCAAATGGAAATGAGAAAAAAGCTGGGGTAGCAATACTTATATCAGACAAAATGGTCTTTAAAACAAAGGCTATAGTAAGAGATAAATAAGGTCACTACATAATGATAAAGAGAGCAATCCAACAGGAAGATATAACCATTATAAATATCTATGCACCTAATATAGGAGCACCTAAATATATAAAGCAGACTTTGATGGATATAAAGGGTGAGATCAATAGCAATACTATAATATTACAGGATTTCAATATCCCACTAACATCACTAGTAGGTCCTCAAGAAAAAAAATAACAAAGAAACAGCAGACTTAAAGGACACACTAGATCAACTGGATTTAATAGATATTTTCAGAACCTTTCACCCTAAAGCAACAGAATATACATTCTTTTCAAGTGCTCATGGTATATTCTCTAGGATAGACCACATGTTAGGACATAAAACAAGTCTCAATAAATTTAAGAAGATTGAAATCATATCAAGCATTTTCTCTGATCACAATGGCATAAAACTAGAAATCAACCACAACAGAAAAACTCAAAATTACTCAAACACTTGGAAACTAAATAGCATGTTTTAAATAACGAATGAGTTAACAATGAGATCAAAGAAGAAATAAAAAAAAATTTCCTAGAAACAAAGATAATGAGCATACATCAACTCAAAATTTATGGGACAAATCAAAAGCAGTTCTGAGAGGGAAGTTCAAAGCATTACAGGCATACCTTAAGAAGCTAGAAGAAGCTCAAATAAACAATTTGACCCCACATCTAAATGAACTAGAAAATGAAAAGAAAGTAAAGGCCAGAGGTAGTAGAAGGTAGGAAATAATAAAGATCAGAGCTGAAATAAATGACAGAGAGGCTACAGAAACAACACAGAGGATCAATGAAACCAGGAGCTGGTTCTTTGAAAAGGTAAACAAGATCAATGAACCTTTAACCAGACTCACCAAGAAAAAAAGAGAGAGGACTCAAATAAATAAAATTAAAAATGAGAGTTGAGAAATAACAACTGACACAACAGAAATACAAAATATTGTAAGAAAATACTATGAAGAACTGTATGCCAAAAACTAGACAACCTAGATGAAATGGACAAATTCCTTGAAACATATAATCTTCCAAAAATTAATCTGGAAGAATCAGAAAACCTAAACAGTCCAATTACAATGAGATCAAAACAGTTATCAAAAAACTCCCAAGAAAGGAAAGTAATGGGCCTGATGGCTTCACAAGTAAATTCTACCAAATATTCAAAGAACTAACTCCTATCCTTCTCAAGCTATTTCAAAAAATTGAAGTGAAAGGAAGACTTCCAAGCTCCTTTTATGAGGTGAGCATAATTCTGACTCCAAAACCAGGCAAAGACAACACAAAGAAAGAAAATTATAGGCCAATATCCCTGATGAATTTAGATGCTAAAATCCTCAATAAAATATTAGCAAACTGGATCCAGCAATATATGAAAAAAATCATACATCATGATCAAGTGGGATTTATTCTGGAGAGGCAAGGCTGGTACAATATTCACAAATCAATCAATGTTATTCATTACATCAGGGTTCCCCAAACTTTTTACACAGGGGGCCAGTTCACTGTCCCTCAGACCGTTTGAGGGCCGGAGTATAAAAAAAACTATGAACAAATCCCTATGCAAACTGCACAGATCTTATTTTAAAGTAAAAAAAAAACCAAAATGGGAAAAAATACAATATTTAAAATAAAGAACAAGTAAATTTAAATCAACAAACTGACCAGTATTTCAATGGGAACTATGGGCCTGCTTTTGGTTAATGAGATGGTCAATGTCCTGTTCCATATTTATTACTGCTAGCAGTATCAAGTGATATGACGCGCTTCTGGAGCCATGACACATGCGTCACTTGTCACCAGAAGTAGTACTGTACGTGAGTGACACCATGCTTTGCGTGGCTTCACTGACCACCAATGAAAGCAGTGCCCCTTCCAGAAGTGCAGCAGGGGCCAGATAAATGGCCTCAGGGGGCCGCATGTGGCCCGTAGGCTGTAGTTTGGGAACCCCTGCATTACATAAACAAAAGGAAAGAGAAAAACCACGTTATAATTTCAATAGATACAGAAAAAGCATTTGATAAAATCCAGCACCCATTCATGGTCAAAATTCTCAGCAAAATGGGAATACAGGGATCATACCTCAACATGATAAAGGCCATCTATGACAAACCCACAGCCAACATCATATTCAGTGGACAAAAGTTAAAAGCAATCTTCTTAAGATCAGGAACAAGGCAGGGGTGCCCCCTTTCACCACTCTTATTCAACATAGTTCTGGAAGTCCTAGCCATAGCAATCAGACAAGAAGAAGAAACAAAGGCATCCAAAGTGGAAAAAGAAGTAAAACTATCATTATTTGGAGATGATATGATATTGTATATAGAAAACCCTAAAGTCTCAGTCAAAAAAACTACTGGACCTGATAAATGAATTCAGCAAGATGGCTGGATATAAAATTAATACTCAGAAATCAGAGGCATTTGTATACACCAACAATAAACTGTCAAAAAGAGAAATTAAGGAATCAATTCCCTTCACTATTACAAACAAAAAAATAAAATACTTAGGAGTAAATTTAACCAAGGAGATAAAGACTTGTACTCAGAACATTATAAAACATTGATAATAGAAATCAAGGAAGATACAAACAAGTGGAAGCATATACCATGCTCATGATTAGGAAGAATAAACATCATTAAAATGTCTATATTACCCAAAGCAATTTATAAATTCAATGCAATACCAATTAAAATACCAATGACATACTTCAAAGATATAGAATACATATTCCAAAAATTTATATGGAACCAAAATAGAACACGAATAGCCTCAGCAATCTTGAAAAGGAAGAATAAAGTGGGAGGTATCACACTTCCTGATATCAAGTTATACTACAAGTCCACTGTACTCAAAACAGCCCGGTACTGGCATAGGAACAGGTATACAGATCAATGGAATAGAACAGAGAACAAATAGCCCCACACCTTTATGGAAAACTGATATTTGACAAAGGAGGTAAGAGCATACAATGGAGTAAAGACAGCCTCTTTAACAAATGGTATTGGAAATATTGGACATCTACTTGCAAAAAAAATGAAACTAGACCACCAAATTACAGCATTCACAAAAATAAACTCTAAATGGATAAAAGACTTAAATGTAAGCCGTGGAAACATAAGCATCTTAGAAGATAACATAGGCAGTAAGCTCTCCGACATCTCTCACAGCAATATATTTCCTGATTTATCTCGATGGGCAAGTGAAATAAAAGACAGGATAAACAAATGGGACTATATCAAACTAAAATGCTTTTGCACAGCTAAAGACAATAAGAACAGAATAAAAGGACAAACTGCACAATGGGAGAACATATTCAACAATACGTCTGATATGGGGTTAATAACCAAAATTTATAAAGAACACCAGGAAACAAAAAATCTAATTGAAAAGTGGGCAAATGAAATGAATATACACTTCTCCAAAGAGGATATACAGATGGCCAATAGGCATATGAAAAAATGGTCAACATCACTAATCATTAGAGAAATGCAAATTAAAACCATAATGAGATATCAACTTACACCAGTCAGAATGGAACTCATCAACAAAACAACACAGAATAAGTGCTGGTGAGGATGTGGAGAAAAGGGAACCTTCCTGCACTGCTGGTGGGAATGCAGACTGGTGCAGCCAATATGGAAAACAGTATGGAGATTCCTCAGAAAATTAAAAATCGAACTGCCTTTTGACCCAGCTATCCCAAGAACACCATAGCACTGTTTCAAAAGGAGAAATGCACCCCCATGTTTATGGCAGCATTGTTTACAATAGTGAAGATCTGGAAACAGCCCAAGTGTCCGTCAGTAGATGAGTGGATTAAAAGCTTTGGTACATATATACTATGGAATACTACTCAGCCATAAGAAATGATTACATGGATCATTTATAACACCATGGATGGACCTTGATAACATTATACTGAGTGAAATAAGTAAGAAAAAACTAAGAACTATATTATTCCATACATAGGTGGGACATAAAAATGAGACTCAGAGACATGGACAAGAGGGTGGTGATTATTTGGGGGGGGGGGAATGAGTGGGGGGGATGGGAGGGGCACAGAGAGAACCAGATCGAAGATGACGGAAGATAATTTGACTTTGGGTGATGGGTATGCAACATAATCAAATGTCAAATAACCTGGAGATGTTTTCTCTGAACATATGTACTCTGATTTATCAATGTCACCCCATTAAAATTAATAATAATAAAAAAATAAAAAATAAATAAATTTAACAAAAAAAGAACATAACTGTCCTGTCTGACTGGTGGTAGAACAGTGGATAGAGCATCAACCTGGAACACTGAGGTGCCTGGCTTGTCAACTTGAGTAAAGGGCACTGGCTTGAGCATGGGATCATCAACATGATGCCAAGGTTGCTAACTTGAGCCCAAATATCACTGGCTTGAAGGCCAAGATCGCTGACTACAGCAAGGGGTAACTGGCTTGTCTTGAGCCCACAGTCAGGGCCCTATGAGAAGCAATCAATAAACAACCAAATTAAAGCAACTATGAGTTGATTCTTCTCATCTCTCTTCACCTTCTCTCTTCTTTCCTCTCTCTTTCTCTCTTTCTTTCAAAAAAAGAAAAAAAAGTACTTAACTATCCCATGAAACAGAAAACAAAAGCCTTTTCCCTTTTAGGAAAGTCTAGAGCTACCAGTAGGTCTAGGACACTGAGAGGATTGAGAGGGAAAAAAAGATCATCCTGCTAGCATCCTATCCTGAGAGCACTGGGATGCAAGCAACCAGCTTCTGTCTTCTCTTCCCAGACAGGGACAGTCGTGAACCACACTTCCCTTCCACACTACATTGCTGCTCTCTGACAATGCCTTCTGCTTCCTTAACTGGATTTGCTTCTTTTCTCCCTCCACCTAAATACTTATTCACCTATATTTTTGACACTATCTCTATTCTCTCCCTTTCAAATAATAAATCCATACCTACACTGCCATCTCTGGACAAATGTGACAAGGTCTATAATAGATGTGTTAGAATCACAGAAGAAGAGTTCAATTTACCTTATAAGACAATTCAGACTCTTATCCAGAGAGTAAGGGACAGATGATCCTGAGAGGCAGTACTACCACAGAGACACAGCTTAGCAGTGACACAAAAGAGACCACAGGTAACACTAGTCGGTTGACAAAATGTGAGACCTATTCTGTGTGGATAGTTGTTTGGTGACTACATTGGATACTTGTACATATTTTCTTACCCAGCCTTTCCAAAGTCTTCATAAGTAGCATCAATACAATTTTAGCTCATCATTGGTCTTTAGAGACTCTCTGAAAACTGAGTTTGGAAATGGCTCCCTCCTCCAGTGTAGTAATATAAAAACCTACCCATCCTGAGCTGGTGCCCGCATGGTTTGGCACCAGGTAAATCAGACAAAGTGAGCTATTCTTTCTCACTCAGTTCTATTCTCCCTTTGAATGGAAGAATAATGAACCATTTTCCAAGTCACAGGATAAATCAAAATTTTATAGTTAACAATACTTTCTCAATATTTTCATTACTTAGAGATAACAGAGAAAACAAAAAGGGCAAGTGGACCCTTGGGTCATTGAAGTCAGCACTAGAGCCTCCTGAATGCCCCTGAGAGGTGTGTAATTGCCTCCAGTAATCCCTACCTTGTCATATTTTGCTACCAAAACTTTTAGTGACTCTTCACTGTTTCTTATCAGTCTCCCACTTGCTACAACAAAACTGAACTTGTTGCAGTCCTGACATTTGCAACAATATCATTAGTTGCTGAAGGCAAGACAAGGAGCTTGGCCTTGAATTTTCAGAAAAACACATTAGCAAAATCAGTATAGGAAAAGGGGCAATTATTTACCATAAGGCCTGCTTCTCATCTTTATTATGCTAAAGCCCATTTCATGAGTTGGCTTTATACTACACCACCCCCTTTCACGCATACTTACAGGCTTGAAACAACCCCCGCCCCCCACCACACACACACACATACCCACACATATCACAAAAGGCTTCAAAGTGCCTGAAAAGGTCTTCTGTCAGACAAATGTACTGTGAAAAGCCAATGTCAGGCATAAAGCACTTCAGGATCACACCACACATTTATTCATCTCGGACAAGCTGTGCCTCAAGTCTACTCTTGCATAATCAGTAAATCTATAGGCACCGAGCTGAGCCAGATGCAAACCCGGCACCGGGACCAGAAACCGCTTTGGCACACACTAATACGGAAGCTGCAGCGCATCACATCAACGGCACTTTGCTCCCATAAATCATGCATTCTTTGTCCCCCAAATGTGGTATCTGATGCCGATTAAGTAGTGGGGTATTGATTTGTGAGTCTGAGAGATCTAAAAGCAGATTTTCATGCTTTCCCATGGGTTTAATTTTTTCAGTAGTCTCTTTCTATGACTGCAGGAGAAAAAAAATGAGAACATCTTTTACCTCCCCCTTCCTGAGCAATGTGGCAAAGAAGCATAATACCAGGTTTACAAAGAAGTTCAGATTATTGGATTAGTCTGCTATAGAAATTTAAAGTACAACATAAAATTGCCTAAGAATTAACAAAAGCCCGACAGTGAAGATTATGTAACTAAATCAGGTAAGAAACAAAATGCTGCAGGAACATGTAGACAAAAGCATGAATGTATGTATCGGCAAGGCACTAGGAGTGACATAACATTATTTGAAATCAACGCTGTTTATGATAGCATTTTAATACAATTAAGAAAGTCCTTTACTTTTTAAATGTAATTACTGCTGTAGAAGAGATTTCTTATTATTTAGCAGCAATTCATTGAGATAAGAGGTGGGTTGCTGACACTGTAATAACTTGTTAAAGTTATTAATGACTACTGCAATGTTTTCATTCCAAGTTTCCTCTAATAGCTTTTAGGAGCTTTGTTTAATGTGCAGAATGGGCACTAAATACCTACCTAAACACCAACTAGCAGAGTCCCACAGTGCCAGAATCCTAGACAGAAATTCCATAAACTGTAGGCAATTGCTACATGTCTCTGTTAGAATCATTTTAGCCTCAAATAAGAGAATACCCACCTAAAGGTGACTTTAACAATAAGGATGTTTATTAGGTCACATGGCAATATCTAGAGGTAGTGTGGATGCAAGATTTGCTAATGAACTGTTTGAAAGTAAGATCAGAATAGGCTGGCCTGAAGTGGTGCAGTGGATAAAGCATCAACCTGGAATGCTGAAATCACTGGTTTGAGACCCTGGGCTTGCCTGGTCAAGGCACATATGAGAAGCAAAGAGCAAGCAATGAACAATTAAACTGAAAAAATCTATGAGTTGATGATTCTCACTCCCCCCTTTCTCTGTAAAATCAATAAATAATTTTAAAAATAAGATCAAAGTTACATATCTTTTCCAATTTTCAGCTCCACTGTCCCCAGCACATTCCCTCCTGTCCTCTAACTTCTCCCCTCATAATCTCAAGGTACCTGCTGCAGCTCTGGACATCAGAGCCTCACACAACCCACCCCCAACGGCAAGAAGGGCATTTTCTCCCTTTACACATTTGTATCTCTTTATCAGGGGAGGAAACCTTTCCCAGAAGACTCTCAGCAGACAGACCTCTGGTTCCACTGACTGGGTTTAAGTCACGTGCACAAGCCCTTTCCGCCAGAGAGGCTGGGGAAGCAGAATTGGCCGTTTCCAGACCCTCTACTGGAAGACAAATGCTATCATCAAGAATAAAGTATGAGGCAGAACACCAGATTCCTCCTTCTGCATATGCCTCTTGCTCATAAACAAACAAAAACACCAAAAACCTTTTATTTCCTTCTTTGTTTATTTTGTCTCCTAAACATCCTTATATTTGGGGGGGGGGGGTGGAGGCAGGGAGGGCGCCAGCAGGTCAGGGGGCAAACAGCAGCCTGGAAGGTCAGGGAGCAGGGATGGGGGAGGAGCCAAAGAGAGTAGGGAGAGCTGAGGGGAGTTTCGCAGGCAGGAGCAGGCGCTGAGGCACAGGCGGCCAGGAAGGTGGGGAGAGGACTGGGGGTAGGGCGGAGGGAAGCTGTAGGGAGGGGACGTGTTGGGAAAGAAGCAGCTGAACTGCTTCCTTGACCTGAGGCCACCCCATCCTTTACATTTTGATGGTGATGGTAGGTATTATCTAGGATGCTTGTAGAATAGCAGAAATAGCCTGACTTGACAAATTAAATTCTGGGTTCAAGAATCTGCCCTACCCCTCAATGGCCATGTGGTCACAGACAGGGCTCTTGGGTTCTGAGCCCCATCTGTGGAGAGGAGGTAATAATTCCTGTCCTACCTATTTCTGAAGTAATTGTGGGGGCCAAATGAGGTAAGATGTGTGAAGTGTTTTGTAAGCTGTCAAGTACTGTGCATATTTAATGAACTGCTGAGACACCCTAAGATCCTTGTTTGTACTCAGAAGCACCTACACCCTGAGTGGCCTTTTCTCATCCATGACACTGAGGTCATTTTGAAAAGTAAAGTTCGTAATGTGAGTCAGAGATCTGCAAACATTGGCTGGAAAGAGGCCAATGTCTTCACAAGTGAGGAACATTTGAGCAGTGGCTCTTCAGGATTGGAAATTTGGGGCACAATATTCTTTCTTTCTCCTCTTGGCTTCATCACCCTGGACAGGTCACTATAGCTCAGTGGTTGGATTGGAAATGTCTGCAATGGATTATTCTACAGATTTGGGGAAAGAGGCTACAAATGGTCAATTATTTGGACCTGGTCAACTTCTTTCCAGAGGTCTTCTCTTCCACCTAACCCTTCTCCATGGCCTGAGCAGTTCACTAGGGACATTCAGGCCCTCTTCTGAGGTTCAGGTACTTATCACTGCCTGATAACTGGGCCTCCATGGACCAGGGCTCACCCTAAAATGGCCCTGTAATTTGAGCACTTACCTACTATATTTTGAAGTAGATTTTATATATCTAGTATTATATATATGGAAGACTGAGACATAGGCCTTGCCCTCTACACTCTAGTGGGGGATGTATATAAGAGCACTACTCAACTCTAGGCAAAATATAGTGAGTACCAGGAAACATACAAAATGCTAGACTTTGTTATCAAAGTCAAAGCAAAAAGAGAATGAATTCTGGTGGGAGCATCAAGAAAGACTTAAAATGGTCTTGGAAAGATGTGTTATGTTTATAGGGAGAGGTCTCAGAAAAAACCAGCATGAACAAAGAGTCAAGCTGGAGGGGTGGAATCATGATGGAGCAAGTGGGGTGATGTAGATTATATGTCTAGAGAAAAGGTAGGTTATAGGGAGGTTGTAGTTACAGGCAAAGATTTGGAGTATTGGGCTCTTGTTTTTATATACCCAATTTTTTTCAGAAAAGGCCATTTTCCTCTTTCTTCCTCCTTTTATCTTCTCAGAATCCTGGAGATCAGTACCCCCCTCCTATCACCTTCCCCTCTTACCAAAATTGCTATCAGGGAAAGATCTGATATAGGTGACTTACGGTTTGGCAAAAATTGAAGGCAGACTAATACTTCATTTTAAACTTTGGTTCAAGTGTAGAGTAAAAGGCATTGTTTCCTATCAAAAGAATTTCAGGAACCAAGATAAAAAGACAACACATCCCTCAGCCAATTGAAAGCCAGTAGGATGAAAGAGCATCTGAACTCCAGCTTAGTTATATGATTTGTTTTTTCCATGGGCATGGTTATATCACCTCTCTGAACTCCAGTATCTTTGTCTACAGTAAGAAAATGTTCTCTGTCATACCTGCATCACAGAGCTCCTAGAACCATCCACATCAAGATAAAGCACTCTTGTTATAAGGATGCTTATCCCACTCCTGGAATCTCTGGCCACTCCCAGGTACCTAGCTAACACTCCCACAAAGGGGCTAATGACTCAGATAGAGAAGTGTAGGGAGCTGCAAACCTTTTAAGATATTCCTCCCCTGGCCTGCGCTAGCCTGTTCTAGGCCACTGGCACTGGAGAATTAAGGAGTTTGCAAGGCTGATAACATTAGGTCTTGTCCTTTCAGAAGCGTCAAAGGGACCCAAATTCAGATACAGACCCTGCTCTATAGGAACCTAGATAACCATTCTGTCTCTCTGAACATGAGTTCTTCTATAAATTGAAATACCTACCACCCGTTCAACCTCGCAAGCTTGATACACATTTTACCAAAGTACACATCCTTGGTTGTAATTCTACCTGACAAAAGAGCCCTTGGACAGCCTTTAAAATGTGTGACACTGGCCTTCAGGGTCTATCTCAAGTGCTGCAACCTTGATGACAGCTTCCCCAGTTTCCCAACAGACTTCCTCTCCTCCTGTGCACTCCCCTATCAGTTCAGCAGTTCCTCTGACATACTTTACATCATACTCTAATTATGTGTGTCGTCCTCCCACCCCCCACCCCCGAAGTGCTCAAAGTTCAGGAGTCCTACATTTTTTACTTTTGCATCCCCAGGAACCAGTACTGGCCTTCCACAGAGATCTGCCCAGGAAATATTTGGATGAACAAAAGTGTACTCAGACACTGTTGTTGTTGTTTTTTCTGGACTTCCTTCTGGCCTGTAAGACACCGCAGGCTTAAAGACAGGGCACTTTTTAGAAACTTGGTAAAAGCTGGGTCTGGAATGTCAGAAGCTATATACAAGAATATTATGATAGGATGGAAATAGTCCAATGTAGTGTTAGTCATTTTATATTCCATCTTTGTCCTCAGAGCTCTCAGGCAAAGATATCTTCACATCTTCTCTTTCTTCTACCTTAGAAACTGTGTCCCAAAGATATTTCTAACTGAAACACCAGAAATAGCAATTAGGCCACATGGTCATATTGATAGGTCCACTACAGAAAGAGTGCCAATAAATTACTCCATGGCACCACACCATTGCTTGTTCAGGCTTCATTTAATACACAGCATTCTACCCACCAATGCCAAGGGACATAAACAAGATACTTTCATTGTAAAGCAGAGGAATGTGAAGCAGCTAAACCAAAAAATTTTGCTAAAGTGTTTTTTTCTGCCCTCCCTCAGTGTGATCTCAAGATGGAATGCAATCCAGCAGCTGAAAATGAAACAATTTGACGGTGTTTGGTTCCAAAGCATGAAACATGCTAACGTGTAGTCTGAAGACTGTCAGGCTGGCTGGCAATGAGACTCACCAGCCAGTCATTTCTTGGGTACTTTCTAAAGGGAAGTATTCTTGAGATTCAGCTGAGCTGGACTTTGCGTCATAAGATGAAAACACCATAATGGCTTGTAATCATGGTGCACAATGTTGTGTCTAAAGACGTAGTTCAGCCTGACCTGGCAGTGGATCAGTGGATAGGCCTGGGACACTGAGGACCCTGGGACACTTGAAGTTCAAAACCCCAATGTCACTGGCTTGAGTGTGGGCTCAGCAGTGTGAGGTCACTGGCTTGCCAGCTTGCACGTGGGATCATGGACATGACCCCATGGTGGCTGGCTTGAGCCCAAGGTCACTGGTTTGAGCAAGGGGTCACTGGCTTAGTGGCTCAGCTGCAGCCACTCTCCTCCCTCAGTCAAGGCACATATGAGAAAGCAATCGATGAACAACTAAGATGCCATAACTGAGTTGATGCCTCTCATCTCTCTCCCTTCTTTCTGTCTGTCCCTGTCTGTCTGTCTCTCTAAATAAATACATAAATAAATAAATAATAAAGACATGGTTCATTAAGGATGAGATGGTTATGCATGTATTTCTATATGTGATAAAGCACTTCTAACCAAAAACCACCAAGGCAGAGAGAAAATTTAAATTGATTCTGAATGCTCTAAATCTAAAACCAATGGGATATCTGTGCCTTCAATTGGGTTGCCATTCTTTGTAAATAACAGTGTCTTCTAAGACACTAAAGAGAGGAATATTCTCTCTGAAATTAGGAAGATATGCCTTTAAGTTCCTGCTCATAAAATCACAATTCTTTCTACCATGTGCAATTGCTATATTTCAAGAAATGATTTATGGCAACACTACAGACAGAGAAGGCTTCCATTATTAAGCACTTAGACTATGCTAACTTGTTATATATGTCTCATTTAATCTGTTCAACAACCTTATTATCAGATCCTACTGTTATATACTTTTTATTAGTGAGAAAAACTAAAGCTTGATGAGGTTATATAATAGTCTTAATGTCAAACAACTAGTAAATAGCAAAACTGATTTTCTTACTTGGTTACAACTAACTCCAAAACCCATAATTCCCATTTTATGGATGAAGACATGAAGTCTGAGAGAGGTTAATAGCTAGATCACAGACAGTTACATTACTGAATTGCATAACAAGGTATATCTGACTCTAAGGCTAAGTTCTTTTCCTGTTACATGTTCATGTTACCTCTTGTATTTGCCTGTCTTTCTTAAGACCCTCTGAATGAGTGAATGTGGACCAGAACCTCTTTGCTTCTTCTAAGCTTCAGCATCTTGGAGAGCTGAGAGCTTCTGTTACTCCACAGAGCCCTCCAGGTGTGCCCTGCTGAGAACAAAGGCCTTGTTGCCCTCCACCCCATATCTATCGAAGAGAAAGCTTGAGTGAGTCCGAACATTTGCAAAGCCACAGGAATCTTACCAGGAGTACTTCCATGATGTAGCCCTTACAGCAGGGATCCCCAAACTACGGCCCCCCGTGGGCCGCATGTGGCCCCCTGAGGCCATTTATCCGCCTCCGCTGCACTTCCAGGAGAGGCACGTTTTTCATTGGTGGTCAGTGAGAGCGCAAACACGATGTTGCTCACGTACAGTACTACTTCCGGTGACACGGGATGCACGCGTCACGGCTCCAGAAGCATGTTGTATCACTTGTTATGGCTAAGCAGTGACAAATATGGAACTGGACATTCACCATCTCATTAGCCAAAAGCAGGCCCATAGTTCCCATTGAAATACTGGTCAGTTTGTTGATTTAAATTTACTTGTTCTTTATTTTAAATATTGTATTTGGTCCCGTTTTGTTTTTTTACTTTAAAATAAGATATGTGCAGTGTGCATAGGGATTTGTTCATAGTTTTTTTTTTTTATAGTCCGGCTCTCCAATGGTCTGAGGGACAGTGAACTGGCCCCCTGTGTAAAATGTTTGGGGACCCCTGCCTTACAGAGTTCTTGACCTCTTCTCACGTATTTAATAAATATGTTTTGGCAGCTTACTCTGTGCAAGCACTGAAGCAGGTTCTAGGAACAGAAAAAGGACAGATATAGTCCCTGCCCTCAAGCATAAAAATAACAGCTGGCATTTGTTGAACACTTAGTATATATGTATCAGAGATGGTCTTAATGCTGCACATGCATTAACTCATTAATCATCTGCACCCCATAATCAGGATACCTAATGGTCTCATATCACAGATAAGGGCACTGAGGCACATATAACTGAAGTATAACTTCCCGTAGGCTAGCTTGGGGCCCAGATAAATAGACAATCTTTGCCAATCCAGTGTGTTAAGTGCTCAGCCTAACGGAATACAGGATGACCTGAGCTTTTCACCCAGTCTGGGGTTAGGAAAGGCTTCCCAGAGACCAAATAATGCATTAGAATTAGCCAGTAGTAAAGATAATGCAAGAACAATTACATAGAAGGGACAGTGTGTGTGAAGGGGAGAACAAGGCACCTTCAGATCCTGGGAAAGTTCAATGTGTCTCAAGCATAGAGAAAGCAAAGATGAAACCAGAGAGGTAGCTAAATGAAACCAGAGATGTAAATACAAAGGCCTTTTATGTATGTGACTCATTGCCAGGGCTTGAAATACTTTTCAAATGATCAGAACCAGAGGGTTTTTAGTCATGAACATAATCTAGACTGTAGCAAATCAAAGGTAAAAAAGCATGGTTAATGTGACATTTCTCCATAATACTGCTTTTAAAAGATTGGCTTTTTTTCTCCCTTCAACTAAGATTAATTCTGGAGGATTCTTCTTTTACCTCAAGCTATTATGATGAGAAGTACTGGGGGAAAGTCTCCTGGTCTCCAAGGATGTCATCCACAGTAAACTCTCTCTGGGCAGGCAGGCCAAGCGGCACACACCAGCCCTCACCCCCTACCTCTGAGAAAAGGGGCTCAAAAAACATGTCTAATCAACTCTTTATCGCTAATGCAAATAGTCGCCCAGCTCTCTTCCAAAGACAGGCCCAATAACATTTTTATTACATGAGTATATGTATTCCATATCTAAGAACATAGAGAGGCTCACAGAAACACAGTCTTTAAAAGTCCAGAGTAAAAATATGACACTTATTGATCTTTATAATACAAGTACTAGAAGGCATTTGGAAACTGGCACTGACTGTTAATGACCACATATAAATAAATCAACATAGTGTGAAGGACTAAGCCACCCTTCCCAAGCTCCATGTGTCTCCAGCCCAGCCCTCCCCTGTACTCATGCCCTCAGCTTTCCTACTTTTGATTTGCTACTATCTAGATGTTGTTTATGACTTTGAAAAGGCTCTGGTTTTGATCATCCGAATGGGGTTTCAGGCCCTGGCAATAAGCCATATAACCTTACCCCCAGCTTCAGCGTTGGTCCTCACTAAGCTTCAGGCTTGATTATCCTTGAGAATGGCCAGGTGGGCTCATATCACTTCCCCAGGCCCAGCTGCCAGTTGTAAAAATAGTTTAGACCCTAGATTTTGCCAACAAATAAGGACTAAAGTGTGAGGGACTAAGAAAGATAAGAGCTATTTAGATTCCCCCCACCCCAAGGAACATTTCAAACCTTTAATCTCTGGTCCAGTTATTCTACGAATCCTTTCTTTCCTCATCTTTCAAATTTGCAGACTATTTGGGATGGTGGGGGGGGGGGGGTGTACGTGAAGGAGTAAATGAAGGATGATAGTTGATTCTGAAAACCTAGCGCTTTCATAAATTAAACTCTAAGGATCCTTTTACTGGGCAAGACCAAAGGTGTAAAAGGGGGCAAATTAAGATTCAAAAATAAAATATTTCTAAGTCCCTGCCCAGTTCTCAGATGATTTTCAGATCTCCCCCCACCCGCCCCATGCCAATCCCCCACACACAAGGCGCACTCCCCTTATATTTTCAACCAGCAAGGATTAGCTGGTTGCCCGCTTTGCCCCTTACCGGGCCCTCTGCCACAGGAAGACCTCAGCCATCTCATCCTGATCTACTCTCAAGGCAGATACTGAAATCAGCCCCTAAGATAATGTGTGCTAAGACCCCAGACACCTCTGACTGAGTGGGCTTTCTTCCTCCTCCACTCCCTAGGCCTCTGGGGGGGGGGGTCAGAAGTCAGAAACTTTAGAGGGGAAAACAAGGAAGAGGTTTGCAGACTGCATTGGAGATACTCCCTATGGTGCTTTACCCTCATTCTGGGGTGACTCTCCAGCCCTGACCCACACAACCACCCCAATGCCTTACACTGGGATTTTCTCAGCCCCAAACTTGCTAAGAGTTATGTCTTTTTAACTTCCTTAAATAAGACACTTGAAAACAGTTGCCTTCAAAAGACCCCCTCATGATTTGAATAATGCTTATGACTGGCCTCCTACGGATTTTAGCTTTAACTGTTCTGAGAATGTCTGAGTGGGACTGTTGTTTAACTACCTTTAAAAACCATAACACACAAATGCTCTATCATTTTCTAAGCACATGAGCAAGATCTTTGGAGGCCCACAGTTCCCCTGAGCTTTGCTCTCTCTCATCCTGGTAGGTATTTCTAAAAATTAAAAAAAAAAAAAATAGTGCTTCTTTAGTCCTAAGAATTTATTGTTATTTTTTAACCACAAAGACAACCTCAGCTGCAGTTCATACTGTCTGCTTCTGTGAACATTTCAAAAATGGCTGAGACAGACAAAATTCTTCAGAATCCAGGCTCCCCTGAATCTGGGAGAGGGAGGAGGGGAGGGAAGGGATTCCTTTCTCCTATTATACCCTCAAGACAACCAAGCTGCCAGTGGAATTCATGCTAGCTTGTCCCAGAGTTTGACCTCAGGCTGTTACAGAAACAATGTTTTCCATGAGGAGCTCTTGGTTAAGAAATTTCCTCTCACCCTGAGAGTCCAACAAAGCGTGGTTTATAAACTCTCAAATAGTCTAGGCTGGGCCAGCCAAGCTGGCAAGAACTATAATTTCCAAGTAGCTCCGCATGCTATGTGCTCAGTTGTCATTTTATAGCTGGGGGATTTTTTTTTTTAAATAAAAATTATGCTTGGGTGAGAAGATGTTGAAAATTCTCTTTGTAGCATCCAGACAAGTTGTAGGGAAGGGATGGCTCTGGAAGATGCACGTGAGGCAGTTCTCTTTATAAGGGGGAGGGGAGGAGGGAAACAGCTTGCTTTTCAAGAAAGAACTTCACAATAGGTTCCTGGTATTTTCCTATTTGCTCCCCCTCTGTGGAATTTTCTCCCGAGATGCTAAATTGCAGAGTAGAAATGACTGCTGCATCCCTAAGTAAGAACCAAGGCCGTTATCTAATGCTGGGCTGTTTTCAGAAGCAGTTAAGAAGGGAGGGAGGGAAAAAGGGAGGAAAAAGGAAAAACCATACTACAAGTACTTGGATAGAGATACACACCTATAAATAAAATTTTCTGCTTGTGCCCTAACACCCAAAATTATTTGCTAAACTTGTGGTCACTGAAGAGCCATGTATTAAATTATTAAAAATGAGGGCATCTGTAGGGCCAGTAGTCGCAACCGTCATTGCCACTCACGTGCTGGTTCTCATTGAATTCGGGCAGATGGTAAAGAAACAGTGGAGCCAAAAAATGGTGGGCCATTCCTTTATTCAAGTGTCATACCGCCAGCAAGCACCACACAGGGAAAACACTTCCCTTTCACTCATTCAGAGTTCCTAAAGCCCTGATACATTCTCCAGTCCCACAACCAGCAGAATCTTCTCTGGTTTCTCCTAGAATTAAAGGCCTCACCAGTCTCAGCAGAGCTCACAAAAACCCCTCAACCCTGGTTCCCCATCTGCACACCTTCTCTGTCCCTGCCAACATAGCTTTTCTCTCAGTAACCTGCATTCTCTCTGCTCCCTCTGCTCCTCTCTGCAAACATGGCTTCTTTTCCTCTGCCTCTTCTCTTCTTTTTTCAAAACTTTCTGGTCTGAAAACCTCTCCTACAGCAAACATTAGCAAAACAATAGCCCCTCTCAAGCAGGAAGGTAATTTGCAATTTCACAGACCACAATTACCTGGTGCTGCCCAGTCCTTAATGCAAACTTATAAGCAAGCAAACATAAAAATCATATTTTACAAACTTATTTGACCAACAGCATTCATCTACTCATGAGGCTTTTCATTAAGGAGCATTCTGTAAGTACAGAATGTAATAATATCCTGATAAATCTGCAGCAAATAAATAACCTGTGCTATTTCCAGAAGTAATCACTGTATCTCTTCCTTCCTTCTGGTTTGGTGTGCGGTAAAACTGAGTATCTGTCATTTTCTTCTATGAGCCTTGCCAACTAGAACAGTTGTCATTACCTTCTGCTTAAACATTTTTTACCTTTCTTTTGAAATATGTGGTGATCCCATCACCCACTTCAAGTCTGTCTTCACAGGGTGCCAGTGAGCTGAGCCCTTAGCACTTACCTGCCAAGTTGCATCCTAACAGTGCAGTTGACAGCAGTGAATCAGTGTGAGCAGCTAGATAGACCTCCTTGGGTGTGTCTTATGCAATGATGGGGTGTGCAGCTCAGGTAGGCCATGCTGTCTGTCCTCCCACCCAGTCCCTATGGCTTTGAGTTCACTGATGGCCAGAGTTTAACAGTCACTGCTTCCCCTCTCTAGTTTTGCTACAATTAATCCTAGTTCCTGGGAAAGTCCATCCTAGTTCACATCTTATTGCTTATTCTCTTTTACAAGGGATGCTGTTTCCCCAGACAGTCCACAAGGGCCAATGGCAAGGCCACAGGATGTGAGATACACTCCACTAGGCCAATTTTATGTCAGTAGGGAAAATCTTTCCTTCTCCTGAGGATATAATTTGAAATAATTTGAGAAATGGGGGCCCTGGCCAGTTTGTTCAGTGGATAGAACGTGGCCCCAGCATGCAGATGTCCTGGGTTCAATTCTAGGTCAGGGCACACAGAAAAAGTGACCATCTGCTTCTCTCCCCTTCCTTCTCCCCCTTCTCTCCCTCTTCCCCTCCTGTAGCCAGTGGCTCCACTGGTTTGAGTGTCAGCCCCAGGCGCTGAGGATAGCTCAGTTGATTTGAGCATTGGCCCTAGACAGGGCTTGCCAGGTATATCCCGGTCAGGGCACATGTGGGAGTCTGTCTCTCTATCTTCCCTTCTCTTACCTAAAAAGGAAACAGAGAGAAATGAGGAAAAAATGGATCTTATCTTAGTTTTTATGTCTTTTCCTATTTTAGGAACACTTGAAAAGCAAGCAACCTCGAGGAAAAAAAGAAAAATCAATAATAATACTAATCCATTCCTTCTAACCTCAATTTATGCAAGAAAGGTAAATGATTTAAAAATGATATTCATACTACCCTTGTTCTGAGAGCCCAGTAGGATGCCAGGCCATTCCTTTTTGCGTCTCTCTCTTCCCTGGTGAGGCTGGATAGTGTTTACAAAGTAAAAAGTTGTTTTGTAAAAGCAGCCTGGATGATTTTTGTCTTTCTTTGTTACTTGCCTGGGCTTTTTAGCCCCAGGATCTTTTAATCTGATACAACTCATTTAAAATAGCTGAGAATGTTCTATGCCCGATCTAAGTGCCTCTAGGAACAGAAGAGAGCTGTCATAATTGTGAACTGTAGAGTGAATACCAAAAATCGCCACGCAGCTTGTGCACAGCATGCACTAGCTGGGATGAGGGATGTGCTGACTCAGTTTCCACGTCAAGGTGACTGGCCAAGTGCAGACATTCCAGGTAGTTTAAGGGCAGAAAGGGAAGTTAGGGCCTGTCAGACCTAGTGACCGTTACAGGAGACTCTTAGCAGGGCCTTATAAGCTGAATCATTGCAGTGAAAATCCAAACGCTCTCAGCTAAGGATCTTTCTTGTTGAGTCGTGACACTGCTTCTGTTTTGAGTTCCTTGTCACCAGTGCCGTGTGTCCACTATCTGTAACTGAAAAGTGCAAACGCCGGTTTGGCTGCCTGGTGCAACAGAAGTCACCATCAGGACAGGTGCTGGTGCAAACGTAAAGCCACGACCTGGGAGAATGGTGGCCTCCTGTCTCAAAGATCATCCCCCCTTCCTGTTCAAGCCATGGTTCTTATAGGGATAGGGAGGGGGTGCTTTCTTTCCTATTTAATTATCTTGCTAGCTTTTGGTGTACTTGGGCCCTACCCATGTTTCTAACTTTGGGCACGCTCTGGTCTCATTCATTCATATTTCTAGGCTTTTGCTGCACTGGGACTAACAACCTCCCCTTCTAGCTATCTCGGTCAATGGGGGAGACTCCCCGGAGCTCCCTGACTGTCTGTGGTAACATTTTGCTAAGGTTCGGACCCTGTCTGGCACTAACAGCTTTCCCAAGTGTTTGTCTGGATTCTTCCCCTGCCTTTAGAGCACACATACTTCCGAGTCCTGTCCTCCTGCCAGGTCTTTGATATACAACCTCGCTCCTGAAGAATCGGGTCTCCTGGTATTGGACAAGCTTGCCTGATTTTATCTCATTTCTTGGTCCTGCACTATATGTGCTATGAGTCTAAACTGCTTATCTTGATTTTTACCCCTAAATACATACACACACATTACCTGAGTTTTTATTATGTGCCAGTTATTGGAGGCTCAGTGGTGAACACAACAACTATCTTCTTATCTTTTCAAATTTCACAATCCAACAGTTGAGACAAATATTAATCCTAAACCAAAATAAACACATAATTACACATTGTACTATAAAAAACAAAGAGCTCTGAAATAGACTAACAGGAAAGGCCTTTCTGAGAAGGTGACATTTAAACTAAAACCTGAAGGGTATGTAGGAGTCAAACAGACAAACAGCTTTCCAGGCAACATAAACAACATGACCAAAGGTTTTCTGGCAGGAAAGAGCTTGGCAAATTCAAAAAAATTAAAGTAAGTTAATGTGACTGGAGGGTAGTCAAAAAAAAAGGGAGGGGGAGAAAATGAGCCTGTTGAATAAGAAGGAACAAGGCAATGTAAGGGCTTGACAGTTGTAGTGAAGAAATTAGTGTTCTAGAATAATGAATGAAGCCACTGCACGATTTCAAACGGCAGAATGACTATGATCCCGTTTATATTATTCAAAAGTCAAGAGCAAGACCTGAAGCAAGGAGACCAGTGAGAGAATACTGTCACACACTAGGAGAATCTTGGCCTTGACTGCCTGGGAATCCATAGTGTTCAGCCTGCTCCTGTGAGATTCTCTAAGCTTGGACCGCAGCCTTAAACTGGTTATACTCTGGCTGCGTGTTGTCGATGATTCCTAGGTCCTTTGGGAGCTCAAACCTCACTGTGACTTGCCCTCACTCCAAAGAAAAGGACGACCAAGAAAAGAAATCAAGGCAACCACATGTCATGCTTGGAGGGTATCTTATTTTCTGCTACAAAAAGGACTGAAGGGCTCGGTTATTTGTCTTCTCGAGCCCCCCTCCCCACCACAATATAGGGGCAGGAACCAGCATGGAACCTGAAATAGAAGGGCAAATACTGTATCAGTTATTTTTTTTTTCTTGTATTTTTCTGAAGCTGGAAACGGGGAGAGACAGTCAGACAGACTCCCGCATGCGCCCGACTGGGATCCACCCCGCACACCCACCAGGGGGCGACGCTCTGCCCACCAAGGGGCGATGCTCTGCCCATCCTGGACGTCGCTATGTTGCAACCAGAGCTACTCTAGCGCCTGAGGCAGAGGCCGCAGAGCCATCCCCAGCACCCGGGCCATCTTTGATCCAATGGAGCCTTAGCTGCGGGAGGGGAAGAGAGAGACAGAGAGGAAGGAAAGGGGGAAGGGGTGGAGAAGCAGATGGGCGCTTCTCCTGTGTGCCCTGGCCGGGAATAAAACCTGGGACTTCTGCACGCCAGGCCGACGCTCTACCACTGAGCCAACCGGCCAGGGTGTATCAGTTCTTATTTCAGATATTGCCCAGATGGCAGAGGTAACAAAATTAAATGGAAGGTAGGATAGACAGGATCAAAACTGACTATGAAAAAGAGTAGTAAGACTGACTTTTGACAAAATGAAGAAGTAGAATATTTCTGATCCAGATACCATGTCAAAGGATAGAAACTTAAACCCCTGAGAGGTCAGATCCAGGCTTTGATCCAAGTAAATAAATCCTTAGAGCAGAAAAACCAAATAACCTGAACTCCACCACTGTTACAAGAGAAAATCCTAGGTACAAGCTCTCTCACAAATATTACTGAATCCCCCCAGATAACAGAAGGTGCTTGGAGTCAGAGGTGGTGAGAAGGAAACATTTATTACAATTCCAAGTTTATGAAGGGGAAATTTAGTAAAAATCTTTTTCCACGGTCAGGAAATTGAATAGTGTTGGAATCAAGAGTCAGACTGCAAAGGGTTTTGATTAGAAGCCAGAGTAGTCTTGCAAGAAGCCCCAGGGCCCATTGGTAGTAAATACTGATAGAAGCCCACAGTGAAAGTCGCTGGATTGTGTGGACTGCATTTTACTATCTACATATCCCCTCAGTATGCTGGGGGAAAGGAGGGGGAAACTAATAAAACACGTGTGAGTGTGTGTGCGTGCGTGCACAGGTTTGATTTCTCTGAAACAAGGGCAATGATATGCTCCAAACCACAGAAAAGATATTTCAGAGTGACATTTCTTCCAAAATACTTCCAATAACCACCTTAAAAACAGACAGATTCATTTTTTCATGCTGAAGGCAAATAATACTGATTTAATTCATCTTCCAATCTGACCTGTAAAAAGAGTTGACTATTGGGCTAACTGGCTGCAGGGAGAATTGCCTGCTCGTAGTAAGTCCCCCTTTTATTATCATGTTAGACAAAGCTGCACCTAAGAGAGGAACGAGACATTGTTATCTTCGTCTTACCAACTCCTCTGTTTAATTCTTTTGACATGTCACATATTGATTCTAAATATGAATTCTTTTTGACTCCAGCAGGAAAGTGGAAGGAAATATTTGAGGTCTGTAGACACTATGTTTAGCTCTCACACCCAGAAAGCAACATGAAATAAAAGCACATTGTTACCACCTGATTCTAGGAGAAGCGGGAGCGGAGGATGAAAGGCAAGGAAAGAGGGAACCGCGTATCTCAGGTGGATGCAGGCATTGGTCTGACAGTCGGTGGCATTTACTGAAAACCGGAAAGAATTAACTACGAGACAAAATGTGGAACCACAAAAACTTGCCAACTCTTCCTAAACAAGGACTTCATACCTCAGCTTTAGTATTCTCTTAGATGTGGTTGCTTTCCATAAGTCCGTTATCCCCACTGTAGCCATAAAAAATGCCTTGTAATACAAATAAAGATAATTTCTGAATCATACACATGCTTATCACCGCATTAATCCAGAAAATTCAGAACAGTGTATTTATAGCCGCATGAGGTACCATTTCTGAATAGAAATTACCACCAGGAAAGTTATCATTTTGTCTCTTTATTCGAGATGGCTCTGGTTGATATGACACCAAAGAGAAACACCAACTCATGAAATATATTCAGAGTTCACTAAGTGTCCCCTCTGAAAGAGCTATCCCCTTTTCCCCAAAAATTGTTTCCCAATCAAATAGTACTTACAATTTTCTTCCTAAAGTCAGGATTGCAAAGAGTATGGAATAAGACACAGCAGTGATATGACCTCTCGTCCTAGCCTAGTTCTGGGGTTAAGTAGCTGTCTGACCAGGGGACACATCATTGAATCTAACCTTCAGTCACACCACCTATAAATGCGGGACTGCAGTCAAAGATCAAGCGATTGAATTTCAATGCAGCCTCTGACACTTAAATGACTAAAAACTGGAAAGTTCTTGCAATTGTGCCTGGCACATAGTTAAATGCTCAATAAATGTCAAATTCATTTCTTGTTGTTATTCTTATAGTATCACCACCTGTGTGACTGTAGGCAAATAACTGAACCTCTCTTGACCCTCTGTTCTACCTCTTTATAAACTGAGTTGAACAGTCAATATAAGTTTTAAATGAGATAAACATTTGTGAAAGGTCCAGGCACAGTATCAAGCAAATAGGTGGTCCTTAATAAATATTTTCTTTCTTTCCCAAAGATGTATAGGTTTGTGACTAAGAAAAAAAATCAACAAACAAAAAACTTTCCATTTTCCACAGTAAAATCTTTAGGTGTAGAAAAAGAGCTTATAGAACCCATCTCACTATGAACTTTTATTTGATTTTTAAAAATCCCTCTTTAAATGAATGACCAAATTTTAAGAAGACAAAAAAAATCTCAGAACTACCATATCTCTTTGTGTTTTTTTTGAATTGTGGTAAAAACAAAAGAACAACAAAAACCTCATAACATAAAACGTACCACCTGAAGTGTAGGGTTGAGTTGTATTACATATTCATATTGCTGTATAACTGATCTCCAGAATTTTCTCATGATGCAAAACTGAAACTCCATCCCCATTAAACAACTCCTCAGGCCTCCCCCAGCCGCTGGCAACCACCATCCCACATTCTGTCTCGGTGAATTTCACTACTCTAGGTACCTCACAGAAGTACTGTATTCATCTTCCTTATCTCATAATGTCTTCCTTATTGACATAATGTTCTCAAGGTTCATCTATGTTGTAGTATATGTCAGAATTTCTTTCTTTTTAAGGCTTAGGAACACACCATTATCTGTATATCACATTTTGTTTATCCATTCATTTGTCTATTCTCTTTGTAGTTTTATCCAAAATCTTTTTAAAAGTAAAACTCCCAGGTAACAAAACTGTACTACTTTCTCCCTTCCCCAACTTCAACTTAGCAAACAAGGATCCAACCATGGAGAAAACAGAACGTGTTTGTGTTCCCTCTCCTACTCTCACATGTGTAGATTATCTCCTCGCAGTATACTATCCTCAAACCTCAGCAGGCTCTTCCTGCTCAGCTCAACCCAGACAAACCAAATAACAGAAATGATAAAACCCTCGGTTCTGTTTCCTCACCCATCAGTTAAATATTAATGTGTTCTACTTCCCTTATATTCTCACTCTTACCCTTTCTCGTCCTCTATGTTTGTGTGTGTGTGAGGTGTGTGTGTGGTATGTGGTATGTGTGTGTGTGGTGTGTGGTGTGTGTGGTGTGTGTGGTGTGTGTGTATGGTGTGTGGTGTGTGTGTGTGGTGTGTGTGTGGTATGTGTGTGGTGTGTGTGTGTGGTATGTGTGTGTGGTGTGTGGTGTGTGTGTGGTATGTGTGTGTGTGGTGTGTGGTGTGTGTGTGTGGTGTGTGTGTGGTATGTGTGTGGTGTGTGGTGTGTGTGTGGTATGTGTGTGTGTGGTGTGTGGTGTGTGTGTGTGTGTGGTGTGTGTGTGGTATGTGTGTGTGGTGTGTGGTATGTGCGGTGTGTGTGTGTGATATGTGTGTGTGTGTGTGTGTGGTGTGTGTGTGGTATGTGGTATGTGCGGTGTGTGTGTGTGATATGTGTGTGTGTGTGTGTGTGTGGTGTGTGGTGTGGTATGTGTGTGAGGGGGTGGGATACAATAGTGATTCTTCCAGGAGTAATTTACCAAAGGAGAGAAGATGTGGAGATTGGAAGGTGTGGACACACAACATCAGATTCTTCTTGAATTCACAGTCTCCATTGTCCATCAGGATGGAATTTTTTTGGACTGCATTCTAATAAAGCTTTGCCTTCATTTATAATTGCCTTTACATTTACAGAGGAAAAAAAAAAAGCATTCAGACTACTAGTTTGATCAGTTTAGGATATTAAATCCTGCACACCAAAATGGTCTACTTAGCAGGGAAGAAAGTATAAGAACTAAAAGAGGTAGAGTCCCATTCTACCTCATCTTTCAAACCTCAGTACCTAATGGCCACAATGACTCTTATTCAGATGCATAAGACCAAACTACTTTTTAATTCTATTTCCAAGTCTTTAACTTATTAAATGGGGAATGGAGTCGTTATTTATTTTAAGGATGACTAAACCTTCCTCTCTCTTTTGAGGGCAATAATGGATGTCTTGGCTGAAGCAGAGAGAGTGTCCTTTCCTCCACCTTTTTGTTCTATTCAGACCCTCAATGGATTGGATGATGCTGACCCACACTAGTGAGCAGAGTCTTCTTTACTATGTCTACTGATTTAAATGCTAATCTCCTTCAGAGTCTCCCTCAGAGATACACCCAGAAACAATGTTCTACCACCATCTGAGCATCTCTTAGCCCAGTCAAGTTGACACATAAAACTATCTCAGGATTACAGGCAAACCTGAAAGCACTGTCACCCTGGACATCACGTCCTTCCTGGAGGCGCCATTTCAGTCGCTTACAATGTGACCAGTGCCCCATGGAGTTATGCATGGGTACCTATTACTTTTATTGATACAACTAGAATTAGAACTTCTTTCCAAAAGAATTATCACCAAAAAAAAAAGAAAATTCTCTTTCAGAAACGTGCCTGTTTCTAGACTGAGCTGAAATCACACACTTTCTTGGTGTAATCCCGGTCCTGGGATCCCAGCCCACACCCAGATCTGTGTTCTCCTGGGTTCAAGCGTAGATCAGATTCAGCTTGTCTGAAGTGAGCAGGTGCTGGGAAACAGGATTGTTTCTCAGCAGTTTCTCTAACGTGTGACTCTGATATTAACACACTGTTTTAGAGTCACTTTATCTGCCCCAGGCTACACGTGTGATATATCAACAGTGCTGCTGGAGAAGAGGAGGAAGAGCAGAAGTCCTGGGGATCGCTGAGGGCGCCTGGGTGGGAGAATCACTTTTTTGTTTCATTGTGTTTTGTGGGGGACTCAAGAAAGCTGAACAGTCTTCACTTTCAAAATCTTTCTAAATAATGTATCAAACAGGTACATCAAAACCTGTTGAAAGTCAAGGCAAAATCAAAGGACCCCATGGGAATGTTCACATGTCCTCATCGCCTGGAGTAAAGTGCTAAGGTTTCATCCGGTCTGAATCCCGCTTGGTGACAGACTTGCACAGAACTGCTGCTGGCCTTCTTCTTGCTTAGGAGCAAGGTAGTCAGTGCAGTAGGAAGAGTTTTCTCCCAGTGCCCTCAAAGAAGGCTTAGTGTTGTCACTAACTGTGCAGCACACTCCTCCTAAAAACCATATGGACTTCAAGATGAACCCCAGCAAAAGAGTAAAGGAGATTGTCTTACTGTTCCAAGTGTCCTGCTTTAGGTTGATAGAGTTTTCCTGTGTGGTAGAAACTGAGCACAAGCATCGTCAAGGAGGCAAACATCCCTCTATCCAGCCTAGCCTCCCTGGGCTGGTCCTGCTTACCGGTGTGCAGTAACATGAGAAAGGATTTGCTTATTGTCACTGCTTGGTCACCTAAGTCCAAAACCTGTCCTACTTAGTGTAATTCAGATCCCTTGTTTAAGCCCTGCTTTGGACAATAGAAACGAAACTAAAATCTGTTAAATACCTTTTGTGGACACTGGGGTTATTTCCATGCGAGGAATAAGATCCTGTCATCACAGAGCTTATACTCTACGGGGAGATGACTTCATCTTTTTATTTCAGATAGTGATAGTGTTATAGCGGAAATGAGGTGTTTTAACAGTGTGACTGCAGTGAGATGGGAGTACCGCACTGGATACCAGTCTCACTAAAACTTCTGGGGGCGGGGCTGCTGGACCTGCCACCTGAGGGTTCAGAAGGGATCCACCTGGCAATAGAGGCGAAACAAAGACTTTGAGGCCCTGAAGGGAAACAAAGTGCTCTCTGATATCTAGAACAACCCGAGAAAAAGCCCGAGGGCCTGAGCCTTGTGAGCAAGAGGAGAAAGCAGGAGATAAGCTTGAATAAGTAGGCAAAGGGCTACCATACAAGGTGTGACAGACACAGAAAAGCTTTTGACTTTATTTTAATTACAATGGAAAGACAAGGCAAGGGTTTGAAATAAGAACATGACAGGATCTGATTTACATGCTTAGAGATTTCTTTGGACTCTGCATACAAATGCGTTAGAGCACTAGTTCTCAAAGTGGTATTCTCAGAGCATCAGCAGCAGGGCCTGGGAACTGGGTAGAAATAGAGTCTGGGGCCCCGCTCCACACCTCCGGAGGTAGAGCCCAGCTGTACGTGCTTCCAGAGGCACTCCAGAGAGTTCTGATGTACATCGAGGTTTTTGTTTTGTTTTGTTTTTAAAACCCTGTTGCCATTTTTTTATTTATTCATTTTAGAGAGGAGAGAGAGAGAGAGAAGGGGGGAGGAGCTGGAAGCATCAACTCCCATATGTGCCTTGACCAGGCAAGCCCAGGGTTTCGAACCGGCGACCTCAGCATTTCCAGTTCAACGCTTTATCCACTGTGCCACCACAGGTACATCGAGGTTTGAGGAGCACTGGATTAGAGGAGGAGGAGGGTAGGTGGTGGGAAACCAGTTAGTGATCCACAGTCAGGACAAGATTCTGCTCTTCCTGACTGTTGCTCCTATGCTTTAGGGACAGAGAGAGTTTCTGTTTAATAAGTTCCCTTTGTGTGTAGAAATTCACTTCAAGGAGTATGAGAGGAAGTGGACTCAATGACAGAGTTTCTCTTCCTTTCTGTCAACTAAAAGCTGTCTTTTAGACTCTGTTTTTTGTGTTTTTTGTTTGTTTATTTTTTGGTGGAGGACACATGAAATTCAAAGACTACATTCATACTAATTATCTAAAGAAAAATGTAAATCTGAGGTCTCTTCATATCTACTGCATATCACACTAGAAACAGATAATCTTGTGATGAATATGGGGGGCTGGTACATTAGGACCTGTGCCTCATACAGACCAGAGTTAGGGATTTCTACCAAAATACAGTTGGATAGTATGTTATCTGGATCAAAAATAAAGTTGATTAGGAAGTCCTATTAGATGTAAAAATTCCTTTACATTTCCATAAGGCCTTTTTATATGAATACCAGCATTTAACATCCTTCCGTGGCTCCCCATGCAGGAAAACACACAATTACCGACCAGAGAGGACCTCCACCGGGCATCACTAGAAATACCCAGACTCTTCTGTGAGTTCACTGAACAAGATGAACAGGACTAATTTTATGGTTTTCTACAGTAGGTCCCCACATCTAGTCTTCCATGGAAAATAAAATTATTATAAAATGTAGACTTTGTGCCTGAATGTTAAAATGTTATCTCTTGTCTGTCACTAAGCACCCTGATGGAAATAAATTTATTATTGGCTAGCAATCAGCTAAATTGGAGAAGAATGGAGCAGCAAAGAGGGAGAGAGGAAGGGCCAGGGAGAGATTTAGGAATGTTAATCTCTGGGCAAACAGGGAATTAGAAGAGATAGATAGAGTCACTGGAGAAAAGGGGGTTACCCCAAAAATGGAGAAAAAATAATAGAAAGAGAAAGTACGGAAGTAAAAGTACAAATATTGAGAACTGTACTTTGAGGACTGAGGAAAGTACACAGTCTAACTTTCTTTGCCTCTTCCTAGTTGTGTGATGCGGGGCAAGTTACCCTAATGCTCTAAGACTCAGTTTCTTCACTTATAAAATGGGGATTATAATTAAGCTACCTCAAGAGATATCACAAGAATGAAATAAAATCTTGTCATTTAGTGGCTCACATAGTGCCTGGCACATCAAAGATTAATAACTCCTAATGACCTCCTTCCCTAATGCTTTCATTTACCCCTACATATGACAGAGAGAGGGAGAAGAGAGTATGACACTTAAAACAAGAAAAAGATCAAGGTGTTTAGTTATTTTGTATTTTTCTTTTTTAAGATTTTATTTATTGATTTTATAGAGGGGGAGGGGCAGGAGAGAGGAGTAGTAACTCATAATTGATTCACTTTCGTTGTTCATTGGTTGCCTCTTGTATGTGCCTTGACCAGGCAAGCCCAGTATTTTGAACCAGCATCCTCAGCATTCCAGATAGATGCTTTACCCACTGCTCCACCACAGGTCAGGCTATTTATTTTGTATTTTTCTTTTCTAAACGTAAAACTATTGAAATTTTGGTATCTCATTTTTTCAGTCCTTGGGGCTCTGAGCAGAGAGGGTAAAACTGTCTCTTTCAAATCACTGTGGGACAACCCAGTGTCCAGAAGCCTCTGTCCCAGGGTACACAGTGCTCCCCCCAGAATGTTTCACCTCCAAGAGTTGAGGAGGGCAGCGTGCACTCAGAAGCTAAGAACTTAAGGGTATAAGTCTGTAACCCTACAACTAACCTTCAGCATTTGGAAACATAAAGAAGATAAGAGCATCCAAACTTTATGACTCAGAAGATTAAGGGACACATACCAAAGTCCTTAAAGAATGTTTTTTGCCTCCATCAATAAAGAGATTTTATAGAGTTTTGAAAAAGGACCTTTTTCAAAATCTAAAATTATACAAATTAAAAACAACACAGCAACAACAACAAAAAGATTCTGTGACTTGACCAAGGGCCGCCTGACCAGGCGGTGGCACAGTGAATAGGGCGTAGGACTGGAATGCAGAACCCCAGGTTCGAAACCCTGAGGTTGCCAGCTTGAGCGCAGGCTCATCTGGTTTGAGCAAGGCTCACCAGCTTGGACCTAAGGTCGCTGGCTTGCGTAAGGGGTCACATGATCTTCTGTAGCCCCCTGGTTGAGGCTCATATGAGAAAGCAATCAATGAACAACTAAGGTGCTGCAACAAAAATGTTTTTCATCTCTCTCACTTCCTGTCTGTCTGTCCCTATCTGTACCTCTTTCTTTCTCTCTCTGTCTCTATCACACACAAAAAAAATTAATTAGGGCCACATCAGTAACTTTAAAATTATATAGATTTCAGCCCTGACCGGTTGGCTCAGTGGTAGAGCATCGGCCTAGCATGCAGGAGTCCTGGGTTTGATTCCCGGCCAGGGCACACAGGAGAAGTGCCCATCTGCTTCTCCACCCCTCCCTCTCTCCTTCCTCTCTGTCTCTCTCTTCCCCTCCTGCAGCCAAGCCTCCATTGGAGCAAAAAGTTGGCCCAGGTGCTGAGGATGGCTCCATGGCCTCTGCCTCAGGCACTAGAATGGCTCTGGTTGCAACAGAGCGACGCTCCAGATGGGCAGAGCATCGCGCCCTGGTGGGTGTGCCGGGTGGATCCCGGTCAGGCGCATGTGGGAGTCTGTCTGACTGCCTCCCGTTTCCAGCTTCAGAAAAATAAAAAAAAAATTTTAAAAATAAAAAAATAAATAAAATCATATAGATTTCAGGTGTACAATTTTATAACACATCATCTGTCCACTGTACTGTGTGTCCACCACCCCAAGTCAAGTCTCCTGCTATCACCATTTATCCCCTCTCTACCCTTTTCCATCTCCCCCACCCCCTTTCCCTCACATCCCTGACTTTTTGAGTCAACATCAAGTCTATGCTTTTCTTCAATGGCACAACTGGTCTAGCCCAGCATGTAGGACACAATGTTCCTCTCTGAACAATTTATACTTGGAAAATGAAACTGTCTTTAGAAATTCTTACTTTTCTCCTGGGACCAAACACTGCATCACTGATTTGAAATGTTTACGTTTTAGAAACAACTGCAAAATAGAATCATTCATTATGCCCCTGAGTAGCACAGACTAGCCCTGCCTTGCTACACTTACAATTGATATTTTACTTGTGAAAAGCCATTCTTTCTCCTGTTGCTAGCCAATGTTATTTGTAGTCTAATCATTTATTCACAAAATAATCCCGTTTATTTGTGTTTCAGATATATCTTTCCTAGAGACTCAATATATTAAGTGATAGCACTGTAAATATGCTCAATAAGACAGTGCAATTTGCAACTTAATAGAAAAAAGAAGTGTGTTAACAATATAATATGATTTTTATATGAGGAATGAAAAAAATCCATCCCTGAGCCCCATGAGGAAAAGCAGCAAGCACAGCTGCTCACGTGGTGACAAGGGTAATTTCCCAGCAAAGGCTGAGAGCACAGGTCATAACCTATGGCCATCACTGCTAAATGACAAGTGATAACTAACAATCACAACATGTCCTGTTCCCCAATCTGCTCTGTCTGCCAGACAGGCCATTCATTCTCTCTCTCACTCTCTCTCTCTCTCTCTCCCTCCCTCCCTCCCTCCCTCCCTCCCTCCCTCCCTCCCTCAATGGAAAATGAAAAGAAAACAGACCAAAGGGAAAAGAAAAAAGCATAACTTGAAAAATAGGCCAAAAAAAATTAAGCAAACACTAATGCCGGTCCATATAACTGAAACAAATTGCTTCTCACTTTTAAGGTACAATTAGCAACACATATCTTTTATTTTTCATTAAATAAATCAGTCCTGAGCCCCCAATGCCAAATTACTAGAATGTCAGTATCCCACTCTTCTCACCCTCTTTAAAATATCCAAAAGGTCTGGGAGAGAGGTGAGTTGATTCCAAAATCATCATCTGAAAAATAGAGAGACCCTGGAGTCTGAATGGTCCGCTGCTACCTCTGCTCTTCCTCTTCACCATCACCTATTGTTGGGTCTGCATCTTCAGTGTGACCTGTTGCTGATCTGAGTCCCTACAGCGTTCACTCTAGATCTTCATGGGAAGATGATCCAGAATGTTGTGGGCTCCCAGAATCATAGTTCCAAGTATTAGCCTTTCCCAGAGTAGCCATCCCTATAAACACCAGCCCCACTGCCCAGCTCTGTCACTGTAATTCAAGTCACAGCCCATTGTGGACACAGAGCTACTGTTTCCTTTCCTTCTCTGGGAGCCACTATTTCTTTCTTCCCTAAGATCAAACAAGTTTCCCCAAATGCAAAGGGCCTCACTACACACTGGATTGCCTCTAGAGGACCCATTAGCTTCAAAGCATGAGAGGGCTGATTTTCAGTTTTTGCCAGCAACCTCCTTAGGTGTATACCCTGATGATTTAGAGGTAGGAAGCGGATTTTCTTTTACAGGGAAGAACCAACATAAGCATGACAAAAATGATTTAACTCCCTTAAAATGAGCAAGATGATTGTCACCTTCTTTATTATAGCAGATATCTCACTTTTGATTGAACTTGCTAGAATAAAAGCTAGAGCATCCCCCAACACACAAGTAACAATTTAGTATGATAATTGCAACATTTTGCGTCCTTGCAAGGAACTACTCTCTCCAACATGCATTATTACTTGCTCCATAAAGTTTGTGCGAATGAGAAAATAGGAAAGTCAGAGTAGAAAGTTAGCTTACATACAGCGTGGGGCAAAGTAGCTTTACAGCTGTGATAATGTGAAACAAAGTTTATTCTTGTATTATTATTTATTAATTATTGTATTACTTTCCATACAAACAAATGTAAACCTTCTCTTGCCTCACCGTGTTAAAATGTTCTGGGCATTCAATAGATTACTGTTTGTTCTTTCATATACATCTATATCATTTATTTGAAGCTTCACAACAACCTGGTAAGATATGCATTATTAAATTCATTTTGCAGATGAAAGAACTAAGGTTCAAAGAGGTTGAAAAAACTCAATATCAAGTGGAATGTTGTGAAGCCACATTTGAATTCTCAACTTCTTTTCTACTCCATATGCTGATATATACAAAGAAAAAGCCAGGAAGCAACTTGGCTTTCTAAGTTCTTCTTTTTTTATTTATTCATTCTGAGAGCAAGAGAGAGAGAGAAAGAGAGAGAGAGAGAGAGAGAGAGAGAGAGAGCAGGTGGGAGGGCAGGAGCAGGAAGCATCAACCTCCATACTTACGTACCTTGACCAGGCAAGCCCAGGGTTTTGAACCTATGATGGCCTCAGCTTTCCAGGTCAACACTTTACCCACTGTGCCACCCCAGGTCAGGCAGCTTTCTAACTTCTCAAAGGGGAAACTCAGACTGAGTTGGAAGAAAAACATTAAATAATTATTTTTGTCTTTTTTTTTTTTTTTGCTATTATAATTTATTAAAATTCACTTTAACAAACAATATTTATTACTGATATTTTTGTCTTAAGACTGCTTTGGACCATTTCATTTGCTCTGTATTACATTCCAGAGTGCCATTCGAGGAGCATACTGAGTGCTGACTCATCCCCTCCAGCATCTCTGGAGAAACGCAGCCCCTGGCTGTGTAATTAGAGCACTACAAAACCCGCAAGGCTAGCTAGAGAGGCTCCTGCGGGAGAACAGACATCGTGTTAACAAACACAGCTCTGGGCGCTAATCACAGAGGCGATCTGTAGAAAACACAGCCAGGAGGGAAGGCCATATACACCTGGACAAAAAGAACTGGCGTGATGAGAGAAAGATAAAATAAAGAGGATTCAAAAGACATAAGAATTTACCTGTATTTGAAAGAGCTTCATGATGTGGTTATGTAAGTCTGAAAAGAGAAAACTGTCTGGTACCAGAGGGAACATCTATCCTGGAAAAAAAGCATGCTCCGCCATCTAGGATTCTACCTTTCCTCGCCCCCTCTTCCTACCCCAGCACCCCAACTCAGCCACGGCAATTAGAGAAAAACAAAGAGGGCAGTGGCAGGAAGTCCTACAGGCACTCTCAGGGTCCTGGCCTCCTTTGCTTTTCAAAGTCCCCTCAAATTTCATGTGATTCAGTGTGCTACCCCCATCTTGCAAAAAGGAAACTAAAATACAGAGAAGCTGAGGGACTCATTTGTGTGGCTGGGCTGTTGCTGGGTTTCCGCACTAGAAGTCAGCTCCCCTAATATTCAGTTCTGTATTCCCGTTGGACAAGTGAAGAGAGAAGAATGTAGAGGAAACCCCCCTATTCAGAGAGCATTTTTTGTTTTATCCTCTGCCCCTTTCTGTATGTCTCTCTCTCCCTCGCACACACATGCATGCAGTCATGCAAACATATGCACACCAATATATACATAATTCAAGCAATGATTCCATGAAGAGAAATAAGAGCTGCTGGACAGATTGAGCGAGGCAGGGAATGTCTTGCATTGTGTTGAACATTCACAATGCAATTGGTTTGGTTCACTGAGGTTTGTATGCAGTCTGAAAAACAAAACAAAACAACCCTCTTTTTTTTAGACCTTGTGAGGCAGGGGACAGATAAAGGGGAAATTCAGTCTGCTAACAACTCGGTCAATTAAAGAATGAGAAAAAAGTAAGCGGGACGCTTCTGAAATTAGTCTATTAAAAGCGCAAGAGTCTAGCCCTGGCTGGTTGGCTCAATGGTAGAGCGTCGGCCTGGCGTGCAGAAGTCCTGGGTTCGATTCCCGGCCAGGGCACACAGGAGAAGCGCCCATCTGCTTCTCCACCCCTCCTCCTCTCCTTCCTCTCTGTCTCTCTCTTCCCCTCCCATAGCCGAGGCTCCACTGGAGCAAAGATGGCCCGGGCACTGGGGATGGCTCCTTGGCCTCTGCCCCAGGCGCCAGAGTGGCTCTGGTCACAGCAGAGCGATGCTCCGGAGGGGCAGAGCCTCGCCCCCTGGTGGGCAGAGCGTCGCCCCCTGGTGAGTGTGCCGGGTGGATCCCGGTCGGTCGGGCGCATGCGGGAGTCTGTCTGACTGTCTCTCCCCGTTTCTAGCTTCAGAAAAAAATAATAAATAAATAAATAAAAGCGCAGGAGTCTTTGTTACTATCCCTCTAACACTACCTTTTTATAACAGGGTAGTATGATGGTATTTGGACCTTGGTCAGAGGCATTGTCTTTTTGTGTCCACTTTATTCTCAAAGCATATTTAGGTCTGATTTTTCTGTGTGGCTTCTCTACACATTGGTGACAGGGTGATGTTTCTTAAAGATAAACTCTGGATCTTTCTCCAGTATCTACCTTAAATTCAGGCAACTGGGGGCCCTGTTAGGGACCCTGTGTTTTAGAGGGCCTTGTCTGGACTTTAGAGGGCAAGAACAGGAGTCCCCAAGGCCAAGCATATGTGACCATATAAAACCCATTCCACTGATTCCAAACCATGCTCTGCATACCTGAAACCAGGAACTTACAACCCAAAAACATGGAATATATTCGTACAAGGGAGTATCCTTCTGAGAGCAGACAGATGTGTACACCCTCAGACTGAGCAGTAACCAAGGGCTAGTTGTTTATGGGAGAAGAACGGGGCAGACAGACGGAGCGTGGACATGTAAACACAGTCATGTGACTGCTCTGAATAGAGGACAGGAAGAAAAGAGAATAGGTCCTGGTAGAGTGGAGACTTGGAGTTAGGGAGGTGGCCTCTAGCATACTCTTACAACAGGCCCTTTAAGTGAATTGAATGTTTAGGGGAGACTGCCTCTTTCATCTCCCCAAAAGGAAAGCCTCCTAACCAGACTCATTACCTCCTTCTGCTGCTTCAACTCATCATCCACACTGTAACCAGGTTATATTTCAATAACATGGACATGATTTTATCAAATCTCTGGTGAAAAATATGTCATTGCATCCACTCCTTACAACATCATAACCAAACTCTGAGTACTTAATTTCCCTCGTGTCATTTCTTGCATAAACCAGCACTCCCCACCACTTGTGGGGGTTATATATTAACTACCTTGACTACTCTTTTGATCTTTAAATACAACCTGTGCACTGAAGCCAATGTAGCATTAATCATGAAGGGTTTTTGTTTTGTTTTTTTTTTGGTCTGGCTAGTATAGAGAAGTGCAAAATAAATTTTTATTGAGTTGAGTTGAAATGATGATTTACTGATATGACAGGTGATTTTTAAGATGTTTTATTTGTATTTGTTCCTTTTGTATTATTTGTATTTCCCATTCCACTTTCCCTGCCCCCATCATGTCCATTCTAATCAGGTTGACAACCTTTTTGTATTTTGCTGCCTTGGAAATGGCTTTTCAATGTGAAAAGACTATGCTTCTTCAGCTCAAAGATTTTTCTCATCCACTATAGAAGCCTAAACTTTCTCAAGAGATTACAGTCCAGGGGGGAAAGAGTGATGGCCATGGGAAGATGCTTTTAAGGGGGAAAATATAAGGAAAAGAAAAGAGAGTGCCAGAGACTAAGAGGAGACAGTAAGTGGCAGGTTTCTGAATTTGGTATCTGTGTCCAAGAGGTGACAAGTCCTCAGAGAGTTTGAGGAGGTGCAGGGTTATGAATATATAGCGATAATATGGATGCTAAAAAAAAAAGCTCCACACAGTTGGTTGGACAAATGGTCAAGATGCCAAGCTGGGGCACTAAGTCTTTGGCAATATCAGCCAAGTAATGCTTCTTTTCTCCTAAGTCAAGTACAAGTTCACATTGCCCTTCAGTCAGTGGGAAAATGCTGGAATAATCATACAATAGTGCCTCCTGTTCAGAAAATGGATGTGTCTCACTCAACCAGTGAGGATCACCGTTTCTAGCCTCTTCCACTGTGACCCAATTGATGTACTCATTGGCCCCAGGTTATTTAACAGAAGTTGAATAAGATTTCCTCAGACTATATCTATAAAAGGAAATGTTTTCCAGCCTCTTATTATTTGGCCCTTTCAATCAGATTTATTTTTTTCTATACAACTGATAGTGAGAGGTCAATAATGAAAAATGAGCCTGATAATTTCCCCCAAGCCGCTTCTGCTAGCTTAATAATAGACATTTCCCCAGAGCTTACACATAAAAGCTACCTATTCTAGAGGCCCACAGACCCACGCACCTCAGACATTAAAGGTCTTATCTAGTTAGAATGAATGAGCATTACTGTAGAGAACTGTATTATCTGTTTCCCAAAGGCATAGGGCTTGACCATTAGAAGTCAGTACAACTGGTAAGCCTGGGAGTGATCACTTTGTAGTGAATACAGATGTTGAATTAAAATATTGTATATCTGAAAGTTATATAATAATAATATTTATAGTAATAATTCTAAAAGGACAAGCTAGTACAGCCATATGTAGGCATTGTCTGTCCACTTACAGGTCATTTTAAATGCCTCAGGTATTGCTGCTTTATCCTTATTGCTAAAATCAGCTTATACAGGCATTTCAAAGTGCTATTGTCAGGAAACAGCACAAACTATCTGCCTTGGGTTTTTTTTGTTTTTGTTTTTGTTTTTGTTTTTTTTTTGTTTCTTTAAATTCTGAAGCCGGAAACGGGGAGAGACAAACAGACTACCGCATGCACCCGACAGGGATCCACCCCGCACGCCCACCATGGGGCTACGCTCTGCCCACCAGGCAATGCTCTGCCCTTCCGGGGCGTCGCTCTGTTGCGACCAGAGCCACTCTAGCGCCCTGGGGCAGAGGCCAGGGAGCCATCCCCAGCGCCCGGGCCATCCTTGCTCCAATGGAGCCTCAGCTGCGGGAGGGGAAGAGAGAGACAGAGAGGAAGGAGAGAGGGAGGGGTGGAGAAGCAGATGGGCGCTTCTCCTGTGTGCCCTGGCTGGGAATCGAACCCGGGACTTCTGCACTGCCTTGGTTTTAAAACCAATTATATCATATCAAAATATTTACCTCAAACTGATCCTTTGAGTACCTGGAGTCAACTAACTCAGAAAAAAGCAAACTGAGGCGTGAGAACTCCTCCCTCCCTCCCTCCCTCCCTCCCTCCCTCCCTCCTTTCCCTTCCTTCCTTCCTTCCTTCCTTCCTTCCTTCCTTCCTTCCTTCCTTCCTTCCTTTCTTCCTTCCTTCCTCCCTTTCTTCCTTCATTCCTTTCTTCCCTCCTTCCCATTTTCAGATATTCAATTAGATTGAAGTATGTTAACCTAATTGGCAAAGTATGTTTTTTTTGATAGTCTACCAAAGTTGTTTTGACAAAAATTAAAACAAAACCTTCCTCCAATGCACAGTAATATCCTGGGAGACAAAAAAGTTTTTAATAAAGGAGTAGGAAAGGTTACAGAGTCTAGTCTGAACATTAATGCTGATTTCTTATTCATGGGTCTGTTTCTGCCCCAGAAATAGTCTGCATATTCAGTCTGACATGTTTAGAAGAGAACAAATAAATGATAAGTACACAGGGCTCTGGGCCATAAAATCAAAAAGCATTTATCAATTCCAACTCACTAATTCAATGTGTATTTCCCACCTAGACTACTCTCTACCCTCCTGGGAGGCCAAAGCAGTTCACCTACACTAGCAGTTGTTCCTGTTTAGACTGGAAGATAGGACCACAGTGAGCCCTCCAATCCCTCCTCTCTGTTTAGGATTCCACCTCAGCCAGAGTCTGGATATCCTGCTAAGTCTTCCCTCTGCAAGGAGCCTCATTTAAATGTAAATCAAAAGCAAAACACGTCTTCCAAATTGAAATGATCACAATTCAGTCAGGCTTATCCTATTGTCACAAAGTTGAAACCATCCTTTTCAATTCAATGAATTCAAAAACTGTTATAAGTAGAAATATCAGTGAGAAATTTACACTTTAATATCATTTAAAAATTTAGCCTCTGCTCTGTTCCCGGTTCCAGTACCCTCTTGGGCAAGAGACCTGTGCAGAACCCTCTCTGCTCAGCACAGAAACACAAGTGTTTTCATTTTACTTTTAGGACTGTTGGACACTAAGGATTTGGTGTTTCTCCTGTATCTGAGAAATTAACTCATGAAAGTCTCACTTTTGAGAACCCTGAAAACTTGTAAAAAAAACCTTCTTGTATATATGATTTTATAAGTGACACTTTTTGGATAATATACTTTCTTAAATCACATTGGTCTGTTGTTTTCCCAGGATTTGCCCAAACAGTGGAAGAGGGACGTGTCCCCCTATCTTTTATAGTAAAGGAAGATTTGCCATTTGCAAGTTAAACCACAACAACAAAAATAAAAATAAGACTGCAACACACACTGGACTGTTTACATTTCAAGATAACATGTATTGGACCATGTTGATGTTCGGAAGTTAACTTGGAGAGTCAGGGTTTAGAATTCTTTTCATTTACATAAGAAAATATTGAGCCCAATTATCCTGGAAGAGAGGGAGACTGCAGGGGCACTGAGAGGGTCTGTGAGGATGTGGAAGTTGGCCTTACGTGCCCCGTGTCACTGATAGGCTGCGGCAGCCCATTTCCTCTCTACGGGCATCTCCATGACTGGTGAAGGGATATAAATGCCCATAGTACCAGTCTAAGACTAAAGAGGAGAAGAAGATTATTCAGGGAGTTAGAAATTTCATGCCTTGGGACTCATTCAACAAGGAGCGTGAAACCTTTGTAGACCCTGGAAGTCGGGTTCATGAAAATTCTAAAATTCTATGTAGCTTTTAAATTTAATGTAATTTTAAAAAAATAATAAAAGTCTCCTTAGTAGATGCAGAGTATATGTGGGAGAAAGAGGGAATCAGAACACCCCTTAAATTTTACTAGTTTCTCCCTAATATCCATGTATTCTTTTTCCTAAATTTTGCTGGACACATTGTTACCCAACTGATGACTAACTTTTCCAGTCTCCTGTAGCTTAGTACGTCTAATGACCTAGTTCTGTACAATGGGTTGTGAGATGTAACCTGTGCCACTTTCAGGTTATGGTCTTGAATAGAAACTTTCTTCCACTTTCTCATTGTCTTCCTACAGGCTGGGGCACAAATAAATAGCAAGACATCACTGCCCACATTAATGAAGGCAGCACACTAGAGGATGGGAAAATCAGAAAACAGAAACCATTCTTGGTCCCTGGACAACTTCATCCAGGGCTGACCTTCCCTGAATTCTTTGCCAACCTGGACTTCTATGTATGAAAGAAAGAAACTTCTAGCTAGTTTAAACCACTCCTATTTGGTATCTGTTAAAGCAGCCAAACCAGTATTCTGACTAAGATAGCATGTCAACACATAGCATCCTTATTTTTAGAAAATTAAAGCAAACTTAAATGTGTTTATGTGTGTGTAGTCTAGTGACAACCCAGGTTTTGCAAATTGGCATTGGAAGTCAACCATCAAGCCTTTGTTAATGGAAAGAATCTTCATACCAAGTCTGAGTTTTATAAATTTTACCTACTAAAATCTAAGTCAAAGATGCAAACAAACAAAAAAAGTAAAAAGTGGTCAAGAATCATCTTACTTAGAATTTTTTTAATGACTGGTCTCTAAAGTAATTCTGGGATATTATAAATAGTATATCAAATAAATGGACTTATGAATTCATAAGCATACCAAAAGTACCTCTTATATGCCAAATATACTCTCTTCAAAGAGTTCAAATTCAGATCAAATGAAATAAGACACTTCCTTAATCCATTATTTTTAAAAATGACATTTAAATAAAATGTTATAGCCCTCTCTGGTTGGCTCAGTGGTAGAGCGTCAACCCATCATGTGGAAGTCCTGGGTTCAATTCCCGGCCAGGGCACTCAGGAGAAGCACCCATCTGCTTCTCTACCCCTCTCCCTCTCCTTTATTTTTTATCTCTCCCTTCCCCTCCTGTAGCCAAGGCTCCATTAGAACAAAGTTGGCCCGGGCACTGAGGACAGCTCCATGGCCTCTGCCTCAGGCACTAGAATGGATCCAGTTACAACAGAGCCATGCCCCAGATGGGCCGAGCATCGCCCCTAGAGGGCTTGCTGGGTGGATCCTGGTCAGGTGTATGCGGGAGTCTGTCTCTCTGCCTCCCTACTTCTCACTTCAGAAAAAATAGGGAAAAAAATGTTATATTCAGTGTGACTTCTTTCTCACTTGGAAACTAAAGATGAGATTTCCCCATCACTTGAGCTACATAATATTTCAGAACAGAAATGAGTATGATGCTCACATAAAATCTATAGTGAAACCAGATGTCAAATGATGTCACTATTAAATGTTATAGCTAAGGCTTAACTAATACCTTTTGAGCTAAAATAATCCATAGTAAATTCAATGAGACAGATTATAAGGGATGTTTTATAAACTTTGCTTAAATTGCCAGATGAGTTGAGAATTTCAGAATTCAGTATATTAAATGGGCATAAGAAAAGGAACCATAACATCATTAAAAGAATTCACACAGTTTTAGAAATTAGCATGTAATTTACCAAAAAAAAAAAAAATGGGGACTATATGGCGTGACCTGGAGAGTGATGCAGTGGATAGAGTGTGAGACTGGAATGCAGAGGACCCAGGTTCAAAACCCTGAGGTCGCCGGCTTGAGCACAGGCTCATTTGGTGTGAGCGCAGGGTCGCAAGCTTGAGTGTGGGATCATAGACTTGACTCCATGGTCACTGGCTTGAGCCTAAAGGTCACTGGCTTGAAGCCCAAGGTCACTGGCTTGAGTCCAAGGTAGCTGGCTTGAGCAAGGGGTCACTTGCTCTGCTGGAGTCCCCCAGTCAAGGCACATATGAGAAAGCAATCAATGAACAACAAAGGAGCCACAACAAAGAATTGATGCTTCTCTTCTTTCTCCCTTTCTGTCTGCCCCTCTCTCTGTCTCTCTCTATGACTCTGTCATAAAATAATAATAATAATAATTGGGGAATATATGAAATAATGCACGACAAAAGTAAGTATTGAATGTTGATAAATTATTCAAAACCATTAAGATCTAAGAAGTTTAAAACTACAGATAACATTTGCTCTCAATTGAGTGGGACTGATTTGCTAGGAAATCTACCGAAGATGACAACAGCCTAAAAATCTACATATTACAAATGCTTTATGATTGTATTAATTGGTTTGGCTTTCCTCAAATATTGGAATTTAAAAGTATGGACCACAACTTCATTTACCAACAAACTCTTGGCTGTCACTCATTTGTCCATTCTTCTTCTTCTTTTCGCCTTTCTTTTCCTATTCTGCTTTCACACACAATTTTCCATGTAATAATGCAACAATGTGAATTTTTACAAATATTTTAAGGTTCCAAAGGACTAGTTTATTGATTCTCTTATTTGATCTTCACAACCCTTCTGGGGGATGAAAAGGGAGAGTGATACGATCTTTCTTTTCCTCAATTTACCTATGATAAAAATAGGCTCAAAGAAATTTAGCAAATTGGCTAAGATCTGACAGATCAAGAATCCAGAGTTCCCAATGGATTCTATACAGTTGCCTTCTATACACATGATTGTCAGCTCAATGAAAATCCCTGAGTTTCTTAGCTTTTAGAGTTTATAGGCTGTGACAACTTGTAATAATGTGACTATTAATTTACTTAACAAATGTGGGTGGAGCGCAGAGCTCATTCCTAGCAGCTGTGGCTGATGCAATGCTGTGAGAATACTCCAGCTCCCAGAACCCTCCTGGGCATACCCAGGAAGGAAGCTCGCCCGCAATAAAGAAATGACTTAGCACCAACCACGCAGCTCCCTGATCTTTTCAGCCATTGGCTTTGAGGAACACGCTGTAACACCCTATAAGTTGAACCTGTGTATATAAGCTAGCTTACTTCCTGAATAAAGTGAATCTGCGTCACTGAACCTGGTCCCCGGAGTTGGGTCTTTGCGTCTCCATAGTCCTCACGCCCGACAGGACTTGTCCACAACTGGTGCCCAACGTTGAGCAGGGACCTAATGGGCATTCAAGGGACGGGTGAGTGACCCTCTGCAATGGGAAACCTCCCCCACTCTTGAGCCCTGCAGGCTTGAGACCTGCATGCCCTATTGCAGAGTAGGCGAGTAAAGTTAGTGAAAAAGATCTCTGTACTTACTGGGAGATCCTCTCAGGTTTCAACCCTTGACTCCGGGATGCGCCTCTTTGGGACCCGGATACTTGGACCCGAGCTTTCCGGAGCATCCGCTCGGCCAAAGTACATGGGGGACAAACCTTCCCTCTCGGCCTCATTCCTGCCCTGCTAGCGATACATGCCTGCCTGACCAGTACTCCTCCTGGGACCCTCCGCCAGTGCCAAAGATATTGCAGGCTGCCTCTCTCTCTGAGGAGCCCCTATCTTCCTATTCACCCCCCTCCACTGAGGAGGAAACTAGTTTAGCCTCCAAGTTTGACAAAATCGTGGCTGAGCGCACAGAAACGAAACCAATCGAATTGCTAACTGCGCCATCAGCTCTGCTGCTGGAAAAAGCAGAAGTCGCTACTTCTGCATTCCCTGCTGGGACTCAATGCCCCACCCCAGCCTCTCAGATGCCATTTTCTACCCCAGCTTTAACTCCAACACGTGTTCCTGCTGCAGACCCATGGGCCAGCCTATACGCCCTCATGTGTCTTTTTTCTTTCTGTCTGTCTGTCTTGTCCATTTTTCTGTATCTCTCGCTCTCTCCCTCCCCGCCCCTCTCTCTGAAATGACACTGGAAGGACCCAGCCACGGCACAGTAGCGGGGACTCCACCCTCTTCTAACACAAGGGAGAGATTATGCTTGTGTTTTTCATCCAATTTGGATTCCAGGAACCCCCCAACCTGCTTGACAGGGTTTCTTGGGCACCCATTGAGTGGTTTAGTCTTCACCCGTCCAAAGCCACAGCCCTGGCCTTCTCCACACCGACTACTCCTGAGGGGAGGAGGTCCTCAGTGCTCCAGAAGAAGACCTCGTGACCAGCGTGCATGCCCCATCACCTGGGCGGATGTGGAGGCTTTGGTGGGGTGGGCCCAGAGAATTCCCCTGATGGGCCCCCAGGCCCTGGTGCTCTGTTCTTGCTTATGTGTGCTATACTAACTGCTGACTCTCAGACGCAGGCAGCAGCAGCAGCCCAGGGCTTGAGCCCAGCAGCATGAGCTGGTGTTTTGAGTTCATCTTTGGAGGATGAGGAGAATTGGGCTGTAGTTGTGATTCGCAGACTCTAGAAGGTAAATGGCAGCAGCTGTAGCAGGAGGATGAACAGAAACCAGGCTTGCATAGCCGAGTGGCTGCTGGAACAGCAGGGTGTACCTGCTAAGCCGCTGGTGGTTTCGCTGACATTTTGGTACATAGGGGTGAACGCCATCATGCTCTTCAGAGCAGAGATGGAAATGCTGACTGCCATTGCCACGTGCTCCTCATTGGGACAGTGTAAGACCTGCCAGGATGGCAGGGATGAGAGGGGTGGCTGACAGGTGCATGGACTTATTTCCTTGATCACTACTGGAGTGGGCACTGGATCCTTTGTTGGATGGATTTATGGATTTTGGACAATGTTAAATACCCTGATAGGGGTGGGGGATGGCTTTGCTGGAGGCCCTTCCCCTGCCCCAGGAAGCTTTTCCCGTGGCTAGAAAGAAGGCTGAGGACATTTTGCGCTTTTGGCAAAGTGCTCAGAGACTGGTGAAATGTACCTTTGTAATTGTTGAAATTGTATGATTTATCATGTTGCTGTAATTTGTGTAATATGCCTTGCAACCATATGCAGTATGCAGCCCATGGCAAGCCATCCATTCTGTGTTTGGATGCTGGGACCTTTGTGGGAAGGGGGTGTACATTGACCTATGTCCATTTTGTACAATCAAAATGGAACGGTGTTTAACAGCACCTAGAAGGTCTCTCTAACACAATGGGAGGGAAATGACATCCCAACCCCTAGGAGGAATCCCCTGTTTAAGACCCCCGTTCTATTTCCTAACTAATCAAACATTACAGAAGCTTGCCTCATTGTTTAATCCAGCTAATCTATTAGCATATAGTATAATAGGTTTTATAGTTGTTTTAGTTCTACTAGGGTTCCATTGCATAATGCGTAACATTCAGAAGTTACAACAACAGCAAGCTGTCATTCATCAAGTCCAATTGGCCTTACTTAAAAGAGAAGGGAGAGATGTGAGTGGAGCACAGAGTGCATTCCTAGTAGCTGTGGCTAATGCAATGCTGTGAGAATACTCCCGCTCCCAGAACCCTCCTGGGCATACCCAGGAAGGGAGCTCACCCGCTATAAGGAAGTGACTTTGCGCCAACCATGCAGTTCCCTGATCTTTTCAGCCATTGGCTATAAAGGACATGCTGTAACATCCTATAGGCTGAACCCATGTATATAAGCTAGCTTACTTCCTGAATAAAGTGGATCTGCATCACTGAATCTGGTTCCCGGACTCGGGTCTTTGCGTCTCTGTCGTCCTCACCCCCAGCAGGACTTGTCCACAAAGTTTCTTGATCACCTATTATATGTCAGACACTGGGCTAGATACGAAGATTAGTGAATGTTACAGTAATATAATGTTATAGTAATTAAATATATAGAAATATAGAAAATATAGAAGATATATAGAAATGTTAGGATATAATATTAAAAGCCATTAAGGTAAGTGAATAAGGCTACCCCTCTGGGTGAGAGCTAATCTAGTGTGTGGAGATGTGATAGGCAAGACCCTATCTGTGCAGGGCCCGGTTAGTGTGTGTGTGAAATTATATATAGAAAAAGAGAGCTCCCTGTGAGGAACTCCCTAAAATCACTGATTCAGAATTGGCTTGATGTGACAGTTCTGTAGACTAACATAAAAATAATTTTATGTAGATTAACATAAAAAGGAGCTCCCTGCAAGGAACTCACCAAAAGTGACTTGATGTGATAATCCCATAGATTAACACCTGCTAGAAGGTGTATGCCAGAAAGGGAACTTAAACCAAGGAGGCCGTAGCTGCAGTCAGTCATCCAGACTTTAACATTGAACGTGGATTGTCTCCATGCCACTCTGACCAAGGACAGCCAAGAGGAGCATGCTGACGGGGCCCCATTAAGCTGTATCCAGATACACCATAGGATCAGTGAGTAATAAATGGTCTGTGTGATTTTTTTAACTAACTTGGGTGTCAGTTGTATCTTTCCTCTGGTGGTGATTGGTCTCAGTACCAATAAGTAGAATCCTCATAGCCAACTTAAGAGTAGTCTTGAAGGGGCTGCCAGCCCTGCTGTTAAGCAGGAGTGTCCCACTGTGTGGGGAAGTCAAATCAGGAATGCCTGATCAACATAGAGCTCAGGCTTTACTGGGACAGTGAACAAAACAAACACAGTCCCTGTCCTCTTAGATCTTATGATACACCGAAGAAGAACACTATTAAATATATACACTAACAAATACAAATGCATTTATATACTCTAATATATGTGTATTGGAAAAAAACCCAGAATGGTCTCAGAGACTAAAGGAAGAAGCCTTGTTTCAATGGAACTGAGCGTTGTTGGTTGTGTATCAGGGAAGGCATTTGAGTTGAGAGAGCAGAGGAGGAACAAGAATCTAGGGTAAAGAGGTGGGGAAAGTGATCCTGTGGAAAAGCCATACAAAGGCTCTAAATGCCTCACACTTTCTAGGAATGAGAGAAGAAGCTAAAAGGAAGCCAGTGTAGCAGTGTTTTCCTGCACCAGGGAAAAGAATTTTGTCAGCTCACATGGTCCTTTGTCAGCCACGTTGAAGTGTTTGTTTTTTACACTAAGTACAATGAGAGGCTGCTGGAACTAGGAAGAGGTGTGATACAATTTATGTTTTAAAAGATTAATCTAAAATTCTTTTAGGAAATTAGCTGGAGTGGGGGGAAAATATAAACAGATAGACAAGACAGAAGTCTCTTGTGTGAGATGATGGTGTTGTAGGCTGATAGCAGTGATGATAATAGAGATGTGAGTAGCGATAAGATGTATTGAAGATATATTTATTTATAGAATTGTATGCCTGAAACCTATAAAATTTTATTCACCGATGTCACTCCAATAAATTCAATAAATCTTTTTTGAAAAAGATATACTGAAGGTGGAAATGTAAAGACATGAGATAGAGGGTGAGGGAGAGAGTAGAACCAAGCCTGGCTCTCCAGCTTTTGCAGGTGTTGTTTATGGAGAAATTTTAGTCAACTGAATATTTTCCTTGCTGCCATATTCCCAGTAAAACCCTCGTGTACACATATCTTGAGATAATCAGATTCATGTTACAGGTTTACTGAAATATCATTTCTTATATTTAGACAGCAGCAACCTGGTGATATTTTTAAGAAAAATTTATCCCTTGCATTTTTATATTGAGGTTTTGTTAGAGCACATAAAGATGTATTTATCCATCTGAATGTTGAGAAAAAAGGATTGTTTTTACCATTTTCTGTGGAAAAGCACATACATGATTTGTGGTAGTTACTGCTCAGGAAAAAAAAAAAAAAGACACTCCCTTTCCTAAGACAGAGAACAAGTCTAATTCTTGCAATTCACATTGATTTTTTAAAAAATAAAGATATTAACACTTGAAGTAAAACCAATAAAATGGAATGTTGCCCTGCCTAAACTGTTCGCTGTATAGACACCCCATTTTTTTTCATTTTCCAGTAAATACTGGTACAAAAGAAATATACAGCTTATAATCATTAACAAGTAATATGAGTACATACTTTATAATTTACATATGGCTTTTACATCAAGTATTTTACTATAGTTCTTTTGATTGGGTGATTATGCCCATTTGGAAGCTAAGAACATCAGCACTGTCCCTAGTGGATTTATGTGTCTTTGATTTTGGAGCATTCTGCACTGGGTGCTGTTTGGCCCATGTTGGGTTGGAGCACTTACAGCCAATAAATGACCCTGCTCCAGGTGAAGGGCGCTGGCCTCTGTTGCTTTATCTTCATATGAGGAAAGCATGAAACCCATTTTGTACCTAAGGTAGTCTGAGCTTAAGTGCCAACTGTTAACACCAACTGCTAGAGAAGCCATCTCCCCAATTTCTAAAGAACTCAACAGCTCATGGGAACTTGTGGCCACCCCCAAACTCTCCTAACTCCTCCATCACCCACACTTCACTATCCACCACCACTACTGCACCCACACTTCCTCTACACATTTCCAACCCCCTCCTTTTGGGAAGAAGAAGGCACCAATCTCATGAGATTTTGAAATTGGGAAAGACTGCCTTCTAGCTGAGATATAATAAATATTGTAGCTTATACTAGCCAATCTGGGATAATCACTCAAGGTCATTTTTGGACAGTCCTGAGAAACATTCCATATACCCCTATTCTATAGACACAAATATAAGGTCTACCAGAAAGTTCTGTCTGTTTTTGGAATAAAACAAAATACAAATTTTTCTTACTGTCAATAAACTTTATTAAATAATATAATTGCCATTATTATTAATGATTTCTTGCCAGCATGAGGGCAATTTGTATATCCCTTTTTTTTTTAAATTTTATTTATTCATTTTAGAGAGGAGAGAGACAGAGAGGGAGAGAGAGAGAGGAGAGAGAGACAGAGAGAGAAGAAGGTGGGGAGGAGCTGGAAGCATCAACTCCTATATGTGCCTTGACCAGGCAAGACCAGGGTTTCGAACCGGCAACCTCAGCATTTCCAGGTCGACGCTTTATCCACTGCGCCACCACAGGTCAGGCCTGTATATCCCATTTTTGAAAAATGTTTTATCTTTTGATGTGAAAAATTGAACCAGTGCTTGTTTGATATCTTCTTCATTTTTGAATTTTTTGCCCTTCAAAAAAATTTTTAAGGACAAAAACAAGTGATAGTCGGAGGGTGCTAAGTCCGGGGAATTTGGTGGATGCTATAGACATGCTTCTGTAGCATTTCTTCCTTGTTGAAATTCATAAAAATTACAGTGGCGTAAATGAACTTTATCAGTAGCCATGGGTACACTATCGCTTCACACATAAGACTAACGTGAATCAACTTTGTTTTAGTTAATTTGCTACGTCAGTATGTATACATTAAGTGATAAAAATAGAGAGGTACACATGCACCAAATAAACATGTGCTTACATGTCGAAACTTGTTGTGATAGAAACGGACAGAACTTTCTGGTAGACCATATATTATCCTCATATACAGATGAAGTAACTGAGGCACAGAAGGATGACAGAGTTTGTGCAAGATGGCTTCAGAGGCTATGTGCAGTCTCACCACTTTATTATCTGCCTTCCTACCATGCTGGGAGAATGCAGCAGGGAAGTAGGACCCTGCTCCTGTGGTGAATGCTGAGACTGGGTCTGGTGAGTCCTGGTGACCAGACTAACACCCCACAGTCATCCAGTCCTTCTCAGAGAGAACCAGGGCTGAGGATTTGGTCTGAAGTCAAAGCCTGCAGCCTTTCACCAAAGTAAAGGTCAGTTGGATAAGAACTGAATATAATGCAAACCAGTTTGATGCTCCAAAGTTTACTTGCAGATTTGTGATTCTATACCCCTTCAAAATCTTAAGCCTCCCTCTTCCCAATTTCTTGCTACTGTCTTGAAGTAATACACAGTTTAGTTACTGCATGACCTAGGGCCAGATTCCAAGAAAAGAGATCCTGAGCTAGAAACAGTCATACTTTGAGACCTCCTCAACATACAATTTTCTGCCTCAAGTTAAGCCTCAATAAAAGTAAAAACTTACGTAGAATTTGCCAAGAAGCAGCTATACAGACTGATAAAAAATATCAAAAACACCACCAGCCCTGCCCAGGTAGCTCAGTTGGTTAGGAGAGTCATCCTGATAGGTTAAGTTTGTGTGATTCAACCCCAATCAGAACATATACAAGAATCGACCAGTGAATGCATAGATAAGTGGAACAACAAATCGATGTTTCTTGCTCTCTCCTTCTCTCTCCCTTTCCCACTCTCTAAAATCAATAAATAAAATTTTTAAAAAATCATGAGACTTAAATTCTAGTTCAAGCTAGTAGCATCCTTGGTCAAGTAATTTCACCTCTCTAGGTTTGTTTCTCATCATAAGGTGAGGATGTTGGATTGGCTCATCAACCCTGGTGATCTCTGTTTGTTACAATATATATATAATCTTACTCTTTTAATAAATATATGCAATTAAACAGATCCAAAATGATATTCCAACCTACAAATGTCAATTGTCAAGATACAAAAAAGGCTTTAGATGTTTGTTCCCACTCTGATAGTTTTTTGTAGTGCACACACTCAGTGAATTCATTAATAGACACAATGAACAGCAGAAGCCTCAATATTAGCTATGATTGCAGAGCTATTTCCCATAGGTAAAGCCTCTAGGGAAAGTTACCTTAGTCAAAAAGAAAAACAGGTCATCAAAATTAAATAGTGCCAAGTTACAGCCCACAGGAAACAGATAGGAATATCTCCACTTGCACTTTTAATCAGGATACTAGGTTAGCACTTTCCTCCTCATCTCAGTGAGTGTGCTTTCTTGGTTTTAAAAGTGATCAAACCTTCCTTTAATCAACCCTTTTCCTTTCCAGGTCTCTCTCTCTCTCTGACTCTAAGTGTGCCTGCAATTCAAATGGTATCATCAGACTCAAGGAGGTTTACAAAGAGAGAGAAGCCTCTCAGAGAAGCTACTTGATCTGAAATCAGCTATTTCCAGATTAAATCATTCCTTGACTGGCTCGTGGAAGTCTGGATAAGCAGACAGACTTGTTCTCATATTTATTAATTTTTTTTTTTAAGAAAGCCAGATGCCATTAGAAGCCTTTCAAAGTTAATAAGACTACCTCAAGAAGAGTTCAGAAGAATGTACTCAGAACGACATTAACTGTCAATCTTTTGGTATATGTAATAGATTAAAATTGATAGCAATAAATTTTAATTAGGAAAATTCCCAATGATAGATTTCAGTCTCTTTTAAATGCCATATATGTATGCATTCATTTATTTATTCAACAAACATTTTGTGTGTGTTAAATATACGCCATGCTCCACACTAAGCAAAAAGTAAGTTCATGAAAATATACCTATAATTGTCCTAATTTATTCTCAGGACAAAATGCGGTTCCTAAGAAAATGTTTATAAAGTTTGCTATTCACAAAACATCTCGTGCCATCCGGATATTCTTCTGCTTTCCAAAGACTAGGACCTGGAAAATAATATCCAAGTTTGATCTCAATCTCATGGACTAAGCAAATACATTCCCTGTCCAGAAAAACAGGTTCTGGCTTCCGATAGTCTGTGTGACTTGGAAGATTTTAAGTTGATTAGCAGGAACTGTGTTATTTTGAGGCTGAAACCATTTCTGTTTCAAATAGCATCAAGTTGTATCCCAGGAATGATGAAAATGCCAAAAGTAATTTCCAGCATTCCAGAAGTTTAAGAAATTGAAAACCAAATATTCTGGGTGAAAGAAAGAGTATAATAAGTGTTTATCCAAAATTTATATAAGAATATAATTGTCTGCTTGTGCCAACCCAACACGTCTGGGTTTCACACCCATTCCTTCTTTTCCCATGTAATCAAATGACACATATTATTCCCAAAGCAAAATACACAAGGAACTGGGTTTTGTTTTTTTGTTTTTTTTGAGACTCTTTATTACAGACATACGTTCTTCTTTTGTCCATCTTTCCAGATACTCAGAATCCCATAATGGGTAAGAATCCCAGTGGACATCTGCTTTCTGCTATTTTACCTTTGGGGTAAAAGGAGGTTCAGAGGGGTCAAGACTTCCCAAAGTCACCAAATCAGTGCCAAAGAAGTGAACAAGCTAGCCCTCTGCCTTCAGACCCCTGACTCTATCCCAAAGCTACTTCTATGGTACCATGTAATCATGCTCAGCATGTAGCTGTGGAGGCCAGAGCCTTGAAAGATGGATGGACTCAGTCTCTTCTTTCGAAGAGCAGTAGAGATTGTGGCAGAAGAGACTGTTCATATAAATTTACTTTCAAGGTTTCCCTTTGCTTCTTTTGTTCCTTACCAAAAAAAAAAAAAAAAAAAAAAAGCAGTGATGCTCTGATTCATGCTTTACAGTTAGTTTTCTTTATTGTCTGCCTTTCAAATCAGCCTCCCTCTAGAATTAATAAAACAACAGCAAAGACAGCATCCCAGAATCACTGTGTGTGGGCTTCCCGAGTCCCGCCTCTTCCTTCAAGACTTCTTCACTGTCTTTTACACTGAGTTCTTAAAAATGTATCTTTAATCACCACCATCCCCTTTAGGATTTCAAAGGAATAGCCTAGCAGCTCATCTGAGATATACAAACAGTTCCCTGACTTGCTCATTTATCTCAAGTCACATGTAGAAAGTTCCTTGGCAGCTGTTCAGGGGAACAAAGGTGAAGCCTCCAATTAAGAATGACTTATGTGTGCTCCTCCAGCCAAGAGTCGCCTTGCCTTGTTAACCTCCTTTCCCTACTTTAAGAGGTGGGAGCTTATGTACTCAAAATTCATTTATTCCTCTTAAGGGTAATTATCTCAATTTTTGATGATGCCTCCAGCTATTTAAAGATATGCCAGAAAGATATTTCTCTCCACTCGTGAAGAAAATATGAGAAACTGTATGACACATATTGGGTCTCAGTTCATAAACACAGAAAATTAATAAGCCTCTTTAAAGCATAAGATTCAAAATTAAACTTCCCAATGGGCTATACTTTTTATATCTTGACTGTGTTCTTTAGATCTAATGACAATAAATAAATAAATCTAAATGAGTGTAGGGACAGAGTGGAGAGCTAGGATGGCAAATTTATGGTCAAGACAGCATCATTATTAGAAAAGACAATTATACTACCCTGGGTGAACGGGTAGCCTCTGAGACAAAACTCCATCTTCTTTGTCTTGATCTCGGTCTCTGTCTCTCCTGCCTTTTCTAGCTAAACTCCTTTATAGAATGTCACTGTCCCAACCCACTCACTTCTGAATGAACAAGCTGCCATTGGACTTTGGTCCACACCATTTCATTCAAATGTCTCTCTCCAGGATCAGTAACATCATTTGTATGTATATATAATTGCCAGAGACAATTTTTAATCCTGCTCTTATATAATGTAGGCATCATTTGGGAACTTGCCCTGTTCTTGAGCCTAGGGGAAATTGCCTTCATCTCTCCTAATTCCATGGCCTGCAGAAGCCCTTTCAAAGAGCTCTGTGAAGATAATCTGTTAAAAGCCTATTATATGTCAGGCACATGTAATAATTCATGAAATCCTGACAAAAATCCTACCAATTAGGAAGTACTACTGTCATTTTTTGCAGGGAAGGAGACTGAGAGGCTCAGGGTGGTTTGCAGCTGATAAGTGGGAGGCCCAGAAGGAAACCCAGAGAGCCTCACGCCACCTTCCCCGGAGTTTGCCCCCAACGCCCCCAGGCCTCCTCTGCACCTCAGCTTCCGCTTTCCCTCCTGCTCTCTCTGTTCTCCATCACACCTTCTCCAATGTCATTTAGCCCTTCTTTCAGTTTCCATAAAATAATAACCACTTTAATCATGTGCACACTTATTAAACTTTACAATTCCCCAACTTCTAACAGCTCTTTGACCTATGTAACATTTTTGACTCTTCACTCCTCTCCCCTTGACACAAGCTCTGGTGTGAGGAGCCACACTCCTGGGATTTTTCTCTTGCCCGTCTGATTAATTCTTTCTACACTCTTTTTAGGGCTATTTCTCCTCTGCTCATCCCCTAAAGACTGGTGTTTTTTAGGATTCTGTCTCAAGCTCTCTTTTTTCCTTACCGAACACATATTTCCTCTACAATCATGGCTTCAGTTACATCATCATCTGCCAAATTTGTATCTCTAGCACAACACTTAACTTTCCTGACATAGAAGACCATAATTCCCAAGGCCTGTTCCTTATTCCCCCTCAGAAATGCTAAACAATTTGGATACCCAAATTGCCCAACACTGAATTCCTCTTCTTTCAAAATCTCCTCTTGCTGTGTGTGACACTCTCCCTCACACCACCATTGCATGTGCCCATGCTAGGACTTTTGTCTTACCTGATGCCTCCTTGCTCTTCTCTCTCTGACTCCACCCAGTCAGTCTCCAAAACCTCTTGATTCTAACACTTCAAAAGCTCTCTAATCCATCCAGTTCTCTCTAGTTCCACTGCCACTGCTCAGAAAGGTCACCAACATGTCACACTAACCAGTCTCCTTGCTTTGCCTCATTTTAACCAATTTCCTACACAGAGAGACACTTCTAGGATGCACTTACGATCTTGCATGGCCCAGTGAAGGCTCTTTGCCTTGCCCTGAGGATAAAGCTTTGCATCCTCTGACCCTGTATAACCTCCACAGCCTCAGGTCCCGTGTGCTCCCGCTTCTATCCCTTGCACTCTGTGTGCCAACCGGAGGGAACAGCTTTCAGTTCTTCAAACAAGCCACTCATTCTCTCAACCACAGTTTTCTGACATGCTGAAAACACTCTCCTGTTTCATCTTAGCCCAACTTCCTTTAGAAAGTCACTTAAATGTTACTTTCTCAGGAAGCTTTCTCTGACTTTCCTGATCCCATTTTGTGACCCTATTACTTGAGTTTTAGTTGCAGATGAGAGAAGTCACTTTCAAACTGATTTAAAAAGTTATGGCTAACATAATTGAAAACTCCACAGGTCTACCTTCAAGCCTGGTCAAATTCAAGTATTTATATGGGTCTCATTAAAAATGTGTCTTCCTTCATGACTTAATTCCTTTTCCTATCTTTTCAGATTCATTTTCATATAATTTCTCTATTTGTGATGACAAGATGGCCATCAGCAGCATCAAAATTAAACTGACTTAGAAAACCACAAATAAGAGTAACTTTTCCTGTCATTCTGGCTATAATCTCAGGGATTTCTCTACTGGCCAGATAAGGGTCCCATGTCCTGTCCTGAAGGTGAGGAAGACAATGCAGGCTGGCAGTAGAAGATGGTGGATTCCCCAAGAAAAACCAGGGTGCCATCCCTAGCTGGGAAGCTCAGTTGGTGAGCATCGTCCTGATACACCAAGGTTGCACATTTAATCCCCAGTCAGGGCACATATAAGAATCAACCAATGAGGCCCTGTCCAGCTGGCTCAGTGGTAGAGCATTGGCCTGGTGTGTGGAAGTCCCGGGTTCAATTCCCTGCTAGGGCACACAGGAGAAGCACCCATCAACTTCTCCACATTTCCCCCTCTCCTTTTACTCTATTTCTCTCTTCCCCTCCCACTGCTAAGGCTCCGTTGGAGCAAAGTTGGTCCAGGAACTGAGGATGGCTCCATGGCCTCTGCCTCAGGCACTAGAATGGCTTCAGTTGCAATGGGGCAATGCTCCAGATGGGCAGAGCATCACCCCCTGGTGGGCATGCCAGGTGGATCCCGATGAGTGCACATGCGGGAGTCTGTCTCTCTGCATCCCTGCTTCTCACTTCAGAAAAATACCAAAAAAAAAAAAAAAAAAAAATAGAATCATCCAATGAATGCATAAATAAGTGGAATAACACACTGATGTCTCTGTCTCTCCCCCTTTTTCTCTAAAATCAATAAATCAAGGTGATGTTTCCAGGAGAGAGGGGATAAGGTTAGAGCTAGAAAGACCAAAAATGGATGAATGAGTCTGACCAGGTGGTGGCACAGTAGATAGAGCATAGGACTGGGACACTGAGGACCCAGGTTTGAAACCCTGAGGTAGCTGGCTTGAATGTAGGTTCATCTGGTTTGAGCACAGTTCACCAGCTTGAACCCAAGACTGCTGACTTGAGCAAGGGGTCACTCAGTCTGTTGTAGCCCCCCACCCCAGTCAAGGTACATATTGAGAAAGCAATCAATGAACAACTAAGGTGCCACAATGAAGGGTTGATTCTTCTCATCTCTCTCCCTTTCTCTCTGTCTGTCCCTCTCTCTTTCTCTCTGTCTCTGTCACAAATGGATGAATGGATAGATAAATGATAAATAGATGATTGATAGATAGATAGATAGATAGATAGATAGATAGATAGATAGATAGATAGATAGATAAAGATAGATAGATGATAGAGATAGGAATGGATAGATTTACACAATAAATAGGTCAGGTAAGTAGATAGATAAAAAGAGGGAGAAAGAAAAGATTTATTTCTCTAAATTGTCCTTTATAATAATTAGATTTGTTAGATGTAAGAACATGGTTTTTTGTTTGTTTGTTTGTTTGTTTGTTATGTTTCCTTGTTGCCTTTAAAGGCTTCCACTGAGAAACACACAGCATAGCAGGAAAAAGGCAAAGAAAAGGAACAAGGACTGACTGGCAGTGGTGCAGTGGGTAGAGCATCGACCTGGGATGCGGAGGACCCAGGTTCGAGACCCCGAGGTCACCAGCTTGAGCGTGGGCTCATCTGGTTTAAGCAAAGCTCACCAGCTTGGACCCAAGGTCACTGGCTTGAGCAAGAGGTTACTCGGTCTGCTGTAGCCCCACAGTCAAGGCACATATAAGAAAGCAATCAATGAACAACTAAGGTGTCACAATGAAAAACTAATGATTGATGCTTCTCATCTCTCTCCATTCCTTTCTGTTTGTCCCTATCTATCTCTCTCTATGATTCTCTCTTGTCTCTGTTAAAAAATAAATAAAATAAAATAAAAAGAACAAGGAGAATGGTGTCAGACTAAATTACTTTGCAAGGGCAGATGGTCTTCACTCTGTACCCACACCAGCTTATGAGCTTCATCAGGACTTGTTAAATAAATAAATTAGTGCATTAACTCAGTGGTAAGCAACACTTCCAGAATGGAATCCTGAACATCCAACTTCTGTCTTCCATCTCAGGGAAGTACATCTGTTGTCTCTTGAGAGAAAGACACAGAAGCAGAAGGCATTCATTTATAAACAGGTAGCAGCAAATACAGTCAGAGAGAACTGGCCCCTTAATGCTAAGTGAAATAGCTCAGGGTTCCAGAGAAATTAAATATATGGCTGTCCTCAGATTTAAATAGCAATGTGGAAATAAAAATTTGCTTTTAGAAGGTAGAAAGGATGTAAAACTAAATTTTTTTTTTAGACAAGCATTTCCCAAGTAGTTTGGAGTTTTATATTTGCCTTTATTTTTAATGTGTTATGGTTTCTAAAGTATATAAACTTAAGCTAAGTGACTTATACTATTGCATTTCCAAACTGCTCACAGCTCAACTTCTAAGTGTGATAAATAAATCCTGGAACAATTATAAAAGGATTTACAAAAATGATGATCATATAAAACTATGTGAGATTTTAAAATCTCAAGGAAAGATAAAATTAGAAAAAGTGAAAATGGTCTTTGCCCACTGATTCAATATAATTCCTTGTTTGGATTTTTTTTTGGGGGGAGGGTGGACTTTTTGAAACATGGTTTTTGCAAATTATACTTATGATATATTCAGCATCTCATATGTAAATCAAACTGACACAATCCACTTGGGGGATTGGAAATGCCTTTTATAAAGTATAAAATTCTACTATTATATTCTTTTAATTGCTTGTTTCTTCAAGAAAATTTTTTGCATCAGAAACTGTCAGGGACTAAGGATAGTCTCCATCTAATGGGAGAAAGGGATATTTAAATACATTCTTGCAATCAGTCCTAAACCCGTAGAGGCAGAAAAAAGTGATCAATTTTACCACAGATGAAATTTAACAAGAAATCAGCCCTATTTTTTAATAGAAATAGTTTTAGCATTTTATGATTCATTATAATGTTCACTATTCGGTTTTGGTAAAAAAGAATCTATTACTTTTAAATAGTTTCCTTTATTTCTAAATTACTTGGATTTTTTTATTAGGAATGGCTGTTAAATTTATGATGTCTTTCAGGCATCTATTGATATAACTACTGACTTTCTTCACTTAATTTGTTGATGTAATAAATTACACTGATGGATTTCCTAATATTGAAACATCATAAAGGTGGTCTTAGAATAAACTCTACTAGATCATATATTACACTGTCCTATAATACATAGTTGGAATCAATTGCTACATGCTATACAAAATTTTTATATCTCTATTCATATAGGAAAGTATAGTGTTTCCTTTTTGTAATATATTTATCAACTTTTAGTAATAAAATTATGTTAGCATTATGTATGGCCAGGAGATGACATCGTGGCCATTCACATGCAGGTTCTCAATGAATTCAGGAAGACGGTAAAGAAATAGCAGAGTCAGAGGATGGTGGGCCATTCTGTTTATTGGTGTCTCACCAAGACAGGCAAGCCACAAGAGAAGCCAAGGGAAAAGCAGAAAACCTGCTTTTCCCATGGAGGGCAAGGGATCAGGGAGGCCCCTGCAATGGTGAAAGCAAGAACCAAAAGAGTAAGCTCCCGGTCTGTTCCCATTTTATAGTGTAGAAATCAAAACCTTTAATCCAATATACAAATAAGGAAGTCTCTGATACAAAGTCACTTACCTGAGGCATAAATGGGATTCCTCATGAGAGTGCACCACCCCCTAACATGCAATAATCAAGGGTGTGGGGAAAAGTTTAGTTTTAAAACTAAGCCTTAGGCTATAATGACTTTGCCAGCTTACAGCCTGTCTCCCACACACAAAGTGAGCAAACATATATGTCATATTTAAAAACTTATTTGACCAACACTCCACCCCTTTTGCTTGCTTCACAATCTAAACCACATGTATCTTCCATGATGGTCACTGTACAAGGAGTGGGGTACATTGCATAAACAGAAACAGTACCAACTACAGCAATAGAATTAATAAATCAAAAGCTATGGGTGAAATGAGAGAGCTGTCAGCAGTACCAAGAGAGGCAAATATTTTCCCCCTGACAGAATACAGGCCAGAGTTTTGTCTGCAGACAACACTGTAGCTGGTACCAGAGGCCACCCTGAGCAGGCATACCAAACCTTATTGGGCAATACACCAGCATCTGCTGGTTCTATGTGTAGTAAAATAGGAGAACTCATTATTGGCCATAAAGAAATTACAAAGGTGCCCTTCATAATGCTGTCCCCTTGAGCACTCAAGGGTTAATACACTTTTATCTTAGGCGACAAGTACTGGTTGCCCAAGGAGTTAACTGGAGGTCCACCTCTAGCCCCTTTCCCCATGGTGCCAACAAGGCCACCCATCTCAGATGGGGGGCCTGTACAGTCCAGGGCCAAGTCCATCGAAGCCGTTGGCCTTTAAGGAGGGCTGTTGGGGCAGGCAAGAGCACATTGCCCTGCTGTCCAAAACCTGGCTTGAGTAAAATGTCCTTGGTGCGTATCTGCAACTGAATGGGGGCAGCTGCCCGATGCAGGAGGGCCTCTACTGGAGCTGGGCTCCCCCGTCGAGGTCTCTCATTCAAAATCCGGAGTACTGTCCATAAGCAGTGAGTCCATCCAGTAAGGGAGTGGTGCCCACCTCCTGTCACGGTCCCTGCTTTAAGAGTCCACTATACCACTCAATGATACCAGCAGCCTGGGGGTGTAGGGAACATAGTACTTCCAGTCCACCCCCAGCCTTTGAGCCCATTGCCTCACCATTGAGCCAGTGAAGTGGGTACCACTCTCACCTTCAAGGACCAGCCATCACCCATATGCAGCACTCAGGTAATCCAGAGCCTGTATGACTGCCCTCTGGTCGGGGTTAAGAGTGGGGCAAGCAGCAAGCAGACTGGTGGCAGTATCTACACAAGTGACTGCATGCTGGTGCACTTCTGACTTTGGTAAGGGTCCAATGATGTCTATCTGCCATTGTGTCAGTGGAACATGACCCCTCTAGATCTATCCAGGTGACACCAGTGGTCTCCGAGGGTGCTCCTTGGAACATACTGCACATTGCTTACAGGCTGCAAGTACCTCTGCATAGGACACAGGCAAGTTCCATGTTTAACCATAGCCCACATACTCTTCTGTCCCGCATGGAGCAGATGCTGGTAGAGCCACTGTGCCAAAGCACCTGAGGGTGCAGTCTCCAACCATCGCACCCTTGCCAACATATCTGCCTCATCATTCCCAGGATGGGCTAGAGGGGCATGCCCCGTGACATGATATACTGTCACCTGCTTCTGGTGTCCTATTTCCCATAAGTCCTGACACATGGCCTGACCCCATAGTGGACAGTGCATTATCATCCATTGGTTAATGTGCCAAGTAGCAATCCAAAGGGTCAGTCCACAATAGACAGCCCAGCTGTCAGTACAGATCACCAGAGGTGAAGGTTCATTATGGTCAACTAGCGAAACAGCTCTTAATTCTGCCCATTGGCTGCTTTGGCCTGTACCTGTGTCCATTGAAATAGTCTCAGTGGCTGGATGGAAAGCTATAGCCATCCCGCCATTTTTTTACTGTCTTCCTGAATTCAATAAGAACCTGCATGTGGCCACAATGGCGGCCCTGGCCATACAACTGGCATAGTCAGCAGGATGGTGAGCCATTCTGTTTATTGGTGTCTCACCAAGACAGGCAAGCCACAAGAGAAGCCAAAGGAAAAGCATATTTTCTGTTTTTCCCATGGAGGGCAAGGGATCAGGGAGGCCCCTGCAATGGTGATAGCAGGAACCGAGAGAGTGAGCCCCCGGTGTGTCCCCATTTTATAGTGTAAAAACAAAACCTTTAATCCAATATACAAATAAGGAAGTCTCTGATACAAAGTCACTTATCTGAGGCATAAATGGGATTACTCATAAGAGTGCACCATCCCCTATCATGCAACAGTCAAGGGTGTGGAGAAAAGCTTAGTTTTAAAACTAAGTCTTAGGCTATAATAACTTTGCCAGCTTACAGCCTGTCTCCCACACCCAAAGTGAGCAAACATATATGTCATATTTAAAAACTTATTGGACCAATACATTACAAAAAGAATCAGGAAGCTTTGGCTCCTTTTCTATGTTCTGGAATGATTTAAACTATATTGGATTTTTTTTTTTATTGAGAGAGAGACAGAGACAGACAAGGAAAGACAGACAGGAAGGAAGAGAGATGAGAAGCATCAACTCATTGTTGCAGCACCTTAGTTGCTAATTGATTGCTTTCTTATATGTGCCTTGACTGGGGGCCACCAGCCGAGCCAGTAACGCCTGCTCAAACAGCAATCTTGGGCTCAAGCCAGCAATCTTGGGCTTCAAGCCAGCAACCTTTGGGCTCAAGCCAGTCATGTCTATGATCCCACACTCAAGCCAGCGACCCTGCACTTAAGCTAGTGCACCTGCGCTAAAGCCAGCGACCTCAGTATTTCAAACCTGGGTCCTCAGTATCCCAAGCCAATGCTCTGTCCACCATGTGCCAGTGCCTGGTCAGGCGATATTGGATAAATTAAATTTTGAAAAACCTAGGCCCTGACAGGTAGTGTTGGGCAGATAAAATATATTATGCTCACTTTGTTAAAGATGACGCTGCCCACGTGGAGGCCGTTGCCCAGGTGATATTAATGTGTGTTGGGGGCTTGCTGTGGGCAGGCAGAATCCTTGTAGCCTGGGGCTTGGTTTTGGGATTAAGCCTTTTCCACCCTTTTTGATATGGGTGGTACAATCCCATCATGCCTCAGATAAATTACTTTGTATTAGAGACTTCCCTATTTTGTATATTGGATTAAAGGTTTTGATTTCTACACTATAAAATGGGGGCAGAACGTGAGCTCACTCTCTTGGTTCCTGAGATTATCATTAGAGGAGACAGCAGAGAGCAGAGAAAGGCCACGTGGAGGAGGCCAGGAGAAGCAGCCAAGATGGCGGAGTGTTGAGTGAGAGGCCAGTTTGTGCAGGGAGAAGGAAGGAGATGGGGAACAGAGGTGAATAAGTCTGGTGAGCTAGAAACCTTTGATTCTAGGAAACTTGGATAAGTCAGTAGCTTTGTGAGCACTGAATGTGAGTGGGTTTTGGAGCCCAGTGTGTGTTTTTACTTGCCCGCCTGGTGCAAGCTAGGATTAAAAATGATGGCCCATCAGTTTTTGGCTCCGTTGTTTCTTTACCGACTGTCCGAATCCAATGCGAACCTGCACAGGCCAGACAGCTGTGACGGTGGCCTTGGATACTGGCTTTACAGGTAGCTCAGATGGTTAGAGCATTGTTCCAGTACACTCAGGTTGTGGTTTTTATCCCTGTAAAGCCAGTAGCCAAGGCCAAGGCTACTATCACAGCAGCCTCCTGGCCTATGCAGGTTCGCATTGGATTCGGACAGTCGGTAAAGAAACAATGGAGCCACAAACTGGTGGGCCATAGTCTTTAATCCTAGCTTGCACCCAGTGGGCAAGTAAAAAACACACACTGGGCTCCAAAACCCACTCACATTCAGTGCTCACAAAGCCACTGATTTATCCGAGTTTCCTAGAATCAAAGGTTTCTAGCTCACCAGCCTTATTCACCTCTGTTCCCCATCTCCTTCCTTCTCCAGTGTCAAACCGCACAAACTGGCCTCTCACTCAGCACTCCGCCATCTTGGCTGCTTCTCCTGGCTTCCTCCACGTGGCCTTTCTCTGCTCTCTAATGCTAATCTCAGGAACCAAGAGCACAAACTCTGTTCTGCCCCCATTTTATATTGTAGCTTCACAACCTCTAATCCAATATACAAAATAGGGAAGTCCCTAGTAGAGTCACTTCTCTGAGGCATGATTGGATTGTACCACCCCACATCAAAAAGGGTAGGAAAGGCTTAATCCCAAAACCAAGCCCCAGGCTACAAGGATTCTGCCTGCCTTTAGCCCACCCCAACACACATTAATATCACCTGGGCAACGGCCTCCTCGTGTTATCTTTAACAAAGTGAGCATAATACATTTTATCTGCCCAACAATCCCCCAGTCAGGATACACATACAAGAATCAACCAATGAATGCATAAATAAGTGGTACAACAAATCAATATGTTTCTCTTTCTCTCTCCCTTCCTCTTTCTTTCTCTCTCTCTCTCTCTCTAAAATCAACAAGTAAAAAACATTTTTTGAAAAGAAATACATGTTTGTTCTTTCACAACTGTAAAGCCAGTATCTAAGGCCAGGGCTACCATCACAGCCACCCGGCTCATGCAGGTTCGCATTGGATTCGGACAGTCGGTAAAGAAACAACGGAGCCAAGAACTGATGGGCCTTCATCTTTAATCCTAGCTTGCACCCGGCGGGCAAGTAAAAACACACACTGGGCTCCAAAACCCACTCACATTCAGTGCTCACAAAGCTACTGATTTATCCGAGTTTCCTAGAATCAAAGGTTTCTAGCTCACCAGACTTATTCTCCTCAGTTCCCCATCTCCTTCCTTCTCCAGCGTCAAACTGCACAAACTGGCATCTCACTCAGCACTCCGCCATCTTGGCTGCTTCTCCTGGCCTCCTCCACGTGGCCTTTCTCTGCTCTCTGCTGTCTCCTCTAATGATAATCTCAGGAACCAAGAGCGCAAGCTCCAGGTTCGTCCCCATTTTATAGTGTAGAAATCCAAACCCTTAATCCAATATACAAAATAGGGAAGTCTCTAATACAAAGTCACTTCTCTGAGGCATGATTGGATTGTACCGCCCCACATCAAAAAGGGTAGAAAAGGCCTAATCCCAAAACCAAGCCCCAGGCTACAACGATCCTGCCTGCCCCCCAACACACATTAATATCACCTGGGCAACTCCCCGTGGACAGCGTTACAAAGTGAGCATAATACATTTTATCTGCCCAACAACAACCCACCTCTCAATTTGGAGTAAAAAGAATTTCAGGATCCTATAGAATGTTTACATTCTTTATGGAATTCTTTAGTCACTCCATAGATATATGTTGTCATAGGTTGGATTCCCCATAAAACAGACTGTGTGATGGAGATCTGAGTGCAGGGTGTGCTCTTGGACTTGAACGTTGACCTATAGAACAGTGAAAGAACCAATCTTGAGTATAGGCAGGGAAGCTGAAAAAGAATACAGGGAGAAGATGAAATCAATGGGGGATTTGAACCCTTTTACCAGGACTGCTACAGCTAGTATGGCCCTCCAGGAGGTGTCCCACTGTCTCTAGTATTAGTCAGGGTTCTTCAGAGAAACAGAAGCAATAGGATATAGATATAAATACAAACACTGAAAGAGATACAGATGTAGACACAGATATAGAGATAGAAATGGATAGAAAGATTAGAGAAATAGATGATAGATAGATTAATAGATACATACATACATACATACATACATACATACACTCCAAAGAAGAATTGACTTTGTGATTATGGAAGCTAAGATATCCCACAACCTTCTGTCTGCAAGTGGGAGGCCCAGAAAAGCTAGTGATGTAATTCGTTACTGAAAAGTCCAAAGAACCAGGAAGATGGATGAAAGTCTCAGTCCAAGGGAAGGAGAGGACTGATAACACAGGTCAGAGGTCAGGCAAAGAGAGAAAATTCTCCTTTGCTCTGCCTTTCAGTTCTACTCAAGGCTCTCAAGGGATTCATGATGCCTACGCACACTGGGGAGGGCAATCAGCTTTCCTCAGTCCACCAACTCAAATGCTAATGTCTTCCAGACACACCCTCACAGTCTCACCGACTCACCAAGGAACAGTATCAAACCAGATACATGACCACTCCATGGCCTAGTCAGCTGACACTTAAAATTATTTGTCAAGTCCCTAATGAGGCAGAGGAACAGCTCTTTGAACCCCTACATCAGCCAATCTTTGAATGGGAACTGCCTCTGGGCAAGGAACCTAACCAGATTAGGAAGCTCCCTCGGGCTTTGAGAGAACAAGAGTAGGTTGTTCCTGAATAGTTGGGTCTGAATGGTGCAGCATTACATCCCCTACATATGCTTTAGTTGAACTAAAATTTGTGCTTCATCTCCTTAGAATAAATATTAGCATGGATCAATAACTTTAAGATTTTCCAAAACTTCCTTACACCTTTATGGAAATTAATTGTTACTTCACAACCTTAGAATCTTGGATGCTCAATGGCCTTTAACAGGGTAATTTTCAAATAGGGCCACTAAAAGTTTGTGAATATTTTTCCTATTTGGCAAATATAATTTTTGCATTCATGAATAAGAAGTTTTGAGTCTCTCAGATGATAGTTTATATCCTCACAATTTACTTTATCTCTGGCGTACATAGTGTAGTAGGAAAAGTAGGCCAGTGGCAGAGGATTACTAGGGCAGAGAAACCCGGCTGCCTAGCAATGGGCAAAACTACAGGCCCTTGTGTGACCACTCTCTCAAGTTTAACCCCTGGAAGATAACATCTAGGCTTCAGCTGTGTTTCAGATTCAGGCCCAGAGAAGCAGTAAAATCAGATGGAGTGATGCCATGGCTGACATCAGGACCAGCTGCATTGACTAATGACCCCCTAGCACCAACCAATCAGTGGGGAACATGAGGGAACACACCTGGAAAGCTGATGAATGTTCTTTTGGAATTCTCCCCTAAGGCCTCCAGATAAAGCCATTGGCACAGGGTCCCTGTATGCTCTCTCTCTCTTTACCAGGGCAGGCCCATGCCTCTCCCCCCTCTTTCAGCCCTCAAGGTGCAATATCTCTCTCCCTCTTCCTCCTAAGCTACACATGTCCTTTGATTATCTTTGTAATTTTCTAAGTAAACTTTCCCTTATAATTCGAGTTCCTTGTCTCTGAATTCTTTCAAACCAAACTCATGTACTGAGGTTGCTAAACCAAGGTCTGTCCTAACTCATCACTAACACTTGGCAACATTTTTTCCATCAACAACATATAATAGCCATTGTGAAGTATTTGCAATGTGTTACACCACTGTTTTAATATTTCCTTTCTTCCTTGATCAAATACTGTTCTTTAGCATTACAGATTTCCACATAATATTTTTTCATGTAACATGTCCATTTTTTTAAGGTGAACTTATGAAAATTATTGGTAAACTGTAATGCCGGTGGCCAAGGTCCACAATGGCTTTGGGCAGATGGTAGAGAAACTGTAGAGCTAGAAAGTGTTGAGCCGTTACTATTTAATAGAGTCTCTTAATGGCAGACGAGCAAATCAGCAAGGGAACACATTCTTCTCACAACAACAGGCAAAAAAACAGCCCCTCAGCAGTGGCAGGAAGGCAATCCACAGTCCACCCTGAGGGCAAGCACCCATAGCTTTACATAGGCTATACACACATGGCGCTGCCACATGTTCACACACTAATCTGGCAAAGTACTAGCAAGCAAGCTTACTACAGCTGTTTTCCCAACATTCCATCCCTTTAAGGTGGTGATACCCCTTTAAATCTATGACAGGTATCTTCCACAATGGTCCCTGTGTGAGGAATGAGGTACACAACATAAAGAGAAACAGTACAGAATACAGCAACCAAATTACAAAGGCACAAGCTATACCAAAAATGACAATTACTAAGGTGCCTGTGTGTCAACTAAGTTTGCAAATATAATGTATGTTTGCTCGCTTATAGTTTGCATTGGGTGTGGGGTACAGGCTGTAAGGAGGCAGGGTCCTTATAGCCTAAGGCTTAGTTTTAAGACTAAGCCTTTCCTGCCCTTTTAATACTAAGATCTTCAAAACTAAGCTTTTCCCCACACCCTTGAATGTGGCGTGATGTGGGTGGTGCACTCTTATGAGGAATCCCATTTACACCTCAGATAAGTGGCTTTGTATCAGAGACTTCCTTATTTGCATACTGGCTTAAAGGCTTTAATTTCTACACTATAAAATAAGGGAGACCAGGGGCTCTCTCTCTTGGTTCCTGAAATTAGCATTGCAAGGAGAGGCAGCCAAGATGGTGGAGTGCTGAAGGAGAAACCAGTTTGTGCAGTTTGTACAGAGAGAAGGAAATGGGGAATAGAGGTGAATAAGGCTGGTGAGGTAGAAACCTTTGGTTCTAGAAATACTGGATGAGTCAGTGGCTTTGGGAGCTCTGAATGAAAAGGGAAGTGTTTTCCCACTGTGTGTATTTGTTGCCTGCCAGGTACAAGCTAGATTAAAGGTAATGGCCCACCAGTTCTTGGCTCTGTTATTTCATTACCATTTGTCCGAATCAAATGCGAACCTGCATGGGCCAGGCGGCTTTGATGGTTGCCGTGGCTACTGGCCTTATATTGCTCTTCACAATGTCTCCCTGAGCACTCTCCCCAGGGAATTAATTGGAGGCCTACCTCTAGTTCCCTACCCCATAGTAGGTGGGAGGACCTGAACAGTCCAGGGCTATATCCATGGAAGCCATAAAGTGTCCTTGGTGCATATCTACAACTGGATGGGGGACAGTTTTCTGGCACAAGAGGGCCTCCACAGGTGTTGTGCCTCCCCATCAGGGTCTCTCATATTGTCCACAAGCGATATGTCCATCCAGCAAGGGAGCTGGTGCCCCCTCTGGTTGCAGTCCAAAAGTCAGTCCACTATAGACAGCTCAGCTCTCTGCAAATCACCAAGGTAGAGGTGCATTATAGGCAACAAGCCATACAGCTTATTCTTAATGGACTTTAGCGCCTTTCCATAAGCACTCTATCCATTGCCACAAGCCCCATCCAAACCCCTCAGCAAGCTTACAGGGCCTGGTGGAGTCAAACACATTCAAAGTCTCTGCCACCTTGACAGTTCTCTTAGCTGCTGCTGCTACAAAAAAGCACCCATTATCTTCTTACATCAACACCTGTTGCACTTTAGAAGGTGATCAGTGGATTGCCAATTTCACATGGGGCCTCGGCCCCCTCCCTATCCCTGTTAGGCAGGTCCCTGCGCCTTTCCCCTATTCAAACTAGGACAACAGGTCTTGGAGGTCCTCGTCTCCCTCAGCCGTCTCCAACAAATAATCCTGCAACCATGCAGTGACTCTTTGAAGTTCCAAAGGCACCTTACCTCATCCCTAGCTCAGGATGTCTTATATTATATACCCACATTACCTTTCTATCTCTGAACTTCTCATGTATGTGGGGTTCCCATACAAAGTTATGTATTAAATTTGGTTATTGTCTCTTGCTAATCTGTCTCATGTCTACTTGATTATTGGACCATCCAGAAAAACCTGGAGAGTAGAGGAAAGTTTGTTGTCCTCCCCATAGACCCTTTCCCATGTTTGTGTTTCTCATCTGTCCTATTGCCTTTCTTTGTGCCACTTTTCAAGCACACATCCCTCATTTATATTAGAAAGCTTTATAGGCAGAACTGTTGTCTTCACCATTTGGTTAGGTATGTGAAAACACTACAGTGTTTTCTCATCGTGACTTATCCATAGTCTGCCATGAGGTCTGTTACAAGGTAGTTCATTCAACAAGTACTTATCGAACTTCATTGCTGGAACACTGCTATACAACTTCAACCCTGCCTGAAAGAAACAAGTCACACTTCTGCCACTGTGAAGCTCCTTTCTTCTGCCCCTACCAAATCTGGTGCAGAGAGTGGAAGGGTTACAGGGCTGCAGATAAAGAGGCTGGAGGAAAAAGCAAATGCAAAAAAGGTTTTGCAATCCTGCTCCAGTGTAAAGGGGTGAATAGAAGCAAGGCAACAAGAACAACAGATGACCAAAATATTTCATGGGAGCTTAGTGAAGGGACACTAGAAGATGGACAATAATAAAAAATATATAATGACCAGATTTCAGAACCTTGAATTAACTGTTACACAATTAGGACACATATCATTGAGAACCATACTGGACCTTTTTTTTTTAATTGTATCTGATTTCCCTCTCAAAAGAATGGTGATTAAGTTCACTTGGCTCCTAATTGCATAAAATATTGCTTGAAAGACAAAACCCTTTTTCTTTTTAAAAAAATTTTATTGAATTTATTGGGCTGACATTGGTTAATAAAATTATACAGGTTTCAGGTGTACAAGTCTATAATACATCATCTGTGTATTGTATTGTGTATTATTTACCACCCTAAGTCAAATCTCGTTCCATCACCATTTAGCCCCCTTTTACTCTCTTCTACCTCCCCCCTCACCCCTTTCCCTCTTGAAATCTCCACACTGTTGTCTGTGTGAAGAGGTTTCGTTTCTTATGTAATCCCTTCACCTTTTTCATTCAGACCCCCAACCCTTATCCCCTCTGACTGCTATCAGTCTGTTCTTTGCATTTATGAGTCTGTTTTTATTGTTCATTAGATTCCACATATAAGTGAAATCATAGTATTTGTCTTTCTCTGACTGGCTCATTTCACTTAGCATAATATTCTCCAGGTCCATCCATGCTGTCACAAAAGATTTCATTCTTTTTTTTTTTTTTTATCCCTAACTATAGCTTTTTTTTTTATTTATTTTTTTTATTAAATTTAATGCAGTGACATTGATAAATCAGGGTACATATGTTGAGAGAAAATATCTCTAGATTATTTTGACATTTGATTGTGCTGTATACCCCTCCCCCAAAGTTAAATTGTCTTCTGTCAAAAATGAGCAAAAGAGATGAATAGACACTTCTCCAAAGAGGACATACAGATGGCCAATAGGCATATGAAAAAATGCTCAACATCACTAATCATTAGAGAAATGCAAATTAAAACCACAATGAGATATCACCGCACACCAGTCAGAATGGCGCTTATCAACAAAACAACACAGAATAAGTGCTGGCGAGGATGTGGAGAAAAGGGAACCCTCCTGCACTGCTGGTGGGAATGCAGACTGGTGCAGCCACTGTGGAAAACAGTATGGAGATTCCTCAAAAAACTGAAAATTGAACTGCCTTTTGACCCAGCTATCCCACTTTTAGGAATATACCCCAAGGACACCATAGAACGGCTCGAAAAGGAGAAATGCACCCACATGTTTGTGGCAGCATTGTTCACAATAGCGAAGATCTGGAAACAGCCCAAGTGTCCGTCAGAGGACGAGTGGATTAAAAAGCTTTGGTACATATATACTATGGAATACTACTCAGCCATAAGAAATGATGACATCGGATCATTTTCAATAACATGGATGGACCTTGACAACATTATACGGAGTGAAATAAGTAAACCAGAAAAAAAACTAAGATGAATCCATACATAGAAGGGACATAAAAATGAGACTGAGAGACATGAACAAGAATGTGATGGCAACAGGGGTGGGGGGTTGGGGGAGGGGGGATGGGGTGAAGAAGGAGAGAGGGGTTAGGTGAGGGGAGGGGCACAAAGAAAACCAGAAAGATTTCATTCTTTATTATGGCCGAGTGCTACTTTGTTGTGTAAATGTACCACAACTTTTTTATCTACTTATGGGACCTTGGGCTTCTTTGAGTTCTTAGCTATTGTAAATAATGCTCAAATGAACATAAGCATGTGTATATTTTTTCAAATTACTGTTTTGGGTTTCCTTTTTTTATTTTTATTTTTTTTATTTTTTTTTTACAGAGACAGAGTGATTCAGAGAGAGGGATAGACAGGGACAGACAGACAGGAATAGAGAGAGATGAGAAGCATCAATCATTAGTTTTTCGTTGTGCGTTGCAACACCTTAGTTGTTCATTGATTGCTTTCTCATATGTGCCTTTACCACGGGCCTTCAGCTGACTGAGTAACCCCTTGCTCGAGTCAGCGACCTTGGGTTCAAGCTGGTGGGACTTTTGCTCAAACCAGATGAGCCCACACTCAAGCTGGCGACCTCAGGGTCTCGAACCTGGATCCTCTGCATCCCAGTTGACTCTCTATCCACTGCGCCACCGCCTGGTCAGGCTCCTTTTTTTATTTTAACTTTAGTGAGAATAGGGGAAGCAGAAAGACAGACTCTCACATGTGCCTCAACCAGATCGACCCAGCAAGAACAGTAAGGGGGTGATGCTCTGCCCCTCGGGGGCCTGTTGCTCCATTGCTCAGCAACCGAGCCATTTTTTTAGCACCTGAGGTGGAGGCCACAGAGCTATCCTCAGCACTCAAGGCCAACTTGCTTGAACCAACTGAGCCATGGCTGTGGAAGAGGGGCGAGAGAGAGAGAGAGAATGGGACAGGAAGAGGTGAAGAAGCAGATGGGCACCTCTCCTGTGTGCCCTGACCAGAAATTGAACCTGGGACATCCACACACTGGGCTGATGCTATACCACTGAGACAACCAGCCAGGGCCATGTTTTGGGTTTCTCTGAATATGTTCCAAGAAGTTTAATTTTTAATTTTTTGAGGTAACTATATATTGCTTTTTACAGTGGCTGCACCAATCTGCACTCCCACCAATACTACCTGAGGGTTCCCTTTTCTTTACATCCTCATAAGCACTTGTTTTGTGTGGATTTATTGATGATAGCCATTCTGACAAATGTGAGGTAATATCTCATTATGGCTTTAATTTGCATTTCTCTAATAATTAGTGATGGGCATCTTTTCATAAGTCTATTGGCCATCAGTATGTCTTCTTTGGAGAAGTATCTATTTAGGTCCTTTGACCATTTCTTAATTGGATTGTGTCTTGTTTTAATATTCTGGTGTTGTTTTATAAGTTCCTTGTAAATTTTGGATATTAAATCCTTATCAGATGTATCCACAAATATGTTCTCCCATTCAGTGGGTTGTCTTTTCATTTTATTGATGGTTTCCTTTGCTGTGCAGAAACGTTATAGTTTGATGCAATCCCATTTGCTTTTCTTTTGTTTCCCCTGCACACAGAAATATATCAGAAAAAATATTGTTACAAGAAATGTCTGAGATTTTAGTGCCTGTTTTCTTCTAGGATTTTATGGTGTCATGTCTAACATTTAAGTTTTAAATCCATTCTGAATTTATTCTTGTGCATGGCATAAGAAAGTGGTCCAGCTAGTGACGTCACGGAAATGGCGCCGTGAGCAGCACGTCCGACAGACCTCCCCAAAATCTCAACAAATTTGTCAACTAGAAGCAGAAAAATTTATCCTCGGAGCATCCACACTGAAAGCAGAGGGACTGTTGCCCAGGAGGGAATACGCCTGGGGTGAGTAAACCCACACGTGCAGCTGCCCCCGCCGCGTCCCGGGGAGTGCCGGCAACCACCGGCGTGCTCTGAAAAGCCCGGCGCGCGCGCGCGCCCCGAGCCGCATCCCAGCGCCCCGAGCCGCGTCCCAGCGCCCCGAGCCACGTCCCAGGGAGTGCCGGCAACCACCGGCGTGCTCTGTGCTCTGAGGAGCCACAGGCGCGCCCCATCCACGTCCCAGGGAGTGCCGGCAACCACCGGCGTGCTCTGTGCTCTGAGAAGCCGCGCGCCCGCGCCCCGCGTCCCGGGGAGTGCCCGCAACCACCGGCGTGCTCTGAGAAACCGCGTGCGCGCCCCGACCCACGTCCCAGGGAGTGCCAGCAACCAACGGCGTGCTCTGAGAAGCCGCGCGCCCGCGCGCCCCGGGGAGTGCCAGCAACCACCGGCGTGCTCGGAGAAGCCGCGTGCTCGCGCCCCGAGCCGCATCCCGGGGAGTGCCGGCCACCACCGGCGTGCTCTGGGAAGCCGCGCGCCCGCGCGCCCCGGGGAGTGCCAGCAACCACCGGCGTGCTCGGAGAAGCCGCGTGCTCGCGCCCCAAGCCGCATCCCGGGGAGTGCAGGCCACCACCGGCGTGCTCTGGGAAGCCGCGCGCCCGCTCCCCGAGCCCCGTCCCGTCCCGGGGAGTAGCGGCCACCACCGGCGTGCTCTGAGAAGCCGCGTGCGCGAGCCCCGCGTCCCCGGGAGTGCCGGCCACCACTGGCGTGTTCTGAGAAGCCGTGCACGCGCGCGCCCCGTGACGCAGTCCAGGAGGGGCGCCAAACCTGTCTTTCCTAGTCAGGAGATTCTCTCCGTGGACGGGGCACCTCACCCAGCCATTCGAGCTAACAATCAAGCGTTGGGATAGGGGCGCGCAGGCAGCCTGAAATACTCTCTGGAGCACAGCGGCGGATCCAATCACTGAAATTAGCTAAACCCACAAAATCTACGCACCCACAGGGCTCTAATTGATAAGATCTCTCCCAGTTCAGCGATCCAAGACAAGAGGCATAATATTTTTCACTGCCTTTCGCTAAAGGGGCGGGGGCAACTTCTGATTGACAGAGCCTCTATATTCAGGGATATACCTAACAAGAGGGACTTGGCAGATATTAAGATCTATATAGCAAGCAGCGAATAGTGCATCTTCTTCTACAAACGCCAACAAGCCTTGACTACCAGTGAGACTAAAGCCAATTATATGACATTGCCATAGAATCCCATCAACTGCAAATCCCTACCTAAGCGTGACACAGGGGCAGAACCTGGGGTACAGAGTAACCGACCAGGAAGAGGGAGAGAAAAGAAAAAGGAAGAAGTTAACCTCTCAAAATCAAGAAAAATCCACAGACTTTATAACTTGTTCCACTAATTCTTTGTTGTTGTGTTTCTCTCTTCTTTCTTATTGTCTTTATTTGTATTTCCTCCACCTCGGTCCATTTATTCTCTGCCCATCTTATGCTACCCTTTTCTTGAACTACACTACCCATAAGTGTTACATTTTATTTCTTTTCTTCATCCTTACTCTCCCTTAGGGTTACACTCCAAAACCCTTAACTCTCACTCTCTCCCCTTTTGTTTTCTTTTTGTTTTTTCTCCCTTTCCTTTTTTTCTTCCTTTGTTTCTCTCTTTTTCTTATTTTTTCCTTTCTATTCGTTCCTTCTTTTCTCCTTTTACTTTTCCTCTCATTTAATCCTCAATTACGAACAAATTATTTAATTTGGGACTAAAGTTTTTTTTGTTTTTGTGGTTTGTTCTTTTTTTTTTTTTTTTTTTTTTTTTTTTTTTCTGCTTTTGTTCTTGGTTTTCCTTTATTTGTTTGTTTTTGTGGCATTTTGGGTACTTTTTACATTGCTTTTTAACTCACTAGCATTCCTCCCAACCCAAAGTCTCCATTGTATTTAGTCTTCACTCCACTTAATACAACAAATTTTTACTTATTTTTATTTTTTTTCTTCTTTAAATATTATTTTTTCTCTCCTTTTTTCTGTTTCCCTCTTATCCCTCTCATTATATCTTTTAGTCGACCATCACTTACAAGCAAATCATTTGATGCTTGTCTAAGATATCCTCCTTTTTTTTTTTTTTTTTTTTTTTTTTTTTTTTTTTTTTTTTTTGCATTTAGTAGGTCCCTACTCCCTTTTTTGCACCTTGAACTCTTCACCCCAAATCAGGCCCTCCATTATAGGCAATTTTTGTTCCATTTAGCATAATATAATTCACAGGTCATCACGATATTTACCTAAAGAGGTGAGAGGAGGGAAGGAGAAGAAAGAAAAAAGGGGGAAATAATACATCATTACTTTTTGTGTGTGTGGAGTGTTTTTTGTTTTTTTGTTTTTTATTTTTTTATTATTTTTTTTTCTTTTTTTTCCCTTTTTATTCTTTATTAATTTTAATTAAGAATATCAACAAGACCACCTTCAGATGCCAATAAGAAAAAGGAAATCGAATATTATGGATACAAAAGATAGAGAGGTAACACAAATTGATGTGGAAAAATCTATGGAGAAAAGATTTAGCTTACTGGAAGCCTTGGAGCCAAATGACAGAGAATTTAAAATAGAAATCTTAAAAATACTCAGAGATATACAAGAAAACACAGAAAGGCAATTTAGGGAAATCAGAAAACAACTCAGCGACCACAAAGAATATATTACCAAGGAAATTGAAACTATAAAAACAAATCAAACAGAAATGAAAAACTCAATTCACGAACTGAAAAACGAGATAACAAGCTTAGCTAATAGAACAGCCCAGATAGAAGATAGGATTAGTGAAATAGAAGACAAGCAACTTGAGGCACAACAGAGAGAAGAAGAAAGAGACTCAAAAATAATAAAAAACGAGAAAACCCTACAGGAATTGTCTGACTCCATCAGAAAGAATAACATAAGAATAATAGGTATATCAGAGGGAGAAGAGAGAGAAAATGGAATGGAGAATATACTTAAACAAATAATAGATGAGAACTTCCCAAGCCTGTGGAAAGAACTAAAGCCTCAAATTCAAGAAGCAAACAGAACACCGAGTTTTCTTAACCCCAACAAACCCACTCCAAGGCACATCATAATGAAGATGACACAAACCAATGACAAAGAAAAAATTCTCAAGGCAGCCAGGGAAAAGAAGAATACAACATATAAAGGAAGACCTATTAGATTATCATCAGACTTCTCAGCAGAAACTCTACAAGCTAGAAGAGAGTGGACCCCAATATTCAAAGCCCTGAAAGAGAGGAACTTTCAGCCAAGAATACTATACCCATCAAAGCTATCCTTCAAGTACGAAGGAGATATAAAAACATTCACAAATACAGAAAAGATGAGAGAATTTATCAGCAGAAAGCCCCCACTCCAGGAAATACTAAAGGGGGTTTTCCAACCAGATTCAAAGAACAAAAGAAAACAGAACCCCAAGTAACAGCTCCACCAAGAAAACAATAAAACCAAACTTAAACTGTGACAACAAAAGAAAAAAAAGGGGAGAAAGGATGAAGATTAACAGTAGCAAAGGACGATGAAGCGCAGAAATACTCATAAGAAAGGGTACTACAATGAATATGGTAGGTACCCTTTTCATTACTTAATGGTAACCACCCTTGAAAAAACCACCACAAAAACACTTGACTTAAAAAAGGTAGCAACAGAGGAAAGAAGTATGGAATACAAACAAACAAAAACAAATGATAGAAAAACAAAAGAGAAGAATCAAACAAGATACAAAACTAACAGAAAGCAATTTATAAAATGGCAATAGGGAACCCACAAGTGTCAATAATTACACTAAATGTAAATGGATTAAACTTACCAATAAAAAGACACAGAGTAGCAGAATGGATTAAAAAAGAAAATCCAACTGTATGCTGCCTACAAGAAACTCATCTAAGCAACAAGGATAAAAACAAATTCAAAGTGAAAGGCTGGAAAACAATACTCCAAGCAAACAACACCCAAAAAAAAGCAGGTGTAGCAATACTCATATCTGATAATGCTGACTACAAGACAGAAAAAGTACTCAGAGACAAAAATGGTCATTTCATAATGATTAAGGGGACACTGAATCAAGAAGACATAACAATCCTTAATATATATGCACCAAACCAAGGAGCACCAAAATATATAAGACAGCTACTTATTGACCTTAAAACAAAAACTGACAAAAATACAATCATACTTGGAGACCTCAATACACCGCTGACGGCTCTAGATCGGTCATCCAAACAGAGAATCAATAAAGATATAGTGGCCTTAAACGAAATATTACAACACCTGGATATGATAGACATCTACAGGACACTTCATCCCAAAGCGACAGAGTATACATTTTTCTCTAGTGTACATGGAACATTCTCAAGAATTGACCATATGTTGGGCCATAAAGACAATATCAGCAAATTTAGAAAAATTGAAATTGTACCAAGCATATTCTCTGATCATAAAGCCTTGAAACTAGAATTCAACTGTAAAAAAGAGGGGGAAAAACCCACAAAATTATGGAAACTAAACAACATACTTCTAAAAAATGAATGGGTCAAAGAAGAAATAAGTGCAGAGATCAAAAGATATATACAGACAAATGAAAATGAAAATACGACATATCAGAATCTCTGGGATGCAGCAAAAGCAGTAATAAGAGGAAAGTTCATATCACTTCAGGCCTATATGAACAAACAAGAGAGAGCCGAAGTAAGCCACTTAACTTCACACCTTAAGGAACTAGAAAAAGAAGAACAAAGACAACCCAAAACCAGCCGAAGAAAGGAGATAATAAAAATCAGAGCAGAAATAAATGAAATAGAGAACAGAAAAACTATAGAAAAAATCAATAAAACAAGGAGCTGGTTCTTTGAAAAGATCAACAAAATTGACAAACCCTTGGCAAGACTCACTAAGGAAAAAAGACGCAGGACTCAAATAAATAAAATCCAAAATGAAAGAGGAGAAATCACCACAGACATCATAGATATACAAAGAATTATTGTAGAATACTATGAAAAACTATATGCCACCAAATACAACAATCTAGAAGAAATGGATAAATTCCTAGAACAATACAACCTTCCTAAACTGAGTCATGAAGAAGCAGAAAGCCTAAACAGACCAATCAGCAGGGAGGAAATAGAAAAAACTATTAAAAACCTCCCCAAAAATAAAAGTCCAGGCCCAGACGGTTATACTAGTGAATTCTATCAAACATTCAAAGAAGACTTGGTTCCTATTCTACTCAAAGTCTTCCAAAAAATTGAAGAAGAAGCAATACTTCCAAACACATTTTATGAGGCCAACATAACCCTCATACCAAAACCAGGCAAGGATGGCACAAAGAAAGAAAACTACAGACCAATATCTCTAATGAATACAGATGCTAAAATACTAAACAAAATACTGGCAAATCGAATACAACAACATATAAAAAAAATAATACATCATGATCAAGTGGGATTCATCCCAGAATCTCAAGGATGGTTCAACATACGTAAAACGGTTAACGTAATACACCATATCAACAAAACAAAGAACAAAAACCACATGATCTTATCAATAGACGCAGAAAAGGCTTTCGATAAAATACAACACAATTTTATGTTTAAGACTCTCAACAAAATGGGTATAGAAGGAAAATATCTCAACATGATAAAGGCCATATATGATAAACCATCAGCCAACATCATATTAAATGGCGTAAAACTGAGGACTTTCCACCTTAAATCAGGAACAAGACAGGGTTGTCCACTCTCTCCACTCTTATTTAACGTGGTGCTAGAAGTTCTGGCCAGAGCAATCAGACAAGACAAAGAAATAAAAGGCATCCACATCGGAAAAGAAGAAGTAAAGGTATCACTTTTTGCTGATGATATGATCCTATACATCGAAAACCCAAAGGACTCCACAAAAAGATTACTCGAAACAATAAACCAATACAGTAAGGTCGCAGGATACAAAATCAACATACAAAAGTCCATAGCCTTTCTATATGCCAACAATGAAATATTAGAAAACGAACTCAAAAAAATAATCCCCTTCACGATTGCAACAAAAAAAATAAAATACCTAGGAATAAACATAACAAAGAATGTAAAGGACCTATATAATGAAAACTACAAGGCATTGCTAAGAGAAATAGAAAAAGACACAATGAGATGGAAAAATATTCCTTGTTCTTGGATAGGAAGAATAAATATAATTAAAATGGCCATATTACCCAAAGTAATATATAAATTTAATGCAATTCCCATCAAAATTCCTATGACATTTTTTAAAGAAATGGAACAAAAAATCATAAGATTTATATGGAACTATAAAAAACCCCGAATAGCTAAAGCAATCCTAAGGAAAAAGAATGAAGCTGGGGGCATTACAATACCTGACTTTAAACTATATTATAGAGCCACAATAATCAAAACTGTATGGTATTGGCAGAAAAATAGACACTCAGACCAATGGAACAGAATAGAAAGCCCAGAAATAAAACCACATATATATGGTCAAATAATCTTTGATAAGGGGGCCAACAACACAAAATGGAGAAAAGAAAGCCTCTTCAACAAATGGTGTTGGGAAAACTGGAAAGCCACATGCAAAAGAATGAAACTCGACTACAGCCTGTCCCCGTGTACTAAAATTAATTCAAAATGGATCAAAGACCTAAATATAAGATCTGAAACAATAAAGTACATAGAAGAAGACATAGGTACTCAACTCATGGACCTGGGTTTTAAAGAACATTTTATGAACTTGACTCCAATGGCAAGAGAAGTGAAGGCAAAGATAAATGAATGGGACTACATCAGAATAAAAAGTTTTTGCTCAGCAAGAGAAACTGATATCAAAATAAACAGAAAGCCAACTAAATGGGAACTGATATTTTCAAACAATAGCTCAGATAAGGGCCTAATATCCAAAATTTACAAAGAACTCATAAAACTCAACAACAAACAAACAAACAATCCAATAAAAAAATGGGAAGAAGACATGAACAGACACTTCTCCCAGGAAGAAATACAAATGGCCAACAGATATATGAAAAGATGCTCAGCTTCATTAGTTATTAGAGAAATGCAAATCAAAACTACAATGAGATACCACCTCACCCCTGTTAGATTAGCTATTATCAACAAGACGGACAATAGCAAATGTTGGAGAGGCTGTGGAGAAAAAGGAACCCTCATACACTGTTGGTGGGACTGTAAAGTAGTACAACCATTATGGAGGAAAGTATGGTGGTTCCTCAAAAAACTGCAAATAGAACTACCTTATGACCCAGCAATCCCTCTACTGGGTATATACCCCAAAACCTCAGAATCATTGATACGTAAAGACACATGTAGCCCCATGTTCATTGCAGCACTGTTCACAGTGGCCAAGACATGGAAACAACCAAAAAGCCCTTCAATAGAAGACTGGATAAAGAAGATGTGGCACATATACACTATGGAATACTACTCAGCCATAAGAAATGATGACATCAGATCATTTACAGCAAAATGGTGGGATCTTGATAACATTATACGGAGTGAAATAAGTAAATCAGAAAAAAACAAGAACTACATGATTCCATACATTGGTGGAACATAAAAACGAGACTAAGAGACATGGACAAGAGAGTGGTGGTTACCAGGGGTGGGGGGAGGGAGGACGCAGGAGGGAGGGAGGGAGAGTTAGGGGGAGGGGGAGGGGCACAGAGAAAACTAGACAGAGGATGACGGAGGACAATCTGACTCTGGGTGAGGGGTATGCAACATAATTTAATGACAAAATAACCTAGACATGTTTTCTTTGAATATATGTACCCTGAATTATTAATGTCATCCCATTAACATCAATAAAAATTTATAAAAAAAAAAAAAAAAAAAAAAAAAAAAAAAAAGAAAGTGGTCCAGTTTCTTTCTTTCTTTCTTTCCTTTTTTTTTTTTACATATCTGTCCAATTTTCCCAACACCATTTATTGAATAGACTGTTTTAGCCTATTTGTATATTCTTGCCTCCTTTGTCAAATATTAATTGGCTATAAAGTCATGGGTTTATTTCTGAGCTTGCTATTCTGTTCCATTGATTTATATGTCTATTTTTATGCCAAGACCATGTTGTTTTGATTACTAAGGCCTTCTAGTATAATTTGATATGAGGTAGGGCAAGTCCTCCAACTTTGTTCTTTTTTTCTCAAGATTGCTATGCTATTCAGGGTCATTTGTGGTTCAATATAAATTTTTGAAATATTTGTTCTCGTCTGTAAAAGATACCATTGGTATTTAATAGGAATTGCATTGAATCTATAGATTGCTTTGGGTATTATGGACATTTTAATGATATTAATTCTTCCTATCCATGAACACAGTATATGCTTCCATTTATTTGTATCTTCTTCAATTTATTTACTTAGTATCTTATAATTTCCCAAGTACAGTATTTTTACATCCTTGATTAAATTTAGTCTTAGGTATTTTTTGGTGCAATTGTAAATAGAAATGTTTTCTTAGTTCCTCTTTCTGATAGTTCATCACTGGTGTATAAAAATGCAACTGATTTCTGAATATTTATTTTTTATTCTGATACTTCACTAAATTCATTTATCAATTCTATATTTTTCATGCATTCGTTGGTCAATTCTTGTGTGCGCCCTGACTGGGGATCAAATTCACAACCCTGGAGTATTGGGATGATGCTGTAACCAACTGAGCTACCTGGCCAGGATTGGATCCTGGTTCTTGAGCTTGGCAAAGAAAGAGAACTCAAATTATAAAAGGAAGTTTATTTATACAGTCACAGAGGAAATAGAAGTAAGCCAGTTGGGCTCATAGGCTCAGAAAACAGTCACAGGGGCAAAAGAAGGGCCCTCGGAGCTTAGGAAAGAGAAAGTGAAGGGAACATGCCTGGGGGAAAAAGAGGGAGAAGGGATAGGCATGGGGTGCTCCCCAGAGGGAGAGCCTCCACGTATGGTTTTTGCCTTCTTGTTTGTCACCAGAAGTGCACAAGTTGGCCAGTACATAACCAGTCAGCACATCACCATACCAGCATACTGAGCAGGTCAAAGTGGGCAAGGGAAACAAATTTTCTCTTGCAAATTCTTGCCTTTCTATCTGAACAAATGCTCCCTAGCAGACTTCCTACTGACAGGTTGTTGGTCAGAATTGAGTCACATGACCATTCCTGGCTGTAAGGATGTGAAAGTGAAAATCTGGTAAAGGGGGAAAAGATCTCCATGACCAACTTAGACCAAGGCTTATTCAGTCCTTGGGGAAGGGCACTTCATCATTCTGACCAAAATGCAGGTTTGGTTAACAAGGAAGCAGAGGGGAATGACTGTTGATTGGACACTAACAATGTCTGTCACAGAGACACTCAATATAGCACATCTAACTTTTTTTTTTTGCATGACAACTGACTTGGGAAGAGAACCTGTTCATTCCATGGTCTCAAATTAAGCAAAAGTTCTATCCTGCGAAATGTTTTCTCTAGATCCAACATTTCAAGGCAACCAAAGTCTCTCCTTGTTTTTGTATGTTTTGTTATTTCTTTTCAAATCTCTAAGAGGTCTACAATTTTATTGCCCAATTTTGTACTTCACTGTGAGTCATTCTGCTGGTTACCACAAGTAAAGCCTTTGCAATCAAATTCCAAGCAAAAACAAAACAAAACAAAAAACCTAAAGAAAGTCCAATTCCTGATGTCACCTCCTACCCCTCATTCTTAAGCTAAATAATTGATAACTTTTATACCAAACCTGTAGGTAATGAGTCTTCCAGAGGCTTTCCAATAGCAATGGACAAAAATCCCTAATTCAACACAAGCATGACTGTGACTAGAATCCATTCTTTCCTTAAAGGAGTAAGCTTTTGAACTTTTCTTCTCTCTGACACTTACTTTGACCTTTTGATCTTTATTTTCTCTCTGACACTTACTTTGACCTTTTGATGTTTATTTTGATCTTTATTTTCCCTGCTAATCAACAGCAACCCAACATGAATTTGTAAATACTTCGTTTTTTCTCTTCTTCTTTCTTCTCTAAATTAATCTAAATAATAAGTGATTTTTATGCTTTCTGATTTTATCTAATCTTATTTTTCCTCCTTTTTCTCTCTTCCTGATTATTACTGTATTCAATAATCCTTCCTTAACTAAGAATTTCCCTTACTCAAAATTCAATTATAATTATAGATGATAAGTCATAAATTCAAAATTAGTGGGCTTCTACTGTAGTTACCATGTTTGCAGCATATATTATATATATATATAGACTGTCATTTTTTTTTTGTCTGCATCTTTACACAAGTGTTTAATGCAAGTCATTACAATTATAGAGGTGGACACAAAAGAACAGCATAGGAAGAAATCCTAAAAAATTTATAAGGAGTGAGACTTGATAAATGTAAATTTATTACACAAAATTAATAATTAATATTTAAGATATAATGAAAATGGGATTTGTATCTATTAGTTTTAGGTTCAGCTGGAGTAACAGAGACTTTCAAAATATAGGAGTTCAATGTAGACATTTATTTCTCTCCCACTGCTCATGACTCATTGGCCATAACTTGGTCAGGTGGCCAAAGGGAGTCTATAGGGAAGGATAAAATATGTAGTCCTTTAATTCAGTGTCATTGTGCTCACCTGGCCAAAAGGAAGATGTCCAGGAGAGCTAAGGAATATAACCCTTAAAACCTATTGTTATGCTTAGCAAAAATTTGCAGTTGCTTACTTAAGAGAAGGAAGGATTGGGGACATAACTGGCCATCTCTGCGACATCACTACAACTCAATTGAATAAACATAGAACATAATTTGAGTGCTTTCCTAGTTTTACCCTGATGTGCATCCTTTTAATTCATACATTCTCCTAGGGGACTAATATTGGTTCTTGGGACAGGGGAGCAGGGCAAAAAAATCTAACTCATGTATAAAACACAAAAATACATGCAATACAAACTAGATACATAATATAATTGCTATTAAAATTTCATGGGGGAGGCTTTTAGAAAAAAAGACATCTTAAAGGGCTCTTGAGTGGTGGGCTTCTGGAAAAAAAAAATGATTGAGAAGCATTGTTCAAACCTAATGTGGGAGTTTTCAGAAACGTATCTCAAAGTTGAGCAAGCAGACCTCCTGACCTCCTTTTGGCAAAGCTTGTTTTTAGTATTCTGCAGGTAATTCAATGCAATAAGTAGAAAGGACACATAATTTCAAATTGGAGTAACAATTCATTCAACAAATATTTTTGTGTATATACAGATTTAAAAAACGGGTGTGGAGGCAGAGCCAAGAATGGAACCAACCTTCTTGCCTCATGGGGTTTACAGGTTATTGGAGAAAGCAGACACTGGAATTGAATTGCACTGATGGCAGATCATAAGGTCAAGTGTCCAAGGCTTCTAAATGTGAATCTTTTTCACCACTTTATTGCCAAGTGACTTGTGCAAATTACTTCCCTCTATTACTACAGTTTATACCACCCAATATCCACCTAATAATATTTTTGTGAGGATTCAATAAGATGAGTCTGAATATAATGTGACCATATCTGGCACATATGAGGTGTTTAAGAAAATGGTATTATTCAGCCCTGGCTGGGTAGCTTAGTTGTTTAGAGCAGTGGTTCCTAACTCCAGGGCCACGGACCAGTACCGGTCCTTGGCCCATTTGGTACTGGTCTGCAGAGAAAGAATAAATAACTTACATTATTTCCGTTTTATTTATATTTAAGTCTAAACGATGTTTTATTTTTTAAAAATGACCAGATTCCCTCTGTTACATCCATCTAAGACTCACTCTTGACCCTTGTCTTGGTCACATGATACATTTATTCGTCCCACTCTAAAGGCCGGTCCGTGAAAATATTTTCTGACATTAAACCGGTTCATGGCCCAAAAATGTTGGGGACCACTAGGTTAGAGCACCATCCTGAAACACCAAGGTTGCAAGTTCAATCCCTCATCAGGGAAAATATAAAACCAACCAATAAATACATAAATAAGTGGAACAACAAATCAATGTTTCTCTTTCTCACTCTTTTCCTCTCTCTCCAAGGTCAATCAATCAATCAATGCCTTTATAAAAAGGGCATTATTCATATTATATGGTGGTTTCCTTTTACATATTTTGGCTGAGTCCATGCTTTTCTCCTATCTTAAATTGCCTACCTTTGATGAATTGTGTCCACTTATTCCTTCCCTCTCCCTCTCTTAGTCCTCAACCCATCCTGTTAATACTTCCTAGTGGCTCCAAAACCGATTTTTTCAAACTATTTGGGTTATATATTGTCTGAAAGGCCTAAATCCTGGGAAATCTAAGATATATGATCATCTGAACTATTTCACCTGTTAATTCAGAATATTCACTGAGAACCTGTAACATGCCAGACTCTGAGTTAGGGTTAGATGTTAAAGAGGTTGGAAAGAACAAAATGGACCCACCTGTATCTATCCATGAAATGAGAAAGCAGAGAATATTGGAAGCATGACCATTACGAATGGAGCATAGAGACACTAATCATTTTAGGGTACTAGTCTCACTTTCTAATTGTTACCATGCTCCCACTCTTTCTGTCCTTTGTATTTGTATTTTTTCATCAAAATCCCCAAAGCTACCCTGAAAAAAATGCAACTCTGTCTTAGTCTCTGTCTCTCTATCGCCTCTTCTCCCAATCTATCTCTCCCTTCTTTCCTCCCTCTCTCCCTCTTTCTCTATCCTTCTCTGCCTCTCTGTCTCCCTGTGTATCACACACACACACACACACACACACACACACACACACACACACACACACACACTACGTCTCTTATAGTCTCCCCAAATTCGCATATATTTTCCCAGTTGTCACCCTTGGTTTGCTACTCAAAGTGAAGTCCATACACCAGCATCTATTCCATCACCTGGGAGCTTGTTAGAAATGCATAATCTGAGTTCACCCACTCCTCCCCCCAAAATGAATGAGGATATCACCAACACCATTGAATAAATCAGAAATGTCATTGTAGCAAGCTTCTTAGTGATTCATATGCACATTAGAGCTGCAGAAGACTGCCTGGTCTAAAGCAGAAGATGGAAGGATTTTTCCTCATCCTCTGCTGTTATGACTACCTTGATGTCTCATCTATTTTCTTATCATGACTTACATTCCTCTAAGAACTGACAAATAAATCCTTTAATGAAATGTTTGTCCAAGGAAAATCCTAGTCTCCTAAGAAGTGGGGTGGTGATGTGAGATCATGAAGAATAACATTTCAATGTCCTCCAATCCCATCTCCCAAACTTAAACACTGTTTCTCTTTCACTTCATATTTCTAAGTTTTTTGGGGGGGTGTTTAGATTTTGTCAAGTTAACTTTCTTTCCCACTCCTCCTAAAAACAAATTTTCTAGTTCTGGAGTGTTTTTATGTGAGTCTAGATGTCTTCATTCCTATGTTCTTAAATCAAGTTTTGATATGATTTACTTATTGATTTATTTAAATTTTTTTTTTTTTTGTATTTTTTCTGAAGTTGGAAACGGGGAGGCAGTCAGACAGACTCCCGCATGCACCCAACCAGGATTCACCCGGCATGCCCACCAGGGGGCGATGCTCTGCCCATCTGGGGCGTTGCTCTGTTGCAACTAGGGCCATTCTAGCGCCTGAGGCAGAGGCCACAGAGCCATCCTCAGCCCCTAGGCCAACTTTGCTTCAATGGAGCCTTAGCTGCAGGAGGGGAAGAGAGAGACAGAGCAGAAGGAGAGGGGGAGGGGTGGAGAAGCAGATGGGCGCTTCTCCTGTGTGCCCTGGCCGGGAATTGAACCCCAGACTTCTGCACGCCAGGCTGACGCTCTACCACTGAGCCAACCGGCCAGGGCTGATATGATTTATTTTGATTGTTTTTTTGTGTGTCATCACCTAGGTCTCTCAAGCTTACCAGTAATGTACATGTTTCTCCTTCTAATATATGGGAAGGAGCCTGTAACTCTTTTAATATATTTCATTGCTTTCTGCAAAGGTGCCATATCTTATTATTTAATCATTTTGATGCCAGTAGGTTGCCTCTCCCCTACTGAAAGCAACTCCATTCATCTTCCCACTGAAATTTCAAAGAGCATACATACCTGCAGGATCAATAAACACATAGCAGATAATAAACAATAGGGACTTTTTATTCAGGAATTGGAACAACTCTCCTTCCTACCCGACTCCCCACTCATATGGCACTTTGGTCATGGATATCTTCTCTTCCCAACTAACGTGTTTGGAACAGACGGTGGGGTCGCTCCCCCAGTTTCAGGCACCCTCCCCCTTCCTCCAAGGGCATTGCATGCAGAATACCACTGCCTCTGCAGACTTTCTCAAAGTCAACCTCCATCAGAAGTCTTAAACTTCTTGGGTGCTCCCTCCTTGGGGTGTGCCCACACTCTTCTCCTGGGCACATACTTTTTTTAAACTCTGGGGGCCCCATGGGACTTGCAGCCAGGGCAACAGCTGACAGTAAAACTGCTGAACCTGTTTCCAAGGCCTTTTTTCTCTGACTTTTCAGTGAGCCAACAGCAGCTCCACCAGGAGAAGGAGCTCTCTCCTCTTGCTTCTTCTATCCTAAGCCCTTCTCTGTTTCACTGTCCTGGCTTTACTAAATATACCCTCAAAAAAAAAAGGTCTGATTTATATTTCCTTCCTACTCAGGATTCACGTTTCCATCAAAACTACGCCCAATTAAAATCTCCTTATTCCTTCTTTATCCACTTCCACTTTATCCCTTCAGTCTGCAACCGATGCTGTGGGCTTTAGAATATCTACTTTGCATCCATCACAGAGGGAGATGAAATATGAGCAAAAAGAACAATCAGCACCTATAGAGTGCTAACTCTGGTCCAGCACTCTGCTGAGCACTTTACATTTCCATCCCTTATCCTCTTCATCACCCCTTAATGAGGGGACCTGCTCCAGTGTGCTAGCTCTGGAGTCTAACTATGTG